>NC_092162.1:31263261-31583261 GCF_045791955.1 Oncorhynchus clarkii lewisi | reverse complement strand
TTGTTGCCAAAAAGTTCAATTTTGGTTTCATCTGACCAGAGCACCTTCTTCCACATGTTTGGTGTGTCTCCCAGGTGGCTTGTGGCAAACTTTAAACAACACTTTTTATGGATATCTTTTAGAAATGGCTTTCTTCTTGCCACTCTTCCATAAAGGCCAGATTTGTGCAATAAACGACTGATTGTTGTCTTATGGACAGAGTCTCCCACCTCAGCTGTAGATCTCTGCAGTTCATCCAGAGTGATCATGGGCCTCTTGGCTGCATCTCTGATCAGTCTTCTCCTTGTATGAGCTGAAAGTTTATAGGGACGGCCAGGTCTTGGTAGATTTGCAGTGGTCTGATACTCCTTCCATTTCAATATTATCGCTTGCACAGTGCTCCTTGGGATGTTTAAAGTTTGGGAAATCTTTTTGTATCCAAATCCGGCTTTAAACTTCTTCACAACAGTATCTCGGACCTGCCTGGTGTGTTCCTTGTTCTTCATGATGCTCTCTGCGCTTTTAACGGACCTCTGAGACTATCACAGTGCAGGTGCATTTATACGGAGACTTGATTACACACAGGTGGATTGTATTTATCATCATTAGTCATTTAGGTCAACATTGGATCATTCAGAGATCCTCACTGAACTTCTGGAGAGAGCTTGCTGCACTGAAAGTAATGGGGCTGAATAATTTTGCACGCCCAATTTTTCAGTTTTTGATTTGTTAAAAAAGTTTGAAATATCCAATAAATGTCGTTCCACTTCATGATTGTGTCCCACTTGTTGTTGATTCTTCACAAAAAAATACAGTTTTATATCTTTATGTTTGAAGCCTGAAATGTGGCAAAAGGTCGCAAAGTTCAAGGGGGCCGAATACTTTCGCAAGGCACTGTATACTCCTCTGTACACTGGTCATCTCTGTATACCCATCGCAAGACCGACTGGTTGATGCTTATTTATAAAACCCTCTTAGGCCCCACTACCCCCTATCTGAGATATCCACTGCAGCTCTCATCCTCCACATACAACACGCGTGCTGCCAGTCACATTCTGTTAATGGTCCCCAAAGCACACACATCACTGGGTCGCTCCTCATTTTAGTTCGCTGCAGCGACTGGAACAAGCTGCAACAAACACTCAAACTGGACAGTTTTATCTCAATCTCTTAATTCAAAGACTCAATCATGGACACCCTTACTGACAGTTGTGGCTGCTTTGCGTGATGTATTGTTGTCTCTACCCCCTTGCCCTTTGTGCTGTTGTTTGTGCCCAATAATGTTTGTGCCATGTTTTGTGCTGCTACCATATTGTGTTGCTACCATGCTGTGTTTTCATGTGTTACTGCCTTGCTATGTTGTTGACTTTAGGTCTCTCTTTATGTAGTGTTGAGTTGTCTCTCTTTTTGTGATGTGTGTTTTGTCCTATATTTTTATTTTATATATATTTTTTAATCCCAGTCCCCGTCCCCGCAGGAGACCTTTTGGTAGGCCATCATTGTAAATAAGAACTTGTTCTTAACTGACTTGCCTATTTAAATAAAGGTTAAATAAAATAAAAAAATGAGAACAGAGACTTATAATTTCAACAGCCTAACCTTGCCATTTTGTTTGATAAGCTGACGGGTGGAGCTGGGGAACCACTCAAATACATAGGAGTCCATGAGATCAACATGACAGTTAGCATATTTTGAAACTATACATCGTTGACTGAAATGACAACATAAACAAGAAACAGAGTTGAGAGTTTGGCTTATGATATTTTAGACAGCTGTGCTAGGTTCGGACATTTATACAGCATTTATACATTTATAACAATCAATGTCAATACAGACTTGCTACTAGCAATACTGTTGAATAATTCATTAACTTATTTGTCTGATCAAATCGTTTTCCAAGGAACATTAATACAAGGCCATGTTATTTTAGTATTTCCAGAGATGCACAAATTACAGCATTTATTTTTCAGTTTAACATCTAATATTTATTTGTTCTGCATGATTTTATGTAAAGTTTTGTCAGCCTAATACACAATCTTGTGTCAGATATGCTCAATTCAAATCAAACTTGTTTTGTCCAATAAGACATTTATTTGTGAACATGGCAGTATAATAGTCTGTCCTCCACAAAAAAAAAGAACTTGACAACACTAGCCACCAACTACAGTGAGCTCCAATAGTATTGGGACAGTGACAATTTTTTACTTTAGCACTTTGGATTTCAACTGTGATTTGAACCATGATTACAGATAATCCTACATGAATCGTGAATAACGATGAGTGAGTATAGACACACAAATATCATACTCCTCCAAACAATGCTAACCTCCCCTGTTACTGTAATGGTGAGAGGTTAGCATGTCTTGGGTGTATGATATTTGTGTGTCTGTATAAGTCTCTGTTCTCATTTAAAATGTTGTATCTCACTCATAATTATTCACAATTCATTCAGGATTATGTGTAATCAGGGGGGCATCCACATGCATCTATAAGTGTTTAGAAACATATTTTATTCTTTATTCTTATTCTTATTTCTAAACGGTTCACCCAATATCGATGACAATACACTCAAATTAAAGCTGACAGTCTGCACTTTAACCACATAGTCATCGTATCATTTAAAATCTAAAGAGCTGGAGTACAGAGCCAAAAAAACAACACCATTGTCACTGTCCCAATACTTTTGGAGCTCACTGTGTATCCTACATCTGTCACTCCAGTGCGAGTGTGTGATAAAGGCATAACATTTTCAACAAATGAAATGGAGTCACTCTCAAAGCCCCAATGGACGCTATATCACCATGACATTGACCTGGCCGCTGTGTGGCTTATCGACAGTTTCTCGTGGAAGACAATGGATTCTTCCCAGGGAACCCTTGCTACAGTGTAGGCCTAATAACAGCTGTGTGTATGTGCAGAACATTGGCTATTCTTGGCAAAAAAGTAATATCTTAATTTATTTGGAGACGGAAAGTCGAGAGACTAAGCGCTCATTAGATGTTTTGATGTTTCCTACCCTATACATTTCATTTTGACCCAAGGACAGCTGTCTAAGATACAGTACAGTTCAGAACATCTACTTTTCTTGAACATACTGTAGAACATGGGATGATAATGCAGTGTATTGCAGGTGTATAGGTAGGTACCCACTGTCCTGAAATGGCTATTCAGCCAACAATGCGCCTTTTAAAGGCATTTTTCCCAAACATTCGCAGAGACATGGTAAACGCATATCGGCTCAAAAGTAAAGTACCTTAAAAAGTCTGTTATTGTGTAATGCTTTATAACACCCCTTGGATTGAATCCCGGCCTATTCCCAGCTAGCACATTTGGTCCCTTGGAAGTTATTTTGGTTACCATTGGTTCTGGGAACGAAGCAATATGTTTCCCGACCGGTAAAACTGAAGGTTTTTTAAACATTCTGAGAACGGAAGTGATTTTTGACTGTTCCGGGAACGTAACATTTTAGTTTGCAAGGAGGTTTTACTATGGTTCCCTGAAATTTTTCCTGGGAAGTTTAATTTACATTCCGAGAACAGAAATGATAGGTTATTAATTAACTTTCTGAGAACACGTTTCAATAAGACTTAACACTGCTAGCTTCGGTTAATTGTTTTGAACTCCAAGCACAGATAGGACACATGGAAATTAATTTGCTTAGGCATTAATCATGCAAATATATATTTTTTTTATAGTGGCACGGCATCAGTGAGATTTGAACTTATGATCTTCTGTTTTTTAGCCATGGAATTATTCCACTGCGCCACCAGGATGGAGCTAGTTTGCCATGTTTTTTAAACTCATACAAAGTTGTTAATTTTAGGCTATTCAAACAGACCCCGGTTCAAAGGAAACAAGCACTCATTAAGATCAGGTGTGGCCAATTAGTAGGCGGTGGCCAACACACCTGAACACACTTAACAAGATAGAAGAAAGAAAGCATTTGGTTGATGCTGAGAACAGAATGATTATGTTTTTAATGACATTCTTAGAATGTTCTCTGAATGTTACTACAGGTTTTTATGGAACATTTTCTTAATATTCTCGGGAACAATTTGAGAACATGACTTTAAATAGAACCACGAGGAAACTTTTAGGAAACGTTATGCTGAAGTACTGAAATTTCCACAGAATAACGTTGTTTGTTAATGTTCTTGGAACAATGTGAGATTATTATTTTAAATAGAACCATGAGGACACCTGTGGGAAAAGTTATGCTGAAGTACTAAAATTTGCACAGAAGAACATTTGTTTCTTAACGTTCTCTGGACTATTTGTGAACATTCCCAATCTCATTTTGGAAACGTTCCTAGAACATTTCCAAAATGTAAATTAAATGTAACCATGTTTGAACTTTTAGGAAACGTTCTGTTAAAGTATTGAAATACCAAGAAAAAAAGTTTTTTTTTAATCAAGTTCCTTAAATGTGCTGGGAATGTTCCAAAGCCAAGCAACTATCCTGTACCTTTCCGAGAAAGTTGTGGGAAGGTTGTATGCAAAATAACCATAGGACAACCACGCTCCACCAAGCTCTAAGAAACATGGTTCTCAGAATGTTATGTGCTAGATGGGTATTACTCAAATTGTCTAATACTAGTATAAATATGTAAAGCATTGCTTGTGCATGGAGAGAAAAGGATAGACAGCCTTGAGTGGGTGGTTGCAATAGGCATTCGCTTCCTTTTCTCCTTCAGCCACAAATTGGCAGCCAGACTGCAGCGAGCAGTCACAATAAACCAGCTCTCCACAAAACACACCTCTTGCTGGCCCGGAGTCTGGTCGAGCGGGTAATGCTCTTGCCTCCGAAACCATACACTTCCCCTGTAGTGGGGATCCTGGTTCTATTGAGGCATGAACTCTACACATTTCTGCTCCCATTATTTACTCTGTCTCCCTTCTTCTGCTCCTATCCTGTCATAAAAAAAAAGAATGAGTTCGAAATTCCGCTCTTCTTTAAAATGGAAAATCCCCATCTCCTGCATTCTGGCCTACTGTAACTGTATTGCCCTTCCCCCACCATTTCTCCTCACATAACTCCTCAATAACACACATTTGAGGAGGAGTGGGGAGGCGGAGAGATAGGAGTGCACCGTGATGTATTATTCAATAGTCTCCAAGCTAAGAATAGCACCGGTGAAGCGCCACCACAGCAGAAGTGGCAGGCAGAGAGCAGAGTGCTATAGATGGAAAGGTCATCTCACTCTGAGACAACGGACAGGCAAGGTGTCATTATCCCAGTGAGAAGCTAGGACAGCATCTTTTTTTCTGCTTTTTATCTGGCTGGCGGTTTCTCCGACGTGGAAAGAGGCTCAGAAAAAGACGATTCAATCTAAGCTAGCAGTCATCTTGGGAGATCTGAGCTCGGAGTTATAGACTATTTTGTCATTCATTAAGAGTACCGTTGGGAAATAGGCTTTACTCCTCCATTAAGCTTCCCTCTTCTCCACCATCTTTAGGGCTAAATATAGTTGGGCTTTCCCCTCTCTGAAAAAGCGCAGTGTAACCAAAATATGGAGCATGCACGGCAAACGGGCACCTATACAGCGCATTCGAAAAGCATTTAGACCCCTTCCCTTTTTCCTATTTTTTTTAGGTTACAGCCTTATTCTAAAATTGATCAAATATTTGTTGCCCCTCATCAATGTACACACAATACCCCATAACGACAAAGCAAAAACAGGTTTTTAGAAATGTTTTCAAATGTATAAAAATAAAGAAATACCTTATTTACATAACTATTCAGACTCTTTGCTATGAGACTCAAAATTGAGCTCAGGTGCATCCTGTTTCCATTGATCATCCTTGAGATGTTTCTTTCTACCTGTGGTAAATGCAATTGATTGGATATGATTTGGAAAGGCACACATCTGTCTATATAAGGTCCACAGTTGACAGTATTTGTCAGAGCAAAAACCAAGCCATGATGTTGAAGCAATTGTCCGTAAAGCTCAGAGACAGGATTGTGTCAAGGCACATACCTGGGGAAGGCCTCCATCATTCTTAAATGGAAGAAGTTCGGAAGAAGTTGGAAGAAGCTGGCCGCCCGGCCAAACAGAGCAATCGGGGAGAAGGGCCTTGATCAGGGAGTTGACTAAGAACCCGATAGTCACTCTGACAGCTCCAGAGTTCCTCTGTGATGGGAGAACATTCCAGAAGGACAACCATCTCTGCAGCACTCCACCAATCGAACCTTTATGGTAGAGTGGCCAGACGGAAGCCATTCCTCAGTAAAAGGCACATGACAGCCCACTTGGAGTTTGCCAAAATGCACATAAAGGACTATCAGACAATGAGAAACAATATTCTCTGGTCTGATAAAAGCAAGACTGTACTCTTTGGCCTGAATGCCAACCATCATGTCTGTAAGAAACCTGACACTATCCCTACGGTGAAGCGGTGGCAGCATCATGCTGTGGGGATGTTTTTCAGCGGCAGGGACTGGGAGACTAGTCAGGGTCAAGGAAAAGATAAACGGAGCAAAGTACAGAGAAATCCTTTAAGAAAGCCTGCTCAGGACCTCAGACTGTGGCAAGGGTTTACATTCCAACAGGACAACGACTCTATGCACACAGCAAAGACAATGCAGGAGTGACTTCGGAAGTCGCTGAATGTCCTTGAGTGGCCCATCCAGAGCCTTGAACCTGATTGAACATGTCTGGAGAGACCTGAAAATAGCTGTGCAGCGATGCTCCCCATCCAACCTGACAGAGCTTGAGAGGATCTGCAGAGAAGATAGGGAGAAACTCCCCAAATACAGGTGTGCCAAGCTTGTAGCGTCATACCCAATAAGACTTGATGCTATAATCTCTGTCAAAGGTGCTTCAACAAAGTACTGAGAAAAGGGTCTGAATACTTACGCAAATGTAATATTTAAGTTATTTAAGAAAAACCTGTTTTTGCTTTGTCATTATGGGGTATTATTGTGTGTAGGTTGATGAGGGTAAAAAACAATTGAATGAATTTTAGAAAAAGGCTGTAACATGACAAAATGTGGAAAAAGTCCAAGGGGTCTGAATACTTTCCCTATGCACTGTACGCACTAATGGCACCACGTAAAGAAGAAATAAGCAGCTCAGGACCTCAACAAAATGTCTACACTGGTGTTGGAATCGGAACGTTTACCATTTACAGTGGACCTTTTCATATGTGGTCTCTATTTTGTCTGGAGGTAACAGTGGCTATAAAATGGGAGCACAAATTGCAATATAGTAGGATAATCCTACTATGCCTGCCCCTTCCCCTTACCTTTCAATGTTTGCTGATTTCAGTAGTCTGGATAGGTAGGAGCAATGTAGTGGTGGAGCTCCTGTGAGTTATCTTCCACAGTGATCCCTCAGGACTCTAAGTCTTGGTCCTGGAGGCCCACTGTGTATGCATCACATCATAACCAGGCTTAATTCAACGGTCAAAACTAAGACATTTAGGGGGAGAAATGTTAGATGTATAGCGGTCCCCTGAATTTTGTTCAACAGTTCATCTCAATGGTCCTAACAGGACACACGGTTGTTCTCCAAGACCAGGATTTGGTGACAGTTCTTTACACACACAAGACAGAATTTCGCAGAAGCAAATGGCAGTGCACATGACCATTGAGCAAAAATAACTATAATATTTAAAATAGACAGGAAAGCATATTATTCAACAGAAGTTCCAAATACAACTTGCAATTGCATTGTGTGCATCGAATACATCCATTTAAATAAAAAATAAAAATTGCTTTATGTGCAGATTGGTGGTCTTTTGTGTGACTAGCCTACAATGGTGCTCTCAATGTGACCTTCTCCCCAGACAGCTCCACATCTCATTCCCATGCTAGAGGAACCCCCTGTCTTCACAGAGCACACTGCCTGGGGCCTGGGGCTCTTAAGCAAGCCAGAGTCATGCTGCTTTGCTCTGACCTTTTACATAAGGTGTTTGTTTGCAGCTGGTAGTGAATTGTTTTTGTTGTCCACTGACAATATTACACTTTGAGGACCCTGTGGTACGAGCGGGAACTAAGAATAGCCTGAGGTTGATCGTTTCCATGGGTCTGACTGTTAAATATTTTTCTTGAAGATGAGTAGCACTCAACTGTGAGTTGTTACATGGCTGGTTACATAACATGATGGTGTACCCCTAGCTTGACAAAATGGTGATGAGCAACACAGCAGTTATAGTTCTTAAATTCCTTCACATTCTGTCCTTGTACCAAAATGTTGTGTTTTTCTGCAAATAAGAAACCATACAGTACGAGAACATTCTCTAACTGCTTTTGTTTAGAGAAGTGTGATGTATCCACATCCATAGTGTCCCGCTGGCCTACAGGCTAAGACTGTTACTGGAAGTTCAAATTCTAATAACTTCCTGTGAGGGAATGTCTTGTGTGTGGTTGGCACATACAGTAAACCAAAACAGTACACAAACACAAATGAGGCAAAAGAAAACAGGAAATTCAGGATTCCGGATTTCTTATCTTTAACTCTCCAGGAACATTCTTGAAATCAAAGATGTTTTGCTCTTGAGAAGGAATCTGGGTATTTTACCACCATAGTGAACCACGTTCTAATTGTATAACTCAGGTCCACAAAATAACCACATTTCAAGTTTGCAGGATCTTACTCCAATTGGTGATGAAATCTCTCTTCCTCAACTAGGGATTGGTTTGGTCAAGACCTTGATTAGTTCAATCAGCTGGTTTAGCACCTGGCCGCTGTAAAATTAATCCAACACAATAGAGCGACTGATCCGGGATCAGGATCGGCCGAGTCCAAGCATCAATTCCAAAGTATGTACAAAACAATGTCAGATTAACTGACGGACGCAAATCAAGTCAATGCAAGCCAAGGAGGTAATCCTCCTAGATCAGATCGTCTTTCTCACCTCCACTCTAAACCCTCCACTGTTCAACATTACATAACCACTACCATTAAGTTTACATTTTCATCCCTTCCTAACACTCATTGTTCAGACTCTCCACTCATGGACATTCATAGGTGAACAATTTGTCAATGTGCCCATGAACAAGGCACTTAACCCTATTTGCTCCTGTAAGTCGCTCTGGAATTTACTGTATTTATATTGACATTCATATGCAATCAATATCAATGGTGTGGTCTTATGTCCCGAAAGAGCCTTCAGGTTAATATCTTCCATCCAGACCTGGGTTCAAGAACTATTTAAATCATTTTTCAAATACTTTATTTGTGATTACCAGTAGAATAGTTCCAGACCTGCAAATCCTACCCATATTGCAGGCATTTTAAAGATTTCAAATAGTATTTGAACCCAGGTCTGCTTACATACATTCTAGGGCCGCCCAACTCAACTGGCGGACCGTGGTCCAGACCCGGACCCAGAGAACCGGACAACATTGCATTTTGTTATATAAAAGTCAATCCATTGTTTCTAGACAGCTTTTTAAAAAAAATCAACCGGACGCATTGGGCCTCTAACTCAGCAACCTCTTTTTCTCACTCTCTCTCTCTTTCTCCCGAAGCAACACCCGTCTCTACTAGTGCCCCGTCTAATCCATTCGAGTGGTTATATGCAAGTACAAGAGGCGTTTTACCCAATCACATTAATCCAAATATCCTCTGCGGAACCTTGGGACAAGCAGGCGGAAATAAACAGAAATATTTAACCGCGGTTCAACTGTAAATATCACAGACAGGAGCTTAGTTACCTTTATCTTTCTTAATATGGCTTGTTAAAAAAAAAGTTGACTCTGAAAACCGTATATTCAAAGACGAGTGACGGAACAGTAGTCATTCTCCCCGCAACTAGCACAAAACCAATGTGCCTGATATGCAGTGAGTCCGTAGCTCTCGTGAAAAGTGCCAATGTTAAACGCCATTATGGCACCAGGCATAATAAATGAGATCAGACGTATCCCCTGAACACGGAGGTGAGAACAAACAACTCAAATCCCAATATGAGAAGTCCACTAAAGTCCTTGTCAATTCCCTTACAGCCCAACAACATGCAATGGAGTGTTCACTGAGGATAGTTTGGGTTTGGGGAAAAGGAAGAATAATTCAGACGCTGAGATGGTAAAAGAATGCGCATGTGTGAAGTTGCTGACACCTTGCTTTAAGGTAAACAAAAATATGACCTCGGGGAAAAATCAAACAGATCCCACTGTCAGATTCCACAGCAACGAGGAGAACTGAAATATGAGCTGAAGATTTAACTTCACAAGTTGATGAGGCCATTCAGAATGCACCATGCATTTCATTAGCTGTGGATGAATCAACAGATAACACTGATAATGTCCAGTTTCTGGTGTTTGTCAGATTTTATAACGAAACAAAGAAGGAATTCTGTGAGGATCTGTTGGGCTTAACACATCTGGAAGCACACACACGGGAGAGGATATCCATGAGGTCATCAAAGGGAAGTTGACAAAAAGGGGGAGAGATTTCAATTTGTTTTCATTTAAGGGGCTTTATGGGAAACATGTTTACATTGCCAAAGCAAGTGAAACAGATAATAAACAAAAGTGAAATAAACAATAAAACATTAACAGTAAACATTACACTGACAAAAGTTCCAAAAGAATAAAGACATTTCAAATGTCATATTATGTCTATATACAGTGTTATAATGATGTGCTAATTAAAGTACAAAGGGAAAATAAATAAACACAAATATAGGTTGTATTTACGATGGTGTTTGTTCTTCACTGGTTGTCCTTTTCTTGTGGCAACAGGTCGCAAATCTTGCTGCTGTGATTGCACACTGGTATTTCACCCAATAGAAATGGGAGTTTATCTAAATTGGATTTGTTTTCAAATTCTCTGTGGGTCTGTGTAATCTGACGGAAGTATGTGTCTCTAATATGGTCATACATTTGGCAGCTCAATTTCTACCTCATTTTGTGGGCAGTGTGCACATAGCCTGTCTTCTCTTGAGAGCCAGGTCTGTCTTCAGCGGCCTTTCTCAATAGCAAGGCTATGCTCACTGAGTCTGTACATAGTCAAGGATTTCCTTAATTTTGGGTCAGTCACAGTGGTCAGGTATTCTGCCACTGTGTACTCTCTGTTTAGGGCCAAATAGCATTCTAGTTTGCTCTGTTTTTTTGTAAATTATTTTCAATGTGTCAAGTAACAGAATTCTATTTGGCCCTAAATAGAGAGTACACAGTGGCAGAGCCCCAGGACCAGCTTGCTTAGGGGGCTCTTCTCCAGGTTAATTTCTTTGTAGAATTTAACGTCTCTTTTCTGGATTTTGATAACTGGCAGGTATTGGCCTAATTCTGCTCTTCATGCATTATTTGGTGTTTTACGTTGTACACTGAGGATATTTTTGCAGAATTCTGAATGCAGAGTCTCAATTTGGTGTTTTTCTCATTTTGTGAATTCTTGGTTGATGAGTTGACTCCAGACCTCACAACCATAAAGGGCAATGGTTTCTATAACTGATTCAAGTATTTAGCCCGCCCGACTAGCATCACTACTCTGGACGGTTCTGACCTAGAATATGTGGACAACTACAAATACCTAGGTGTCTGGCTAGACTGTAAACTCTCCTTCCAGGCTCATATCAAACATCGCCAATCCAAAATCAAATCTAGAATCGGCTTCCTATATCGCAACAAAGCCTCCTTTACTCACGCCGCCAAACTTACCCTAATAAAACTGACTATCCTACTGATCCTCGACTTCGGCGATGTCATATACAAAATAGCTTCCAATACTCCACTCAGCTAATTGGATGTAGTCTATCACAGTGCCATCCGTTTTGTTACCAAAGCGCCTTCTTATACCACCCACCACTGCGACCTGTATGCTCTAGTCGGCTGTCCCTCGCTACATATTCGTCGCCAGACCCACTGGCTCCAGGTCATCAATAAGTCTATGCTAGGTAAAGCCTTATCTCAGCTCACTGGTCACGATAACAACACCCACCCGTAGCACGCGCTCCAGCAGGTATATCTCACTGGTCATCCCCAAAGCCAACACCTCCTTTGGCTGCCTTTCCTTCCAGTTCTCTGCTGCCAGGGATTTGAACGAATCGCTGAAGCTGGAGACTTACATTTCCCTCACTAACTTTAAACATCAGCTATTTGAGCAGCTAACCGGTCGCTGCAGCTGTACATAGTCCATCTGTAAATAGCCCACCCAATCTACCTACCTCATCCCCATATTGTTTTTATTTACTTTGCTGCTCTTTTGCACACCAGTATCACTACTTACACACCATCATCTGCTAATCATCATCTGCTCATCTATCACTACAGTGTTAATCTGCTAAATTGTAATTACTTTGCTACTTTGCTACTATGGCCTATTTATTGCCTTACCTCCTCCTTCTATTGTGTTATTGACTGTATGCTTGTTTATTCCATGTGTAACACTGTGTTGTTGTTTGTGTCGCACTGCTTTGCTTTATCTTGGCCAGGGCGCAGTTGTAAATGAGAACTTGTTCTCAACTAGCTTACCTGGTGAAATAAAAAAATATATATATTTTTTTACCAGATCCTAATTGGTATGTCGAATTGTATGTTCCTTTTGATGCCATTGAAGGCCCTTCTTGCCTTGTCTCAGATCGTTCACAGCTTTGTCGTAGTTACCTGTGGCGCTGATGTTTAGGCCAATGTATGTATCATTTTTTGTGTGCTCTAGGGCAATGGTGTCTAGATGGAATTTGTATTCGTGGTCCTGGCAGCTGGACCTTTTTTGGAACACCATTATTTTTGTCTTACTGAGATTTACTGTCAGGGCCCAGGTCTGACAGAATCTGTGCAGAATATCTAAGTGCTGCTGTGTCCTGGATGGCAGGTAGTTTGACCCCGGTGATACATTGGGCAGGCCGCACCACCCTCTGGAGTGCCCTGCGGTTGAGGGCGGTGCAGTTGCCGTACCAAGCGGTGATACAGCCCGACAGGATGCTCTCAATTGCGCATCTGTAAAATCTTGTGAGGGTTATAGGTGCCAAGCCAAATTTATTCAGCTTCCTGAGGTTGAAGAGGTGCCTTCTTCACCACACTGTCTGTGTGGGTGGACAATTTCAGTTTGTCCGTGATGTGTACACCGAGGAACTTGAAGCTCTCCACGTTCTCCACTGCGGTCCCGTAGATGTGTCTCCTTTATTTTGTTGACGTTGGGTGAGATGTTATTTTCCTGGCACCACACTCCCAGGGCCCTCACCTCCTCCCTGTAGGCTGTCTCGTCATTGTTCGTAATCCGGCCTACTACTGTTGTGTCGTCTGCAAACTTGATGATTGAGTTGGAGGCGTGCGTGGCCACGCAGTCATGGGTGAACAGGGAGTACAGGAGGGGGCTGAGCACGCATCCTTGCGGGGAGGATCAGCAAAGTGGAAGTGTTGTTTCCTACCTTCCCCACCTGGGGGAGGCCCGTCAGGAAGTCCAGGACCCAGTTGCACAGGGCAGGGTTCAGACCCAGAGTACAGACTCAAGCTTAATGATGAGCTTGGAGGGTACCATGGTGTTGAATGCTGAGCTATAGTCAATGAACACCATTCTTACATAGGTAGTCCTCTTGTCCAGATTGACAAGTGCAGTGTACAGTGTGATGGCAATTGTATCGTCTGTGGATCTTTTGGGGCGATAAGCAAATTGAAGTAGTCTAGGGTGTCAGGTAAGGTAGAGTTGATATGATCCTTGACTAGTCTCTCAAAGCACTTCATGACGAAAGAAGTGAGTGCTACGGGGTGATAGTCAATTAGTTCAGTTATCTTTGCTTTCTTGGGTACAGTAACAATGTTGGACATCTTGAAGCATGTGGGAACAGTAGACTGGGATAGGGAGAGATTAAATATGTCCTTAAACACTCCAGCCAGCTAGTTTGGGCATGCTCTGGGGAAGCAGCTAGGGATGCCGTCTGGGCCGGCAGCCTTGCGAGGGTTAACACACTTAAATGTCTTACTCACATTGCCCATGGAGAAGGAGATCCCTTGGTGCCGGTCCTTGGTAGCGGACCACGTCGGTGGCACTGTGTTATCCTCAACGCAGGCAAAGAAGGTGTTTAGCTTGTCCGGGAACAAGACGTTGTCCGGGACGTGGCTGGTTTTCCCTTTGTATACCGTGATTGTCTGTAGACCCTGTCACATAGGTCTCGTGTGTGAGCCATTGAATTGCGACTCCACTTTGTCTCTGTACTGACGTTTTGCCTGTTTGATTGCCTTGCAGAGGGAATAACTACACTGTTTGTATTCAGCCATATTCCCAGTCACCTTGCCATGTTTAAATGCGATTGTTCACGCTTTCAGTTTTGTGTGAATGCTGCCATCTGTCCGGTTTCTGGTTAGGGTAGGTTTAAATAGTCACAGTGGGTACAACATCTCCCATACACTTCTTGATAAACTCAGTCACCGTATCAGTGTATTCGTGTATGTTGTTCTTGGAGGCTACCCGGGACAAATCCCATTCCGCGTGATCAAAACAATCTTGAAGCGTGTATTCCGATTGGTCAGACCAGCGTTGAATAGTCCTTAGCACAGGTACTTCCTGTTTGAGTATCTGCCTATAGGAAGGGAGGAGCAAAATGGAGTCGTGATCAGATTTGCTGAAGGGAGGGGGAGGGCCTTGTATGCATCCCGGAAGTTGGAGTAGAAGTGGTTGAGTGTTTTAGCAGTGCGAATACTACGAACAATGTTTTGTTGGAACGTGGGTAACGTTTTTCTCAAATTTGCTTTTTTTAAATCCCCAGCTACAATAAATGCAGCCTTAGGATATGTGGTTTCCAGTTTTCATAAAGTCCAGTGAAGTTCTTTGAGGGCCGTCGTGGTATCGGCTTGCGGGGGAATATACACGGCTGTGACTATAACCAAAGATAATTCTATTGGGAGGTAATACGGTCGGCATTTGATTGTGAGGTATTCTATGTCGGGTGAACAAAAGGACTTGAGTTCCTGTATGTTATCACAATCAAATCATGAGTAGTTAATCATGAAACATGCACCCCCACCCATCTTCTTCCCGGATAGATATATTTTCATGTCTGCGCGATGAACTGAGAACACAACTGGCTGTACGGACTCAGACAGTATATCCCGAGAGAGCCATGTTTCTATGAAACAGAGTATGTTACAATCCCTGATATCTCTCTGGAAGGAAATCCTCGCCCTGAGCTCATCAACTTTATTATCCAGAGACTGAACATTAGCGAGTAATAGACTTTGGAAGCGGTGGGTGTTGCGCTTGCAGTGTTTTGGAACAGCCTCTGGAATCAGTTAAATTGCCCTGGGGGGTACGAACAAAGGATCCGATTCGGGAAAGTCGTATTCTTGGTCGTAATGTTGGTAATGCTGGTGAATTATCTCCAGGGAGAACTTGTCCACTTCCCCAATGTTCTGGTGCAAACGCAGGGAGACAAAGCTGTTCCCATGTTGATTTCTTCCAGAAGCTGATGGATAACTTCAAGGCTCGCTTTAATGATTTCACTTTGGAAGAGAACTGCTTCTGCTCATTGTCAGAAGAAGCAAAACAGATCTTCAGGTGGGTAGATGTTAAATCACTATAAATGGAGTGATGGACCCTGTCACGTTCTGGGAAAGATAATGCCTGCAGCTGATGCCCATGTTCTCAAGAAACTGGCACTAAATCCTGACCATGTTTGGCTCCACATACAGCGGTTAATCAGCCGTCTCCACAATTAACTTCATTAAAAACAAGTACCGCACCAGGCTCACAAATGAACACCTGCACCAGTGTCTGAGTTGCTCTCACACCATTTGTGCCTAAGTTCAAAGCATTGGCAGGAGACAGAAAGTGTAATTTCTCTCATTAATGCAGGACAAGGCCCAGATAGACTTATACATGAATATTGCATGGCCCACAGTGACGTTCTGTGCATTAAGATTATTATTTTTGTTCAACATTTTTTTTTTTTTACGTTGTTCTTCAGAAAACATGCACTTTATTTTATTTAAATGTTTTGTTCCTCAGCAATGTTGATGCAATTTTGCACATGTTTACATTTGAAAGAAATTCTTAGTCTCATTTAATGTACATTTTATATAACAACATGTTTCCTAAGTCCTAGATGACTATGTTTGTTACTACGCTGTACCAGTGCTGATAAAGGACAATATCCATCCGTACCTTTGCCATCTAGGGAATTTGTGTCACTGGACCTTCTCAATTAGTAGTACCCCTGTTCTAGGGTAGGAAAGATGTTGAAGAGGTGTCATAGAGGTCGGCCTACAGGATGTGATCTAGATGGGATTTTCTCAATTGGCCTTTTCGGCATTCATCGCTCCTTGCCTCCTTCCAACCATATTGGACAAGAAGATCCAAGGTCCCTTTCCTTGGACCTTCTTCTCCAATGCCTTTTGAGAAAAAGGGGTGACGAGACGATGTGAGGTATTATGGAAAGATGAAGTGAGAAAGGAGTGGGTGAGGAGAGAAGATGACTACTTACTTGGCGAGTTTCATCTCGATCTGCTGGCGTATATCCTGACGCTCCTGTTCGGTCCGTGCCGGGAAGATATTCCGGTCTTCCAGCTCCTCCTTGCTGGGCCGATTCCGAAGCTTCACCGTCAACAGCTCCTTCCTTAGCCTGCGAGGTAGTGTACCTGCACACACACACACAAACGGCATCAGCGATCACTTCAAGATCACTCTCACAGGACAGAAACCTAACCTAAAATGTTCACACGCAACTTAAACCTTCTTGTAAATCACGTGGACCTCTCAAGTTTAGGAGAGTCCATAATGCCCACCAAAAAAAACCCAAGCTTTTTACATTTGTCAGATTAAAACTGCTGTGTCTGCCATTTGTGTCTGTCTGTTTTCCCCCCAAAAGTTTAACACAGGAGTTAGAAAGTTAAAAAATGAAAGTCTATTTTTGAATTGTTATACAGTTGAAGTCAGAAGTTTACATACACTTATGTTGGAGTCATTAAAACTCGTTTTTCAACCACTCCACAAATTTCTTGTTATACTATAGTTTTGGCAAGTCGGTTAGGACATCTATTTTGTGCATGACACAAGTCATTTTTCCAACAATTGTTTACAAACAGATTATTTAACTTATAAGTCACTGTATCGCAATTCCAGGGGGTCAGAAGTTTGCATTCACTAAGTTGACTGTGCCTTTAAACAGCTTGGAAAATTCCAAAAAATGATGTCATGGATTTAGAAGCTTCTGATAGGCTAATTGACATCATTTGAGTCAATTTGAGGTGTACCTGTGGATGTATTTCAAGGCCTACCTTCAAACTCTGTGCCTCTTTGTTTGGGAAAATCAAATGAAATCAGCAAATACCTCAGAAACCAAATTGTAGACCTCCACAAGTCTGGTTCATCCTTGGGAGCAATTTCCAAACGCCTGAAGGTACCACGTTCATCTGTACAAACAATAGTATGCAAGTATAAACACCATGGGACCACGCAGCCGTCATACCACTCAGGAAGGAGACGCGTTCTATCTCCTAGAGATGAACGTAGTTTGGTGCGAAAAGTGCAAATCAATCCCAGAACAACAGCAAAGGACCTTGTGAAGATGCTGGAGGAAACAGGTACAAAAGTATCTATATCCACAGTAAATAGAGTCCTATGTCAACATAACCTGAAAGGCCGCAAGCCTCAGCAAGGAAGAAGCCACTGCTCCAAAACCGCCATAAAAAAAGCCAGACTACGGTTTGCAACTGCACATGGGGACAAAGATCGTACTTTTTGGAGAAATGTCCTCTGGTCTGATGAAACAAAAGTAGAACTGTTTGGCCATAATGACCATCGTTATGTTTTGAGGAAAAGGGGGAGGCTTGCAAGCCGAAGAACACCATCCCAACCGTGAAGCATGGGGGTGGCAACATCATGTTGTGGGGGTGCTTTGCTGCAGAAGGGACTGGTGTACTTCACGAAATAGATGGCTTCATGAGAGAGGAAAATTACGTGGATATATTGAAGCAACATCTCAAGACATCAGTCAGGAAGTTAAAGCTTGGTCGCAAATGGGTCTTCCAAATGGACAATGACCCCAAGCATACTTCCAAAGTTGTGGCAAAATGTCTTAAGGACAACAAAGTCAAGCTATTGGAGTGGCCATCACAAAGCCCTGACCTCAATCCTATAGAAAATCTGTGGGCAGAACTGAAAAAGCGTGTGTGAGCAAGGAGGCCTAAAAACCTGACTCAGTTACACCAGCTCTGTCAGAAGGAATGGGCCAAAATTCACCCAACTTATTGTGGGAAGCTAGTGGAAGGCTACCCAAAACATTTGATTCAAGTTAAACAATTTAAAGGTAATGCTACTAATTGAGTGTATGTACATTTCTGACCCACTGGGAACGTGATGAAAGAAATATAAGATTAAATAAATCATTCTCTCTACTATTATTCTGACATTTCACATTCTTAAAATTAAGAGGTGATCCTAACTGACCTAAGACAGGGAATGTTACTAGGATTAAATGTCAGGAATTGTGAAAAACTGAGTTTAAATGTATTTGGCTAAGGTGTATCTAAACTTCCGACTTCAACTGTATATTGCTTGGGAATTAGTTTAACAAGGGGGATGTCATTAATCTATGTTGTTCATTTGGTGGATATCATTGTATGCGATCTTTCCTTTAAGAATGGACACACCGGAGATGACAGAGTCGTTCCAGTCGTCCTGATCATGGGGGAGGCCCGAGCTGTCGGAGAAGCACTGGTCCAGCCGCACGTTCTCCTTGTTCTCCTCCGCCTCCATCTTCCTCTCCGCTTGGTGGAGCCAGTCGACAAAGCCACCACCCGCCACCGACTGATTCTCCGAGCTGGAGGAGCGAGAGATCCGCCCGTCAGATCGCCGCCAAGGGGGCGAGCACGGCTCAGCAGGCCCATGCACACTGAGGGGACACGGGAGGGAGGAGGGAATGTGGGGGTTAACAGAACAGGGGGGGTTAATGGATGGGTGAGCAAGGCAGTGCAGGTCTTATGGGAGGTAGCATTGGGTCAATTTGAAAGGTAACAGGTAGGAGTTAACATGGATGGGTGAGCATGTGGTGAAGATACCATAGGAGTGAACACTGGGTTCTTCAATTATGAGATAGTGAAAATGCAACATGGCGGTAGTAAGCTAATTGGCTGCAACATCACTGAAAGGAATGATGTTGAGGTTAGATGTGGGGTTGAACATTAAATAACGCTTTACTCAACACCAGTAGGTATAATGCATTATGATTCAGTTATAATGCATTGTAAGATATGAGAATGTCTAGTCGCATGTGTGACAGTGTTTATAATGTCTTATCATCGTCTCATAATGAGCCTGACTAAATACCAGCCATTTTGAGTCAGTGGAACTGTTGATACAGAGACCTAACATATTATAATAAACTTTATTTTAAGACATTATAAAGGCTCATATATGCTTATAACAAGTTATAAAGAATTCTACCCACAGGCTTTAAGTTTTACCAAACATTAGAGACAACATGAATGCCCGGTCACATGATGGGGAGATTATATGGCTGTTTGCTGTGAATGGGTTGTGCCCCTCACCTTTCTTGCCGATTCGCCTTTGAGGCAAAGGCTCGTTGTAGTTCTTCCATGATACAGCTAGGGGGCATTGGAGGGTGCATAATATTGGTGAGGTGAGGAGACCCTGAGGGGTTGGAGTGGGGCCCTCGCAGGGACACCATGGGGGCCAGGCTCTCGGGAGCCCTGGGGGGCTCCTTAGGCAGGAAAGAGTTGGCCAAGTGTGAGGACACAGGGGATGGGTCTGAGGGGCAAAGAAAGACAAAGGTCAGGTATCTACTGTATTTGATCTTTGCATGGGCCAGCACCAGCCGAGCGAGCCGAGTTCGGAACAACTGAATGTATGGGTCTTAGAAGTCGTTTTCAGAATCAAACATGCTTCCCAGAAATAACATGGTCCATGTTGTAGAACGTGTATTTTGATTGCCGATGTTTGGCATTTATCAGAGTACCATCAGGTAGCCTGATTTCAGATGTAACCATGTAAACAGGATTATTAGGGAAATCGGCCTCCTTGCAAAGCATGTAAACGCTTTATTTGAACTATTATATTCATCTGACTATCCACCATAATCGCATGCTCAATGTGAATTTTAAAAACTCTTACTCTCGTGGTATGGGTGGTCCATCCTCTTCATGCACAGATGTGTGATCCTTTGGTGTGTTGTGTACAGTATAGGTAGCAGATGTCAGCTAGTTAGCTGTGTGTGCTAGTAGTACCCATCATGCCATGACAAAGTAGTATTACCCTCAGCCAAACAAAACTATTGGTAAGGTAATGGTAGGAAGGAAGCATGCTAGCTTTTGTAGTTTTGTGTCATTGGTGATGTGAGATTGAATCCTGGTCGGCCGTACATGGATGGTCTCCGTCACATGTTTTTGGGTGTTTGTGTGCTTGTACATGTGGGGTTCACACTATCCTTGTCTGAGTGTGCAGTGCAGTACATGTGTATGTATTTGCAGGCCGATGTGTTTTGGCATGATGGTCCCTTCCTAATTATATACTCCAACCGGGTTAATTCCATTTCAATCAATTCCAATTTTTCTCAATGCTTTTCAATGAGGAAAAATTGGAATCGTAATGAGCTCGATTCGAATTGACCCCTACCCTGATACACTACACTCGTCTACTCACCCTCGCCACTGCTCAGCTGTGGCATCACCGGTTTGGCCGCTACTGGAGGTGGCGTGGTTCCTCGAGGTATTTCCTCTTCTAGTCTCTCCTCCGTCTCCTCTATGCCCTCCTGGACCTCGTCGGAGGCATCGGCACTAGGCTTCGCCTCCTCTTCTCCCTCCTCTTCTGTTTTCTGACTGCTCTCCTCCTCTGGCTCACAATCCTCTGGAGGCGCAGCCGCTGAAAGACATTTGTTTAATTGAGTTAAATCAAAGTTTAATCAGGTGCCACCATTTACAGTGAGATAGTTGTTGTCAGTGAATGAACCATGCTATTATAAGTACCATTCTGGTTGTTTATACATTATCTCTGTTGCCCCCTAGTGGCTCTAGTGAGTATCATGTGGCTAAACGTAACCTACTTTGAATAATTTGTACAGTATAAGAACATGAATAATAAAATGGTGATTTCTCCATATCATAGATCATGTATCTTGAGTTTTTCCTATTGTAAATACTATCAAAAGTGTATTAATAATTGTTCACAATTATAAAGAAAAAATAAAATAGTGGTTAGAAGATATATTTTGAAAGTCTATATAGTCCCTTTGACATGCCTATAAACTATTATCAAAGATACACACAAAGGATTCAGTCGAATTCCATGGCCCTCTGTAAGTTTGATTACTCTGAAATGTGTCACTGGCTAAAGCAATACGGTTGATGGTAGACTTCACGGCTATCCTATCCTGTGTCAAATAATTTATCTTCTTCTAAAGGAGTACAAAACATAAAAGGCTAAGTTCAGTACATTCAGCTCATATTCATAATTTGATTTAGAATCCAGAATGCTGGAGTATATAGCCCAAATTTAAAAAAAAATGCTTCGCTGTGAAAATACTGAGGACTGTAGCTCCACCTTGCCCTATGACAGGCTAGGAGGTGGAAGTTTCATCATATATACCAATCAAATCCTCTCAGATCTCCATAAGTGCATAATAACCCATAGGATTTAGGATTGGGTCTTAGTTTTCTTTGTAGGGTTGTTGGGCTGTCCTACCTGGCGGGGGGAGTTCCTCCTCTGGGCCCAGGTACTCCACACTGCTGACCGTGAGAGTGGCACTGAGAGACCCCCCAAAACTCCCCAACATGACTGTCCCGTCTGAGGAGCCCTGCAAGGGGGAGCCGGGCTCGGGAGAGATGCACCCACTGGACAATGCCACATCTGCAGGGAGACAACATACAATACATGCAGTATTCTACAAAGTTGTACCTTCTATTTCACGCTCATGGTCTCCATAGCATGACTACATTACATTACATTACATTTGACCACACCCCTTTAGATTTAAACAAAACTTTCCATACATACAGTGCCTTCTGAAAGTTTTCAGACCCCTTGACTTTTTCAAAATTTTGTTAAGTTACAGCCTTACTCAAAAAAGGGAATGAAAATAAAATAAAAACTCAGCAATCACACACAATACCCCATAATGACAAAACAAAAACTGTTTTTTAGAAATGTTTGCAAATGTATTACAAAATAAAAAACAGAAATACCTTATGTACATAAATATTCAGACCCTATGCTATGAGACTCGAAATTGAGCTCAGGTGCATCCTGTTTCCATTGGCCATCCTTGAGATGTTTCTACAACTTGATTGGAGTGCACCTGTGGTAAATTCAACTGATCGGACATGATTTGGAAAGGCACACACCTGTCTATATAAGGTCACACAGTTGACAGTGCACGTCAAAGCAAAAACCAAGCCATGAGGTTGAAGGAATTGTCTGTAGAGCTGCGAAACAGGATTGTGTCAAGGCACAGATCTGGGGAAGGGTTCCAAAACATTGCTGCAGCATTTAAGGTCCCCAAGAACAAAGTGGCCTCCATAATTCTTAAATGGAAGAAGCTTGGAACCACCAAGACTCTTCCTAGAGCTGGACCGCCCGGCCAAACTGAACAATCAGGGGAGAAGAGCCTTGGTCAGGGAGGTCACCAAGAACCTTATAGTCACTCTAACAGCTCCAGAGTTCCTCTGTGATGGGAGAACATTCCAGAAGGACAACCATCTCTGCAGCACTCCACCTATCAGGCCTTTATGGTAGAGTGGCCAGACAGAGGCTACTCCTCAGTAAAAGGCACATAAAAGCCCTCTTGGAGTTTGCCAAAAGTCATCTTAAGGAGTCTCAGACCAGGAGAAACAAGATTATCTGCTCTAATGAAACCAAGATTGAACTCTTTGGCCTGAATACCAAACGTCATGTCTAGAAGAAACCTGGCACCATCCCTACAGTGAAGCATGGTGGTGGCAGCATCATGCTGTGGGGACGTTTTCAGAGGCAGGGACTGGGAGACTAGTCATGATTTAGGCCAAGATGAATGGAGCAAAGTACAGAGAGATCCTTGATGAAAACCTGCTCCAGAGCGCTCAGGACCTCAGACTGGGGTAAAGGTTCACCTTCCAACAGGACAACGACCCTAATCACACAGCCAAGACAACACAGGAGTGGCTTCGGGACAAGTCTCTGAATGTCCTTGAGAGGCCCAGCCACAGCCCAGACTTGAACCCGATTAAACATCTCTGGAAAGACCTGAAAATAGCTGTGCAGCAATGCTCCCCATCCAACCTGACAGAGCTTGAGAGGATCTGCAGAGAACAATGGGAGAAACTCCCCAAATACAGGTGTGCCAAGCTTGTAGCATCATACCCATGAAGACTCGATGCTGTAATCGCTGCCAAAGTGCTTCAACAAAGTACTGAGTAAAGGGTCTGAATACTTATGTAAATGTAATATTAGAGTTTTTATAAATTTGATAACATTTCTATAAAGCTGTGTTTGATTTGTCATTATGGGGTATTGTGTGTAGATTGATGAGGGTGAAAATCAATTTACACTCCAATTAGGATAATATGTTAGGTAGCCTAGTGGTTAGAGTGTTGGGCCAGTAACCAAAAGGTTGCTGGATCAAATCCCTGAGCTGACAAGGTAAAAAATATATGTTCTGCTCCTGAACAAGACAGTTGACCCACTGTTCCCCGGGAGGGCATCATTGTAAATAAGAATTTGTTCTTAACTGACTTGCCTAGTTAAATAAAGGATAAATTTAAAAAATACTGTAAGTATTAATTTGTGTATGGCCACCACCCATTTCATATGATATGTGATTAATTACAATTTGTATTATATGTTACGAATTAGCAAAACATGTACACTGTGTTACGAATTTGCAAAATGCATGATTTGTTACGAATTCTAGCGAGGTGGCTAACGTTAGCTAGCTAGGCTAGGGGCTAGGGTTAAGTTTAAAGGTTAGGGTTAGCTAAAAGGGTTAACGTTAGGGAATGGTAGCTAAAATACTAAAGTTATACGTGATGAGATTCAAGCTCGACGTTCGTGCTAAACACCCACCCATTTTTGTTTGTGCATACGTTGTAGTTTAGACCCTAATTTGCATCACCTGTGGTGTTTGTGTTGTGCCTGCAAACGATTGAGACTTATTATACTCTTGAATAGAGAATCAGAGAATGTTAACTTGAATGGGAATATAATTTGTTTTAAATTATACTGTCGATCTTCCATAGGAAACCTATTGAAATCATAGAAATATAGATAATATAATATACATTTGCATTTAAGTTGACATTCGGGCGGGGGATAGACCAGCAGACATCTTGTGGTAGTTTTAAATCTCAATGGTGTACAAGCTAAACTGTAGTGGCCTGAAGTGATTGAAATGACATATTCAAGGGTATGCAGCTGTCTCAACCGATGACGTGCACAACACAAACACCTCAGATGATGAAAATTAGGGTCTAAGCTACAGCATATGCGAAAATTAAATCCATCAGAGCTTACACGCTAAGAAAATTCATGTTAAAGGTTAAAAAATGAATTATAAAATAGTTTGACTAACCTGATTGTAGTAAGCTTTTAAATTATATTAAACCGTTAATATTCTTCATTGATGAAGACATGGATGTGTCATGGTATGGTGGGGTATGCAATATCGGTGCGGTCAAAAAGTGATTAATTTCAAATGGAACGACCCTATTCTGAAATGGCTTCCTTTTTTGTGTCCTTTCTTTCATGACCCCTGATCTGACAGAAATGGAGAGTCCTATTTGGGGTCATGGTAAGTTGAGATAGAGGAAGCCATTTTAAATATTTGGGGAATTGCTCAAGTCCTTTTACTCCTAATCTACTACGCCTGCATGTGTGCATGTTTGTGTAGTTTCCATCTCTCTCTCTCTCTCTCTCTCTCTCACACACACACACACACACACACACACACACACACACACACACACACACACACACACACACACACACACACACACACACACACACACACACACGCACACACGCACACACACGCACCTGTGGAGCTCTGCTTCAGCTTCTCGTTTTTCTTTTTCCTCCACTTCCAGGGTTTGAAGATGCGCCCCAGGCTGGCCAGCTTGCTGTTGCGGCGGATGGGCGGGGTGTGGACCCCCGACACCAGGCAGCCAGTATGCAGCACCCTCTGATGGTCCATCACCTCCACTGCAACCAGAGAGGTGTGTAGCAGACAGGGAGGATGGATATTAGTTAGCAGTCAATTAAGAAAATCATGTCATGTGTCAATGTTCACCCTATTCATTATGCAAATTAAACCTACTTTTGGCCACAAGGCCACAGGCCCACACAACAGCTGCACTGATGTACACATAGTCTTACTGATGTGTTGTGTTCATATTCAATTGCAAAGAAACAGGGTACATACATAGGAAATGTACAATAAATAGACCAGAAAGAATCCAAGCGATAAACATTAGTGTGACTAAACCCACGACAACAGGAACAGGCAGGAGGCAGACATTTTGGTTTCTGTAGTCAGTACAGGCTACAGAGGCTTTCAACAAATCAGGGGGAAAAGGACGGGAAAACCTCACTTCACTGAGGAACTGAGTGTTGTTGGAGTACAGTGGAGGAGAGGGAGGGTGGACAGAGCCCCGATGCCGTGTGCAACATGCCTCGTTCTCTCTCTCTCTCTCTCTACAAATGCATGGGATGGGATGAGATGGGATGTGGGGGAGAAGCGGGCTCTGGAGTTTGACCCCAAATAATGGAAAAACGAGTCAGTTGACCGGCACGCACGTCTGGCCGACTAACTGTCAACCAGCACACAACGGAATCCAGGTCAAGCCTGAAGACGTGCGGCAACGAGCACAGCGAGATTAGAGAAGGGGGGAGGAGGTAGAAAGGAGGAGGGGGGGGGCATTGCTGTTGCCATGGCGACAACATCCAGATGCTGCAGTCAGTCGGTGGAGAGGAGCCTCCTTGGAGGCAGAGCAGCCCAACTGCATGCAGGGAAGGGGGTACGCAGCATGGAGGAGGTCAGTGAGTAGTAAAGGGGAGGGGGGATGTGAGGAGAGGAGAGTTGAGGGGGGATTCTAGGCTGTTGCCATACGGAAGGAGAATCTCCAGTAGCCAATCAAAGCCCAGTAATTCATAATGTATATCAAGTATTTCTACATTTTCCATAGAGGGAAACCTGTTTAAAAAATGGAGTAACAGATAACATTGAATTTGGAGAAAGCTCAGAATTTGTTTCTTCACCGGATGGGGATATGTTAAAAAGTATGTACAATTTCCATCATGAATGGGCTGTACCACATGTGGTGAACAATACAATTTCAATTAATATGCTAATGTACATTTGGATGAATTAAATCCATGTATCGTGTTTAGGCAGCACCCCATTTCTTTGCAGTAATGTACATAATCCACAGTATGTATTAGTCTTCCAGCTGTTGCGAGTGTTTAGCCTACAAGTGCTAAAAGTCTGGAAGACATACCCAACCTATCACATTTAGGCTAAATACATTGTGTGTGGAAAAAGGGAGATTTTATGATTGCAGCATAAGAAGTGTTCATGAGAGTCCAATGATTTTCATAGTAGACTCTGCATACAGTATTCTAATTTTCACATGTGCTAGCCTACTATAAACTTTAAGAAGGATGTTTTAAATATGAAGAATATAGGAGAAATCCATATTCATTGCAATGTTACGTAATAATAAAGAGGATTCAATAAAGAATCCTAGTGTACTAAACTCAGAAATACAGTGGTACTGCATCTCAAGGGGGACCCCACACCGTTTAACCATGCTGTCAGTGAATTCAAAACCGGAATATTTTTACAGAGAAAACCTGCTCTGTATAGCTCCACAGCTAGTATTTTACTGTGAAAGTAAGGAGAACAAAGCAAATGTAATTTTAACTGCCATTATGGTTTGCCACTCATGTACATATGACAGGACAGATTCAAAATTCAACATGAAAAAGATTTGAGCTACATCTAACCCTCCTAAAATAATATATGGTATCACTGCTGCACATCCAATGTCAATACACTCTGTTTTCCTGTGACTCCAGTGTCTCTTTGAATCACGGCAAAGTGCACAATCAACAGAGATATGTGTGACGCTCAGATACAGAGCAAAATGTATATTTTCAAGCATGATTGACAGTGTTGTGAGGTTACTGTTGTACGGTCACAATAAAACGATGAAAAAAAACATACAACTTCGTTTGCATCTTAATATGTTGTAATGCATACCCTGTTAGTGTGGAAGCTGTGGTAACTAAGAGTTCTTCAAATTGTGTGATTATAGTCACAACAATTGTGCCCTGCTGACTGGCCAAGATGAACTCCCTCACTGTTCACATACTTAAAGACCAGGTTCATGTTCCTACCAAACGGAGGGACTAGTTAGACTTGTCCAATAACAAATGCTGGTTTTCCAATGTAGATCATTAATAAAATGTGTTATGTTGTGTGCGTTAATGAACACGACCCTGCTCTGTATTTGGTGCTACTTAGCTTGCCTTTCCCTGACATATCTCAGTAATATATTACACTGAGTGAGATACTGCCAGCTCTAACAAATAATTGCAATACATTTCCAGCTGTCTCTCTAATGACAAAAGTAAACTGACATAAAACATGACTGACAGAATGCATGACTGACAGAATGCATGACTGACAGAATGCATGACTGACAGAATGCATGACTGACAGAATGCATGACAGACACGATTGTAACTAAAAGGCTGTTGTCCTAAGGTAGAGTTGAAAGGTGGGCTGTTCATAGGTGCAATGACATAAGTAGGCCAAACATATGCCTTATGAGTGTGTTTCAAGGGCATTGTTGAAGGACACTTCATGGTGCAATATCACAGTTGATGGAGGTCACACACACCATATACAGTACACATGGCTTGTAGAGTGACATGTCTCAAATCCCACATAGTGAAAAGGAATGGATCCACCAACCTTCAGAAATCAATTCAAAGCTCAGGATATGGCTTTGTCTAGATATTTACATGTCAATTGCTCCATCATGCCCTCTGATAGGCCAGGTGGACTTGTTGCCATATCGCTTTCACCTATCGAATCGTCTCATATCTATCCAAGTGTATAGGGGGTAGGGGCTAGGGGTTGATTTGGGATTCAGGGTCTTCTCAGGTCAGCTCTGTATAAATCCATTCCTCCCACCCCCCTCACCCTCTTCACTCGGAGGACTAACAATGTGCCCTTCAACAGGCCACTTCCTTACCCACTGCCATGCTATGCCATGCCAGCTAACCTCCTCACTTACCCCCCTGGCATTGCAACTGTGCTGCCATCTGGCCATGGCCTACGGGCCTGTCACAGTCTGAGCACACAGCTAACTACCAGAAGAGAGTGAGAGGATGCTTGTGTCTATGCTTCCTAGTGAGCAGCCACACATTGATTTAAGACCCCTGATCTGAGAGAGACTAGCGAGCACCTGCACCACCATTACACAAAGGGAGGTGCAGAGTTCAGAGTGACCCAGTCTTTATGAAGAGTCCATGCTAGCAACTGGTCCCTTATATCTCAGTTATTGCATAGTACTGCCTTGAATTATAACATTGTATAATTGCATCTTTTTCAGATTCCAAAAATCTGAATTATCTGATATTCCACTAACAGGCCAAATAGGGTTGACCAAGAGCAGATTTGGGCTGCTATTTTTTATATATATATATATATATTTATATTTATGTATATTCAGTGCCTAGTGAAAGTCTACACACCCCTTGCACAGTCTTCATATTTTGCTGCCTAAACATTTAATCTAAAAAGGGATTAAATTATTTTTCCTACAGTTCTACACAAACTACTTTTTTTCCAGAGTGAAAGAAAGTCATAGAACATTTTCCAGATTAATTAGAAGAACAAAAGAGAATGTCTTGATGTCTTCACACCCCAGAGTTAATACTTGGTGGAAACACCTTTGGCAGCCATTAGAGCTGTGAATTGTTTTGAATAATATTCTACCAACTTTGCAACATATGTCCATTGTTTTTGTCAAAATTGCTTCCACCAAGGATTAATTCTGGGGTGTGAAGACATATGCAATCAATACATCCTCATTTTGTATTTCTAAGTAATTTGGAAAATGTTCTATAATTTGTCTTTCACTTTGAAAATGTGGAGTAGGTTGTCGAGATAGATAGTGAAAAAATCTAATTGAATCCCATTGAAGATGTTATTTTAAGGCAGCAAAATGTGAAGACTGTACAAGTAATGTCCCCTTAGATTGATGAGGAATTGAAACATTTTATGGTTGAGAAAGGTATGCCAAATAAACCTGGCAGCACGACCGATTGGCAAAGAAACTATACTATGTAAATATATATATATATATATATATATATATATATATATATAATAAAA
The DNA here is from genome assembly GCF_045791955.1 of Oncorhynchus clarkii lewisi. Taxonomy (NCBI): domain Eukaryota; kingdom Metazoa; phylum Chordata; class Actinopteri; order Salmoniformes; family Salmonidae; genus Oncorhynchus; species Oncorhynchus clarkii. Next base: position 31,554,014 of record NC_092162.1, on the reverse strand, counting down.
TAAAAATATAAAGAATGATAGTAAAAAGCTTTGGAGCACCTTTAAATTACATTTTGGGAAAAAAAGCTAATTCATCACAAAACCCACTGATATTGCCAAATACTTTAATGATTTATTCGTTGGCAAGATTAGCAAACTTAGGCATGATATGCCAGCAACAAACACTGACACTACACATCCAATTATGTCTGGCCAAATTCTGAAAGACAAGCATTGTACTTTTGAATTCCGTAAAGTGAGTGTGGAAGAGGTGAAAAAAGTATTGTTGTCTATCAACAATGACAAGCCACCAGGGTCTGACAACCTGGATGGAAAATTACTGAGGATAATAGCGGACAGTATTGCCGCTCCTATTTGCCATATTGTCACGTTCTGACCTTAGTTTGTCTTTGTTTTAGTATGGTCAGGGCGTGAGTTGGGTGGGTTGTCTATGTTTGTTTTTCTATGAGTTGGTATTTCTGTGTTTGGCCTGGTATGGTTCTGAATCAGAGGCAGCTGTCAATCGTTGTCCCTGATTGAGAACCATACTTAGGCAGCCTGTTTTCACCCTTGATTTGTGGGTGATTATTTTCTGTTTCGTATCTGTACCAGAAAGAACGGTTTCGGTTTCATTTCGTTCTCTTGTTGGTTTTGTATTTTAGTGTTCTGAGTTCTATTAAAGAATATGAGCACTTACCACGCTACGCATTGGTCCTCACCTTCTTCCACCACATACAACTGTTACGCATATCTTCAATTTAAGCCGACTAGAAAGTGTGTGCCCTCAGGCCTGGAGGGAAGCAAAAGTCATTCCGCTACCCAAGAATAGTAAAGCCCCCTTTACTGGCTCAAATAGCTGACCAATCAGCTTGTTACCAACCCTTAGTAAACTTCTGGAAAAAAAGGTTTGACCAGATACAATGCTATTTTACAGTAAAAAAGTTGACAACAGACTTTCAGCACGCTTATAGGGAAGGACATTCAACAAGCACAGCACTTACACAAATTACTGATGATTGGCTGAGAGAAATTGATGATACAGATATCGTGGGGGCTGTTTCGTTTGACTTTAGTGCAACTTTTGACTTTATCAATCATAGTCTGCTGCTGGAAAAACGTATGTGTTATGGCTTTACACCCCCTGCAATATTGTGGATAAAGAGTTACTTGTCTAACAGAACACAGAGGGTGTTCTTTAATGGAAGCCTTGCCAACATAATCAAGGTAGAATCAGGAATTCCCCAGGGTAGCTGTTTAGACCCTTACTTTTTTCAATCTTTACTAATGACATGCCACTGGCTTTGAGTCAAGCCAGAATGTTTATGTCGACAGATGACTCAACACTATACATGTCAGCTACTACAGCAACTGAAATTACTGCAACACTTAGCAAAGAGATGCAGTTAGTTTCAGAATGGGTGGCAAGGAATAAGTTAGTCCTAAATATTTCCAAAACTAAAAACATTGCATTTGGGACAAATCATTCACTACACCCTAAATCACAACTAAATGGTTTAAGTGTGGAAATTGAGAAAGTTGAGGTGACTAAAACTGCTTGGAGTAACCCTGGATTGTAAACTGTCATGGTCAAAACATACTGATACAACAGTAGCTAAGAGGGGAGAAGCGCTGCTCTGCCTTCTTAACAACACTTTCAACAAGGCAGGTCCTACAGGCCCTAGTTTTATCGCACCTGGACTACTGTTCAGTAGTGTCGTCATGTGCCACAAAGAGGGACTTAGGAAAATTACAATTGGCTCAGAACAGCCATGACTACATGGAACTCTGTTCCACATCACGTAACTGATGCAAGCAGTAGAATCAGATTTTAAAAAACAGGTAAAAATACACCTTATGGAACAGTGGGGATTGTGAAGAGACACACACAAAGGTACAGACACACACACTCTACACACATGTACATTGTGATATTGTTTTATGGTGGTATTGTACATTTTGTATTGTAGATATGTAGTGGTGTAATAATGTTATATGATGTACTATTTTATATTTTGTTTTATATGTAATGTAAGTGCCTTAATGTGTTTGGACCCCAGGAAGAGTAGCTGCTGCCTTGGCAGCTGCTAATGGGGATCCATAATAAATACAAATACAAAGTAGATTTACTCTGAGTCTGAGAAACCAGTCTATGTGTGGTATTGTCAAATGTGTTGGCTACTGGCTTTAAAGGAGAGAAGCAATGTCAACAAGGAGAGCAGCCAATAGGAAGTGCCCGAGGGCCTTGTTTGCTACCATATGTTTCAGTTAAGATTGGGGACAGGTGGGGGAGTACTCAAATAGACTGCATGCAGCCTCACTACAAAACACTTAGGATCAAGTCTTGTTTAACTTTTCAAAGAGGCCTGTTTTGGCCCTTTGGTTAGTACCTTGGTTTGTATGCTGCTTAGGTTAAGAGCTAAGTTGGTTTTGATTTTGACACACGCAAGTACACTACACACACACACACGTATACACAAACACGGCATATGCTCATACACAAACACGCATGTACACAAACACGCATGTACACAAACACGCATGTACACACACACACACACACACACACACACACACACACACACACACACACACACACACACACACACACACACACACACACACACACACACACACACACACACACACACACACACACACACAAAACCACCATAGGGATCCAGCATCTCCCTGAAAGCCATAGCCAACAGATAACCCCAGTGGGATGTACTGTAGCCAGTCCTGCTAAAAATGTCTCTCTTGCCCAACTCCTGTCACCCACATAATAGGCTCAGGCACTGAGAATATACGTGTCATTTTAGCCAGAAAAAGAGCACCCACAGGTCTTTGGTTTCCAACAGTTATCAGAGTAGACAGAGACGGCCTCCCGAGTGGTGCAGTGCTTGAGGCACTACAGATCCAGGTTCGATCCAGGGCTGTGTCGCAGCCGGCCGAGACCGGGAGACGTATGAGGCGACAAACAATTGGCCCAGCGTCATCCGAGTTAGGGGAGGGTTTGGCTGGCCGGGATGTCCTTGTCCCATCACGCTATAGCGACTCCTGTGGTGGGCAGGGCACATGCACACTGACACATCGACATGCGTACTGTGTTTCCTCCGACACATTGGTGTGGCTGGCTTCCGGGTTAAGAGAGTAGTGTGTCAAGAAGCAGTGTGGCTTGGCAGAGTCGTGTTTCGGAGGACGCATGGCTCTCAACTTTCGCTACGGGAATTGCAGCGATGGGACAAGACTGTAACTACCAATTGGATATCACGAAATTGGGGATAAAAAAACTAGACAGGCATCTTCCCCCTGTTTTTTCCCCCTGTTTTTTAATTTGTCAGATGTTAAATGAACTACTAAACATTTGAAGCGTTTTAAGCCCATGTTTTTCCAGCGGTAATTTGCAAGAGGGGGCACACTAACTGGACCAGGCAAAGGGTACCACCCTCTCTTATTCTTCCTAGTAAGTGTTTCCTTCCAAGGTGCACCAAGGAGCAAAGATATGCTAGACAGAATGTTAGCTACTCTAGTGAGTGCAAACAGTATCGTCAGTGGAGGGGAGAGAGAGTGTAGAGTGACACACACACACACAGTTTTGGATTTTATTTTAGCTGCCGGTGATGGGCAGGAGTCGCAGGAGGTACGTTTTAAAATGAATTTGGTCAATCTATGTAGCCTATTGATTCCTACTTTATGAATAAATTATAATATAATGTAATGATTAATGTAATACTAGCCATCTAGCAATTTTATGAAGTTGGCTTTATCTAGCTAGAATGGTAGATTTGGAACCTATCTCATAACTAGCTACCAAGCCATTTCAGGCTATGAATGAAGTTAAAGTATTTTGTCTGACTATCTTAGCTAGCATGCCTGCTGGAAAGTTTGCTAAACTTTAGAGAATACTAAACTTATATACTATATACCAGTGTGGCAGTTGTACTAAACTCATAAGGCATAAAAGTTCTAAAGAATACATGTGCATCATTCTTAGTTAAAATTACAATTGAACAGGTGAAGAGGTATGCTTAGATAACTATGCAGAAACTTATACATATATTTGGCTCTAGATTGCAGGAAAAAGTAGTTTCAGGTATTTTGGGGCCCACTTTCTCTTGTGAATGGTGGTGGTTTCTGTCTACTTTGATAGTTGTAGAGACTAGCAGGATCAGGTAGGTGTGTGCATGTATATTGCAGTTATTCTGCTGATTCAGGGCAATGCCTGAAAGATTTATATAAAACATGAGTGTGTGTGTGTGCGTGCATACGTGTGTGCATGAGTGTGAGAGTGTATGTGCATGCGTTAAAATTCTCTGTGTAGACCCTTGAAACCTATTTGTCTGTGTGCAAGTGTGCGCAGTGCATGTGCATGTGTGTAGGTGTGTGTGGTGTGCACATACCAGTGAGTGTGTATGAGTGTGAATGGCTCTCTTCCATTGGACCCCCTGCAGGCAACACACTACTGGAAGTCTACACTACAGCCTCATTGTGGTGAGGCAGGAAAGACAAAGAGAGGCGCACAGAACACGGAAAATCACTACCATTTACATTTAATGATACCTACGTGGATTGGTTTTACTCTGATTCATACTGGTTTTACAGTCATGTATATCCACGAATAAGGAATAGATTCAGAAATAAGTTGACCATTATATTGATAAACTAAGTGAGACTACTATTGCAAGTACAATAACCTTGTTATGGGCTACAGTATGTCTGGGAATGATGTATCCTGAATAATAATGTGTAAAAAAATATTCTGATGCTGGATCCCAATGCGCTGACTCAACAAATACACAAACACATGGCAAATTCCGTTGGATACTGAATACAGCAGACAGTAGTAAAGCGTTAGCTTTCACAGACAGCAAGTGTACATTACTGTGTCAACGGCAATTGTGTGTGTGTGTGATTTGGTTTTACTATCCTTGTGGGGACCAGATGTCCTCACAAGGATAGTAAAACAAGGACAATTCTGACAAGTGGGGACATTTTGCCGGTCCCCATAAGTAGAAGGGCTATTTTAGGCTTAGGGGTTAGGTTTATGGTCACAATTAAGGTTGGGGGGGGGGGGGGGTGAGAGAGAGAGATGTGTCATATCTGCCATAAGAGGACAGAGACATGAACTGGGTGTGTCGGGAAAATAAACCATGAGTAAGAATAAGTAGCTATGATCCATTGTGTGTGTGCATATAGAGAGGTAACCCAGGTAACACTGTAATTGATACCTCTCTCTCTCATAAGGTTTGTGAATACAGGCCTAGGAGTTCCACTGCAATGCGAGTGTTTTGCTCTCCATGGTGCTGAAATCCCCAATGCTGCCATGTAAACATACAGAATGCCCACCATCCATACAATAGTGTTATACACCTCTCTCTCTTCTCTCTCTCCCTCTCTATCACACACATACACAAATGCCATGCATCCTACCACACACTCAAAACAGTCCGGCGAGACAATGAATAGATCAATTAATTTCCCTTACAACCAAATTCCTTCTATCACTGTCATCTAATACAGCTATGTATTTAATTTACCATCTCTAGAGAGGGCCTGTGAGGATTGTTGTGTTCAATACTGCTCTACTGTAAGTGCTTATCAAGCTAACAGTTACTCTGAAAGGGCTTCCTCTACTCTCACTCGGTAATGATTCGATGATGGCACCCATTGAGTGGCTGGGAAGACTAGCTCTTCTACCTCGTCCGCCTTGGGCTCATTGTTCTTTTTCAGTCCACCCCTCCCCCCTCCTTCTCTCCTTCTTTCTATTCCCTTGTGTTCCCAGCCCAGACCGTGTTTATTTGAGTAAGGGACTGGGAATTTCCTCTCCCTTGATCATCTATCTCTGACAGAATTGGCCACATCGTCAGAGTGGGAAACCCAGACTGTAGATGGTGGGGAGAATCCTAACTTCCACTTAAGTCGAATTTTCACTAAGTAATGCATCAATTTCAATGGGATACTATAAGTGAACATTTGACTAAAGTGGGAGTTAGGATTGGCTGTAATACCAGCCAAAACAAAGGGTGAGTGGGGCCCCTTAGTCTACAATGATTATGTTCCTTGCTCCCCTTGATTAGAAAGGACTGGATAGTTGAAAGCAACCACCTACCCAGCTGGATAGTGGGATTTAATTGTATCATATGGCTTTCACTAAACCAAGGTTTTTGTTTCTGATTGGAAAATTAATAACGAAAGGATACAAGGGAAAGCACAATAGAAGGATACCAGAGCATGGTATTGGTATGTAGCCTCAAAAAAGGTGAGACGTTGTTGATTGATGTTGATGAATACAGAAACTATCCAAAAGAGCTCAGGTAACTTTTACAACAAGTGTATTTACAGCAGATTCACACAGTCTATCCCTGTAATGTTGGCCAGATAGAAGGCAGGCCCAGGAGGGCAATACTACAGTATCTCTCTGGCTTTTCACACAGGCAGAGGCTGTCTCGTCCTCTGTTGTACAAGGGCCAAAACTAGAGCTTTCCTCTTATTGCTCTACTCTAGCGTAGCTTGGCCTCCTAAATTCCTGTTTTTAGCTCCATTATTTTCTCCCTTAACATTGAAGCCTATGCTTTGCTTGGGTCCTAGTTCCAGCACGGTCTCAAAGGGCTGTCTGCTGACTGCTTTCCCACTCAGTCTGATTCCATCTGTGATTTTTTGGTGTTGCACAAGCTCAGGCAGGCGTGCCCGTTCTCCAACACATCAACACACAAACATGCTCGTAAGTACATGTATGCGTATAGACACATGCACGCATCCACGTGCGCACGCACGCACATACACACCACACACACACAGTTCACACATTGACTACCTCAGGGAATAAGCATAACCATGAGGCTTGTTGCTGCTGTGTTCCATTTTCATTTGTGGGGAAATACAGCGACCCCACAGTGAGCAGTGCTCGACAAGGCATACACTAACAGTTTGTCCCATTCACTTCACTTGCAGTTCTTGTATTTACAATATTGCAGTACCACATGCAGTGATGCTACAGTACAGGTTGAATGGTAAGAACATAGCGAGTTGGTGTCAGTGGGGACAGTATAACAGTAGTGGCAATACTTGTGTGACTGATGCTGGGTGGTACAGATGCTCCCGTGCACTCACTCTCATTTACCAAGTGTAGAGCTGAAGAGACACAGTCACTCACTCTGAAAGTAGCAGCTACATTTACAACCAACTGATGAAATGCATGTTCATGGATCAAGTGTACAAGTCGTGGCCAACATCTCTCAATAACCGTTTTTGAACCTGCATGGGATTACTTGGATAAATAAACAATATATAAACTAATATTTGTATGCATTTTTTTGTGGTATTTCTTAAGAGTTCCTCTGTGATAATTCTCAAGCTAAAAGTGCTTCTGTTGTCCTCTATGGAGAACATGAGTGGCTCAAGAGGAAAATGAACAGAGCTCTTGCCGCAATAAACAGGTGGCCTTAACTGGCATCCCAATCTTGGCAGGCTGAGATGAATGAGTCGTGAGCTGACAGCGTTGTGAATTACAGCTCTAGTTCCATAATAGAAATGGGTTTAAAGGGCTAGTTCACCCAAAGTCCATTATTGATGACCCAACAATCGTTATACAGTATCTAAATGAGGTGGGAAGAGATGCTCGGAGAAGGGCCTCCCTCCCACCCTGTAGTGGACGTGGTCTTTTTAGCAGCCAGTTAGCAACGAAGTGATGACTCATATCCTGCCAGCTTGGTCTCATGATATAACATAGTAAACGTAAATCCGGGACACTCAAATTAGTATGATATGTTACATTCGCTATGGTTACATCAGACAGAAGGTAAGGCCTCCCGAGTGGCGCAGTGGTCGAAGGCAGTGCATCGCAGTGCTAGCTGTGCCACTAGAGATTCTGGGTTTGAGTCCAGGCTCTGTCGCAGCCGGCCGCGACCGGGAGACCCATGGGGCGGCGCACAATTGGTCCAGCGTTGTCCGGGTTAGGGGAGGGTTTGGCCAGCAGGGATGTCCTTGTCCCATCACGCACTAGCCACTCCTGCGCAGTGCACACTGACACGGTCGCCAGGTGCACGGTGTTTCCTCCACCACATTGGTGCGGCTGGCATCCAAGTTAAGTGGGCACTGTGTCAAAAAGCAGTGCGGTTTGGTTGGGTTGTGTTTCGGAGGAAGCACGGCTCTCGACCTTCGCCTCTCCCAACTGTACGGGAGTTGCAGTGATGAGACAAGACTGTAACTACCAATTGGGGAGAAAAAGGGGTAAAATAAAATAATAATACATCTGACAGAAGGTTACTTAGACAAAAACTAAAGTAGGGTGGTTGGTCGGGTGGATGGGTAGGTGTACAACGTGAATGGCTAGCAACCCAAAGGTTGCGTGTTCAAATGTCATTATGGACAACTTTAGCATTTGAGCTAATTAGCAACTTTGCAACTACTTAGAATGTTAGCTAACACTTCCCCTAACCTTAACCCCTTAACCCTAACCCTAACTTTATCTCCTAACCCCTAGCCTAGCTAACATTAGCCACCTAGTTAAGGTTAGCCACAACAAATTGGAATTTGTAACATATCATATGGAATGGATGCTGGACATCCACAAATTAATACATAGTACCATACAAAACGTAGCCCATCATACTATTTGGCGTGTCACAGATTTACATTTACTATGTTATGTCTACCCGAGTCCAAGTTGATCCTGCTTCTGACTCGTTAATTACCCTGACATTGCATGCAGCGAGAGTGTGGGACGCCCAGCAGATCTAGGTGCAGAGGTAGGCTTCAAGACCAGGGTTACTGTGACACACTGAAGCAGCAGGTGAGATAGACAGCCAGAGAGAGAGAGAGAAGGAATGAGTGAAAAATGTAGATGTGGGGAGGTGGTCAGAGAGAAATTTAAACTGAGGGGCTGGAAACTTGAGGTGCGAATATCTGTTTAAATGTGGTTTACAGATCAGATATAAATAGTAAAACATGTAAAATAGTAAATACAGACTCACAGCTAGAGCAAGAACAAACACAGAAACCCAAGTAGGCCTTCGATCAAGCCTGAAATAAACTAGTTGCATGTGAGGTGAGATGGTATGAATGATACTGACAGAAAACAGTGGTAGGCCTATCACCTCATGTCACCAATACTGTGTAAAATGCAGTGCCTTCAGAAAGTATTCATAACCCTTGACTTATTCCACATTTTGTTGTGTTACAGCCTGAATTCAAACCATAACTGTTTTCTCACCCATCTACACATAATACCCCATAATGACAAAGTGAAATCATGTTTTTAGAAAATGTTGCACAATATTCAATTTACATAAGTATTCACAGCCATTTATTATGACACTCCAAATTGAGCTAAGGTGCACCCAATTTCCTTTAATCAGCCTTTCTGATTGGAGTCCACCTGTGGCCAATTCAATTGTTTGGACATGATTTATAAAGAAACACACCTGTCTATATAAGGTCCTACAGTTGACAGTGCATGTCAGAGCAGAAACTATACCATTAAGTTCAAGGAACTGTCTGTAGAATTGTAATGAGGCATATATCTGGGGAAGGGTATAAAACAATTTCTACAGTGTTGAAAGTTTCCAAGAGCAGTGGTCTCCATCATTGGGAAATGGTAAAAATATAGAACTACACAGACTCTGCCTAGAGCTGGCCGTCCGACCAAATTGAGCAACTGCGCAAGAAGGACCTTGGTCAGGGAGGTGTCCAAGAACCCAATGACCACTCTGACAGAACAACAGAGTTCCTTGACTGAGATGGAAGAACCTGCCAGAAGTACAACGGTCTCTACAGCACTTCACCAATCTGGGATTTTTGGGAGAGCGGCCAGACGGAAGCCACTCCTGGAAAAAAAAGCACATAACAGCACATCTGAACTTTGCAAAAAGGCAAGTGAAAGACTTTAAGATCATAAGGCAAAAGATTGTGTTGTCTAATGATGCAAAAAATGTAACTCTTTGATCTGGATGCAAAGTATATATCTGGAGAAAACCAGGCAGGAACTAGGAGACTGGTAAAGATAGAGGGAACAATGAATGGAGCCAAATACAGGGAAATCCTTGTTGAGAACCTGCTTCAGAGTGCAAACAACCTTAGCCTGGGGGGAAGATTTATGTTCCAACAGGACAATGACCCCAAGCATATAGCCAAAGCAATGCTGGAATGGCTTCAGAACAAGAATGTGAAAGTCCTTGAGGCTGCTGATTATCCCGCACACCTGTCACCATTGTCTCGCGCACCTGCGCCTCATGACAATCACCTGGACTCCATCACCTCCATCATTATCTTCCCTATATCTGTCACTCCCATTGGTTCTTTCCTCAGGTGTTATTGACTCTGTTTTCATCTCGGTGCATTTGTGTTTCATGTTCATTGTTTATTTTATTTATTAAAACACTCACTCCCTAAACTTGCTTCCCGACTCTCAGCGCACTCGTTACACCCAGCCAAAGCCCAGACTTGAATCCCATTGAAAATCTGTGGAATGACTTGAAGATTGCTGTTCCCCATCTAACATAAGAAAATCTACAAAGAATAATGGGAGAAAATCCCCAAAAATCCAGATGTGCAAAGCTAATACAGACGTGCCCATGATGACTCAAAGCTAATACAGACGTACCCACGATGACTCAAAGCTAATATAGACGTACCCATGATGACTCAAAGCTAATACAGACATACCCATGATGACTCAAAGCTAATACAGACATACCCATGATGACTCAAAGCTGTAATCGCCACCAAAAGTGCTTCTACAAAGTATTGACTCAAGGGTGTGAATACCTAGGATAAATGAGATAATTCTGTATTTCATTTGCAATACATTTGGAAAAATGTCTAAACATGTTTTCACTTTGTCATTTTGGGGTATTGTGTGTAGATGGTTTAGAAAGAAAATCTATATAATCCATTTTGTATTTATTGCTGCAACACATTTTTTTTTTAATAAGTCAAGGGGTATGAATACTTTCTGAAGTCACTGTGTATGTATAAATACACTAAACACAAATATAAAAGCAACATGTAAAGTTTTGGTCGACATGTTTCATGAGCTGAAATAAAAGATCCCAGACATTTTCCACACTCACAAGAAGCTTATTTCTCTCACATTTTGTGCACACATTTGTTTACATCCCTGATAGTGACCATTTCTCCTTTGCCAAGATAATACATCCACCTGACAGGTGTGGCATATCAAGAAGCTGATCATTACACATGTGCACCTTGTGCTGGGGACAATAAAAGGCCACTCTAAAATGTGCAGTTTTGTCACACAACTTTTGTCATGGCAACTTCGCACAGCCATTGAAGAGGAATGGGACAACATTCCACAGGCCCCAATCAATGGCCTCTTGGTCACCTCCCTTTCCCAGATCTGTGCCTCGACACAGTCCTGTTTTTGAGCTCTACCGACAATTTCTTTGACCTCATGGCTTGGTTTTTGCTCTGACATGCACTGTCAATAGGGCTGTGGAGGTCAAGAAATTTTGTGAGCCGGTGATTGTCAAGCAAATAACTGTCGGTGTCACGGTAATTGACCGTTACTTACCAAACACATTTATCATCTCCTGGCTTCCACATATAGCCTTTATTCACTGATGCAGACCTTTGGAACATCTACATTTTAAAAGTCTAATAAATCCATGTAATACAGCCTATACCTTCACAATAAATCCATTATTTACTTTAGACAGGTCTAAAGAAGCATGATATGAAGAAAATGTAGTCTATAACAGAATAGCACACTGAGTTGTCCTTATGTTAGGTCCTGATCTGGCTATGCCAAATGGCTGTGGGCTAAACTAGTTAATTTATCAGACAAGATTTGCTTAGAATTGCGTGGCATTATTTTATATTATTTTATAGTATGAAGTATACGGTTGAACAAAGCTGAATAAAATATAAGCATTTTCTCCAAATGGGTTAACAAAGAAATAGGTACTCCTATATGCTTATTGTAACTTTAGGTTTTCTACAAAACGTTGGGCTATATGTTTTGACGTAATATATTGTATGATACGACTCTAAAGATGATTTGAAAAAAGTTGCTTGAAAGGCATGAGCCCTGCTTTGTATTTCTTGCGCAGGCTGTACACACTTCATTAGTCTCTCATTCACAATTTGACAATCACTTGATAATGACTCAAATTTCACAGTGGCATCCCCTTTGTGGCTGTAATGCACCCTAAAAAATCCATGCCTTTTGTGGCCAGTGGCTACATTGTGCCTTTCTCCCTGAGTGCTGCGTACTCCTAAGCACCTCTCACTCACATGGCTCTCCATCACGTGATCGGGTCTTTCTTACAGGCTACAAGTGAAGAAAGACACATTGTGGACACAACTGCGTGTGTCCTTATCCAATTCCGAGGTGCATATCCATTATAAAGATATTGGAAGAACTGTCCACATTTACTTTTCGTCAGCCAACAAGATGAGTAGGCCTAACGAACAGCAAAAGCACTAGCCTATGTCAATCTACTTACTATCCCACATAGTAGAAAAGTCAACCTATTCTATTCTGTGTGAGAAATAAATATTCTAAACATATTCTGGGACAGTTGTGGGAGGCAATAGATCTTAAATTAATACAACCACTAGCAAAAAAAAAATGTGGCTGGCGCAACAGATCAGAACGTTTAGCTTAAAATGTTAATAACTATCAGGCGGTTTCTTCACATTATAAGCGCCAATGTTCCATTAGTGGGAAAACACTATTAGCAATTTCGTATGCTGGGCATCATTCACAAGTGATAAAATTTTATTCACAAGTGATGGGATCCATTTCTTTTTTTGTAGAGACCATCACTCTGTTTTCTCCTGCAATTGCATAGCCTATAGAAATGTTGCGCAACATGAGATCATGGGCTCTCATGAAGTGTTTTAGTTTCTCAAATACATTTGCATTTATGTCAGAGTGATTAGAGGGACAATGGAGTGCTGAGAACCAGGCAGTTAGCACGTTTGGTAGGCTACTAATGACCATCAGCAGCATCAGAGCTTGGAGAAGTCTAATTACCGTGACTAAACGGTCACATGGAATCTGACTGCCCTCATGACTCGTGACCGCCGGTGTGGCGGTAATACGGTCACCGCAACAGCCCTAACTGTCGACTGTGGGACCTTATATAGACAGGTGTGTGCCTTTCCAAATCATGTCCAATCAATTGAATTTACCACAGGTGGACTCCAATCAAGTTGTAGAAACATTTCAAGGATGATCAACGGAAGCAGGATGCACCTGAGGTCAATTTCTAGTCTCTATACTTACGGTCTGAACACTTATGTAAATAAGGTATTTCTGTTTTTTAATTTTTCATACATTTGCAAGCATTTCTAAAAACCTGTTTTTTCTTTGTCATTATTGATGAGGAAAAATGTTATTGAGCACAAAGCTCAAAGCTTTGAGCACAAAGCTCAAAGCTCAAACCTGAGACTTTATAAGTCATCTGATCGAACTTTGATTGCAATGCATGTTTTAAAGTAACTTTAATTCATATTATTATTAAGTTGTAGGAAGTCTCTTTCACAGACATGTCAAATGAGAAGGTAGCTAAGTCAAATTATTGGTTCATTCAACTCGTGTTCATAATAGGCCTACCACATTCCAACCATAACATATATATATATTTTTTTTAAATTGTACCCCTTTTTCTCCCCAATTTCATGGTATCCAATTGTTTAGTAGCTACTATCTTGTCTCATCGCTACAACTCCCGTACGGGCTCGGGAGAGACGAAGGTTGAAAGTCATGCGTCCTCCGATACACAACCACTGCTTTTTAACACAGCGCCATCCAACCCGGAAGCCAGCCGCACCAATGTGTCGGAGGAAACACTGTGCACCTACAACTCCCGTACGGGCTCGGGAGAGACGAAGGTTGAAAGTCATGCGTCCTCCGATACACAACCACTGCTTTTTAACACAGCGCCATCCAACCCGGAAGCCAGCCGCACCAATGTGTCGGAGGAAACACTGTGCACCTGGCAACCTTGGTTAGCGCGCACTGCGCCCGGGCCGCCACAGGAGTCGCTGGTGCCCGATGAGACAAGGATTTCCCTACCGACCAAACCCTCCCTAACCCGGAAGCCAATTGAGCGTCCCCCCACGGACCTCCCGGTTACAACAGAGCCTGGGCGTGAACCCAGAGTCTCTGGTGGCACAGCTGGCGCTGCAGTACAGTGCCCTTAACCACTGCGCCACCCGGGAGGCACTACCAACCATATTTTTAACAAAAAATATGCTCAGCATGTGGTGGAAACATGGAAATGACCTGAATGAAGCTAATATATGACAGTATTTCAAGTGCCACAGATGACTGGGGTTATTGACAAATGCCTATAAGTCTCAAGCCGGTTACTCAGGACGATAGTAATTGAAAGCATCTTCAAGCGCAGTTGAAAAGACAGACGTGCTAGGCTTCTAGCGTTGCTGTAACTTCCAGTCCATTGTCTGCATGACTTGACTGACAGCACTGAGCACATCATGACTACTTCTAGTTTACTACTCCTGACGACAGGTCCAGGCTGGTGTCAGGATTCCTTTCCAACTGAAAGACATTTTCTCACTGCTGCTGTCCCATCTTGTCCAGTGAGGTCCTCACAATGCGCCTCAGATCTGAGGCATTTTCCTAATGCCACTTCCTACTGATACCAGCTTTTCTGCTAAAAGAGCAGTAGGAGTGCTGATTTAGGATCGGTTTTGTCTTTTAGATCACAAAGAATAGGATTACATGGACAGGGTGGACCTGATCTTAGATCAGCACTCTTACTCTGAGACTCTTGATACATACTGTGTCTCCTTTATTTGGTGCCCTGGTGCTCAGGAGCAGGAGGCAGAGAAGAGGTGCATGAAGTGTGAACTCAGTCAGGTCAGGGAAGAGGAGGCACATAGGCAGCTCTATGAACAGTATACCTTGGTTGTATTCATTAGGGCACATTGTACCAAAATGTTGTGCAACGGAAACCGAAATAAAAATAGTGTTTCTTATTGGACAGCTTCAGATAGTACCTCCCTGTTTATGACAATGTTCTTACGTTTAGTAAATACGACCCAATTCTGTCCATCTCGTGGAACAAAGCCTTCGAGCCTTCGAAGATGAAGTAAATCTTTGCTTGTGTCATTTTTTTAGGGCTTCAACACTTTTTTTTAAATCAAGAATAAGTCCACTACTGGAAGTTTTTCCTGCATGGGTAGGCTTTTTGTGGATTCCTATCTTTGTTGTTGAGCATCCTCCTCCTACTGTCATTTGTTGACTGAATCAATCAATCACATTTATTTATAAAGCCCTTTTTACATCAGCCGATGTCATAAAGTGCTATACAGAAACCCAGCCTTAAACCCCAAACAGCAAGCAATGCAGATGTTGAACCACAGTGGCTAGGAAAAACTCCCTAGAAAAGCAGGAATCTAGGAAGAAACCTAGAGAGGAACCAGGCTCTGAGGGGTGGCCAGTCCTCTTCTGGCTATGCCGGGTGAAGATTATGACAGTACATGGCCAAGATGTTCAAATGCTGAGGTCTACCTTAACTTGCTTAATGAGCATTTGAGCAGATTTGTATGGTGTGTGTGGGGTGGTGTGTGCGCGTGCATGTGTTTGTGTAAATAGTTTTATGGTATCACTTTATTTGGATAGTCCACAGTAGAGAGTTTGTAGATGTTTATCTAACTGTACTATTCTGAAGTCTTGCATATTGTCAAGGCTTCTGATAAACTTCCCTTGTCTACATTCAGAGTTAAGGGGAGGGTTATGATGCTTGAGCGTAACTCAAACCTTTTACATCAGCAATCAAAATGCTGTTCTTTATAATAAAGAACGCTTGGCTAATTGAGCATGTACACAAAATAATCTGAGTCACAACAGTTTAAAATATCATGATGGGGTAAGACTATAAATGCGCTTGAAAAAGTCCTTGAAAATCCTTGAATTTGACTTGCCAATGTCTGTATGAACCCTGTATATGCTACTTGCTCAACCCACAAATGAAAGATAAAATCATCTGCTATTGTCAGTATTTTTTAAATTCGGGCCAATGGCTTTCAGTTGACACTGGCCCGGACTGCTGACAAATTGACCTGAATGTCGAACCCTGTGTGTGCAGTGTGTGTAGCCATTAGCCAAGTTAATGATAGCCTAAACATCTGCCGGTAGATGGAAAGGCAAATAAAAGGGAACTACAAAGTAGCCTATGCCTACCTGGCAGAATCATGATTATTTGCATCAATGGTCATTGCACCAGTGGTAATTTGTTTTGAAAACTCCCATCACAACTGCGCGACACTGCTAGCCAAACACAACTTACGCTGGTGCTTACCTGAGTTAAAGGCCAACTACAGAAAAAAATCTACATTCCTCTGATTTTTCCCAGACCCCAAGAATTGTCCCCAGATGTGGTTTAAGCATTGTTGAGGACTTAGAACATCCAATGTTGCTTATTTCAAATATGGCTAGTCATTCTTAGCCTTGTTCTGTATGGAATACGGTTATATTATGGGACACAGGCCAGGTCATTATAAATGATTTAAAAAATTGGTGCGACCAAATCATTTGCTGGTGCCACTAACTGAAAAAGTTAGTGTAGAGCCCTGCATTACCGTGTCAAACATAGGTTTGTTCACAACAATGGCTAGTATTACATACACATTCCAACTGGAATATAAGACCCTGCAGTGTTTTCCCTAAAGGTCTTTAAGCAGGGTGCAACCCCCCCCAAAGTAACATCCTGTCCTGGCAACAACACCTCAGACTAATATTTCATATAACCCATAGTACTTTAAATACAAATCAGCCCTTGAAATAATACAAACTTAGTGGTACAGTGCATTGCCCCAACAAGGATGGAGGGTAAAATTGCCTTGAACGTTCTACAACTAATATACTCACACTCTCTCTCTCTCTCTCTCTCTCTCTCTGCAGCTGCAAAGGCCACTGTGTAAAAGGCTTAGTAATCCTTTGGCAAAGACTGTGAGCCGCGACGCTCACACAGTGATGATACACTGAGGACGGACAATGTGTACTTTGGGTCACCAGACACCGCTATTGCTCTCTTGAATGCCACAGAACTGTATTTACGGTATAGTCCATTAGCAGTGCCCTGTGAATGGGTGCAGGCTACATGTGTAGGCACATTCAAGTATAAGACACGGTTATCATAGCCACTGCTTCAATGCTTCAGGACAATAACCTAAAACACAAGGGCCAAATCTACACTGGAGTTGCTTACCAACGTTCCTGAGTGGTTGAGTTACAGTTTTTGACTTAAATCTACTTAAAAATCTATGGCAAGACCTGAAAATGGTTATCTAGCAATGATCAACAACCAATTTGACAGAGCTTGAAGAATTGTGAAAAATTGGGGCAAATGTTGCACAATCCAGGTGTGAAAAGCTCTTAGAGACTTACCCAGAAAGACTCACAACTGTAATCACTGCCAAAGGCGCTTCTACAAAGTATTGACTCAGGGGTGTGAATACTTATGTAAATTAGATATTTCTGTAATTCATTTTCAATAAATTTGCGAACATTTAAAATAACATGTTTTCACTTTGTCATTATGTGTAGATGAATGGGGAAAATAATCACTTTAACCCATTTTTAATTCAGGCTAACAACTAAATTTGGAATAGGTCAAGGAGTATAAATACTTTCTGAAGGCACTGTAGCGGTCTTTTTTTTAACCTTTATTTAACTCAGCAAGTCAGTTAAGAACAAATTCGTATTTACAATGACAGCCTAGGAACAGTGGGTTAACTGCCTTGTTCAGGGGCAGAACGACAGATTTGTACCTTGTCAGCACGGGGATTTGATCTAGCAACCTTTCAGTTACTGTCCCAACGCTCTAACCACTAGGCTACCTGTTAACTTGTACTTTTATGTGTGTGTGTGTGTGTGTGTGTGTGTGTGTGTGTGTGTGTTAGAAAGGGAGAGGGAACAGTAAAAGGTCAAGAACCTGCTCAATTTAGCCATGAATATGCCATAAACATACTGTCTTCCTAAACTGATACAGCCTGGCACCAACACTTATTAGTTGTCCAATAAAATACTTTATTAAACTGTTTAAAATATATATTATAACAAAATGCCATTAAGCTTGCAGACTATGCCTAAAAGCACTTGAGAATAAAAATGCTTGGTTGGTAAATAACATGCTTCTAGGCAGGGAGGGCCTGTTTATTTATGAAGGGTAAGATCACCCATAGAAGTGAGAACAGCTGAGAGGTAGGCTGAGAGGTCGGTTAACTTAAAGGGGAATAGCCTATGATTGCTCTAGGTGCTCTGTGCACACCTGCATGGTCCACACCATAGGGAATTGATGTTTTTCTATATGTAGGGCAGCACTGACGTCGAAGTCTTTGATCCTATACATCACGTGGAACGCTGGGTCATTGATCATAGGACTGTTTCATCAGCTCAACCTCAACATGGGATCCAATTGATGCTGCCAAGCGCAGTGGCCGAGTCGGGATAGGCAAGGGTCCATTGACTGAAGGTCCAATATATGCTACCACCGAAACCGAGGCTTATGCAGAACGAAATTGCTCAAATAATCATTATAAATGTGTCTGCTCAATGTCAGTATATGTGCGCTCAATGTAACATTGAATCCTAATATAACCTAGCGACGCAAAAATGTGTCTAGACATTTCGCCTAAAATGATGGACCACACAATGAGCTTTCTTCACTGTAGCCTATGTCATCTTTGCGTCCAATCTTATTGGGCATATATATATAAATGTATTTAAATTGATGCAATGATGTCTGAAATATTATGGGTTTGTGTACAATAGGCTTTGCATTATAGGCTCAAGTTAATTTATAATCTTCACATTTACGGCAAAACCACATAGCATTTCACGAACAAACAGTTTATTTTGGGAGAGCATCCATTCATTTAACTAGAACTGGAGGAAAATGGCAAACGCGTCATGATATTTTCCTACCAATTGTCTGCGAATCTTTTTTTATTGTGTTTTCTGTCAAATGGAAGCGTGGAGTGCTTCTTATTCTGATATGGTCCTCAAATCCCATTTAGCAATTGGGGATGGCTTTAGGAGACTACTGTAGCCTATCGCTAAAACGATTAAAATAATAAAACGCCAATACATTAGTCTATAACGCTTGAATATCAAGACAAAAAAAACATGTATCTTACCTGTGCTGTGCACTAGATCGATGCCGGACTCTGTGAGTAGGTTTGGGTCACTTTGAGATCTGCCTCTATGCAGAAGACAGACATCTATTCCATTTCCATCGGATGTAGCCATTGGGGATAGAGCACATGAATACTGAATCAAATATTCAAAACCCTACCAGAGGCAGGCAAGGTCAGAAGTAAGCAGCAGTAGTGCAGATATAATTCGTTCTGACAACAGCCGCTTTGAGCATCTAATGGGGAGCCATGGGTGCTGAGCAGAAATTCCTAGTATGTTGGAGCCACTGAAGTATAATAAGAACGGTTGAAGCGCGCGTGTGTGTCTGTGCGCGCTCGTTTGGGCGTGGGAGGGGTGATACGGATGTGCCGGTCTATATGTCACTACGGCCTGATTGTTCCTCGCAACATTGTAGCCGGCGACACAAATTTAGGCCAGGCCGCCTACTTACACAATCTGAATGTATTAATTTAGCCTATTGATTTATGATGCTGGTTTGGTCTATATGGATGGTGATGGGGTTGTATAGAGCAGAACATCAACACGTGGTGAAATTGGTTCATTGAATACATCTCAGGACTAACGTTATTAGTTTTGAATTGTTTAAAAAAAATACTGCAGTGTATCCCAATATTTAAATGTAATGCATTTAATGAATGGCATTGAAGGGATTTAGAGACAACAGCTGCATAGGCCTAGTGGTATTGGCTGAAGGGAGATCAGTAGGCCTATTGATATAGTAGAGAGCGTAATATACAGAAATGTCTAACATTGGCTTTAATACCTTGAGAAACGACAATGTAGCCTAAGCCTCCTGCTCAACGACTGTATAGGCTATGAAAACCACATACATTATTATATTATATTCCAAATGTAAATATGTTAGGTTCAATTGATCAAACAATTAATAATACTTGAAAATGTATGGTAACAAGCAAAGCCATTTTAGACATTATGCGCATATTTTGCGCCTTGATGATTGTCCATTGGAAGTACTTTCATCCTATTGGTCAACCCTGCTATGATGCGCCGATGAGGAAGTAGTTGCCGTTGCAGAGATTTTGGATATACTAACAAGATACACGTGTCTCCGCCCTAACAAATTGGAGTCGTTGTCCACAAAGTGGCACGGGGGGCGGTCTAGCTCCCGCCTATCCTTTCTTTGGATTGGTGGATACATCTCATTGTTGTAAACATTTTTGAATAGTCGATGAAGTTTGTTGATGTCAACGGCCTGTATTCAATGAATGGCGAGAGAGAGACACTACGCCGCTAGCCTCATGCATGAATATGCATAGCCATCTCGAGACAACTCCTATATAAAGTGTTTTTGTCTTGCCGGGATGTCACGTGTCCTACTTATATCAGTACACTCTTAACAACTTAAGCATTACCAAACTTTTATTCAGTCAAGTAAACCTCACGCAGCAAATAAGTCATTCGTTTTCTGTTGTTGACCAAATTCGAAACTCTTGACCTCCATATCAAATGACTGTGATTGGTGTACGAAAATACGCCACCTGTTGGAGGGCGACAGATTTTCCGCCTCGTTGGGCCATTCTTTCTCTGCCTGTCTGGTATTAGAGCATACTGTACTGTCTTCCGTATTAGCGTTACTGCAGCAACATTCGCGTTCTGGCAGCAACATTAAGACTTCCGGTTTTCTGATTTTGCTTCAAAATAAAAGACTGCGCTAAAACGCTATGCGTATGATACGAAATCAATAATAGTGCATGATGTTAAAATAATGATACAAAATTAAAACTACATATGGGGAAAATCTAAATCTAAATTTTCTCTTACTGAGAAAAAACGATTCTATGGGCCGATGTAAAAGTGGGGTTGGGAAGTAGAGTAGGGTCTGGAGAATGTATGTATGGTGTCATTTCATGGGGAACGGAATAATACAGTGTTGCTGGTCTTTTACTCCGCCCATTACATTGGCCACAATTCAAATCACTGTATTACATATTGGTTTATAGAGAGACAGCTATGTATAGGATTTCTCATTAGGGTCTGTAGAATATATATACAGTGAGCTCCAAAAGTATTGGGGCAGTGGCACATTTTGTGTTGTTTTGGCTCAGTATTCCAGCACGTTGGATTTGAAATGATACAATCACTATGAGGTTAATATGCAGACTGTCAGGCTTCATTTGAGGGTATTTTCATCCATATTTGGGGAACCATTTAGAAATTACAGCACGTTTTGTACATAGTCCCACCATTTTAGGGGACCAAAAGGATTGGGACAAATTCAATTATATATATGTATTAAAGTAGTCTAAAGTTTAGTATTTGGTCCCATATTGGCCCCATATTCCTAGCACGCAATGATTACATCAAGCTTCTTACTCTACAAACTTATTCCATTCATTTGCTATTTGTTTTGGTTGTGTTTCAGATTATTTGTGCCCAATATAAACAAATGGTAAATAATATATTGTGTCATTTTGAAGTTACTTTAATTGTAAATAAGAATAAAATATGTTTCTAAACACGTCTACATTCATGGGGATGCTACCATGATTACGGATTATCCTGAATGAATCGTTAATAATGATGAGTGAGAAAGTTACAGAGGCACAAATATCATACCCAGACAAAAAACTCAATACGGTCTGTAGAAACCACCTCCGAATTAACCGGTGCTATCCACGTAGTAGTCAATGCTTATATACACACTAAACTATCAACACTCAAAATCAAACACATGAGGCAAACTTTTTAGTCTAAACGAAAATCGTATTTATTTAAAATGTAAATGTAATGAATATCAACCAGGCTATAGGTACATTCACTACAGTCACCAATTTTCTTAAATGTGTCAGTTGAAATTTATGGTCTAACACACTTTATGATAGATTAATTTGTTTCAATCCCTCATTCATTAATTCATTCATGTTTCATATGGAAAATCTATATTAATATCTGTTTCATTTTTTAATTAGATTTTGATATATCAGTTCGGAGAAAATACATTGAAACTGTGTGAATGTCACTAGCATTAGAATCTTTGATTGTGTTGCACTGACTTAGCTTGTGCTGTCACCCTCATCTCCTATTTCAAATCAAATCAAATCAAATGTATTTATATAGCCCTTCGTACATCAGCTGATATCTCAAAGTGCTGTACAGAAACCCAGCCTAAAACCCCAAACAGCAAGCAATGCAGGTGTAGAAGCACGGTGGCTAGGAAAAACTCCCTAGAAAGATCAAAACCTAGGAAGAAACCTAGAGAGGAACCAGGCTATGTGGGGTGGCCAGTTCTCTTCTGGCTGTGCCGGGTGGAGATTATAACAGAACATGGCCAAGATGTTCAAATGTTCATAAATGACCAGCATGGTCGAATAATAATAAGGCAGAACAGTTGAAACTGGAGCACCCATATTTCATCACATATGGGTGACGGGATGAAAGAGATGGTCAACTTAACCTGTTCCTCAATCTGATTAACAAGACTGAATGTAACCTCTATTCTTGTCCCACATACTGTACTCCTAAGATTTTTGACACTATGTTGAGTGACAAAACGTTTTGGCAACTTCCTCCTAAAATTGGAAATCACATTTTTCATTTTTCTGCATAACGGAATGTATTGCCATTGAAATAGCATGGTAATCCAAACATTTATTTTATTTTTTCCACATTTTTTGTGATTTTTAACTTTCTGATCCTTCCCTGTCCCTCTCCCATACAATTTATGTTTCAGATTTGGTGGTTCAACAGCTTTATTTTTATTTATCATCTGTTGTGTCAAATTATTCTGATCTATGCATGTATCAGTAGGGTCAACTCTACAGTTAACTCTATCACCAGACAACTGCGTCACCATCAGTACAGCCAACTCCTACTATAGCACTAGGTCCACCCTCTACCAGTCCCTCCACAGATACAATGGCTTGCAAAAGTATTCACCCACCTTGGCATTGTTCCTATTTTGTGGCCTTACAATCTGGAATTAAAATGGATTTTTTTGGGGTTGTGTCATTTGATTTACACAACAGACCTGAAAATGCAAAATATTTGTTATTGTGAAACAAACAAGAAATAAGACAAAAAAAACAGAAAACTTGAGCGTGCAGAACCCCCCCCCCCAAAGTCAATACTTTGTAGAGCCACCTTTTTCAGCAATGACAGCTGCATGTCTCTTGGGGTATGTCTCCATAAGTTTGGCACATCTAGCCACTGCATTTTTGCCCATTCTTCAAGGCAAAACTGCTCCTGCTCCTTCAAGTTGGATGGGTTCAGCTGGTGTACAGCAATCTTTAAGTCATACCACAGATTCTCAATTGGATTGAGGTCTGGGCTTTGACAAGGCCATTCCAAGACATTTAAATGTTTCCCATTAAACCACTGGAGTGTTGCTTTAGCAGTATGCTTAGGGTCATTGTCCTGCTGGAAGGTGAACTGCCGTCCCAGTCACAAATCTCTGGAAGACTGAAACAGGTTTCCCTCAAGAATTTCCCTGTATTTAGCGCCATCAATCATTCCTTCATTTCTGACCAGTTTCCCAGTCCCTGACGATTAAAAACATCCCGACAGAATGATGCTGCCACCACCATGCTTCACTCTGGGGATGGTATTCTTGGGGTGATGAGAGGTGTTGGGTTTGCGCCAGGCATAGCATTTTCCTTGATGGCCAAAAAGTTCAATTTTAGTCTCATCTGACTAGAGCACCTTCTTCCATATGTTTGGGGAGTCTTCCACATGCCTTTTGACGAACACCAAACATGTTTGCATATTTTTTTCTTTAAGCAATGGCTTTTTTTCTGGCCACTCTTCTGTAAAGCCCAGCTCTGTGGAGTGTACGGCTTAAAGTGGTCCTATGGACAGATACTCCAATCTCTGCTGTGGAGCTTTGCAGCCCCTTCAGGGTTATCTTTGGTCTCTTTATTGCCTCTCTGATTAATGCCCTCCTTGCCTGGTCCGTCAGCTTTGGTGGGCGGCCCTCTCTTTGCAGGTTTGTTGTGGTGCTATATTCTTTCTATTTTTTAATAATAGGTTTAATGGTGCTCCGTGGGATGTTCAAAGTTTCTGATATTTTTTAATAACTCAACCCTGATCTGTACTTCTCCACAACTTTATCCCTGACCTATTTGGATAGCTCCTTGGTCTTCATACCCAGACAAAAAACTCAATACGGTCTGTAGAAACCACCACTCCGAATTAACCGGTGCTATCCACGTAGTAGTCAATGCTTATATACACACTAAACTATCAACACTCAAAATCAAACACATGAGGCAAACTTTTTAGTCTAAATGAAAATCGTATTTATTTAAAATGTAAATGTAAATGTAATGTAATGAATATCAACCAGGCTATAGGTACATTCACTACAGTCACCAATTTTCTTAAATGTGTCAGTTGAAATTTATGGTCTAACACACTTTATGATAGATTCATTCGTTTCAATCCCTCATTCATTAAATTAGCGATGTACCATTTTGTTTCATATGGAAAATCTATATCAATTTCAGTTGCATTTTTTAATTAGATTTTGATATATCAGTTCGGAGAAAATACATTGAAACTGTGTGAATGTCACTAGCATTAGAATGTATACATGTGTCACAGTTCTCTTTAAGACTAAATCCATTTCTCCTCTCCACTCTGTTTGATTGGTGCTTTTGTATCAATTAGTTTGTCTTTGATTGTGTTGCACTGACTTAGCTTGTGCTGTCACCCTCATCTCCTATTTCATCACATATGGGTGACGGGATCAAAGAGATGGTCAACTCAACCTGTTCCTCAATCTGATTAACAAGACTGAATGTAACCTCTATTCTTGTCCCACAAATTATTTTCGGGAAGAAGTCTTTGACTCACCTCCTGAAGTGCCACCATACACAGCACAGCCATTGGTTAGGCAGCACAAAAAGGTTGACATCAGCAAGAGCAGGGCAGGTCAGGGTTTAGGATTGGGATATCTATCCAGTGTGTAATGAAGTATAGCCAGTTTTATTTAAATCATTCCATCAGCGCAAAACTTGGGAAGGAAGTACATTTTCTTCGAAATATACCTTTTCCCTGTGCTTCTCCAAGCATGCACTTCATATAGCCTAGGCCTATTGCCTAGTATAGGCTATGGATCATTTGACTGAGACCACACTAAATATAGGGTCACTTGCTACTGCGCGCCCAGCAAAGAATCAGGGATGAGGGGCAGCACATACATACATTTTACTTTGGCACCTAGATTAGTTCTCTCTCTGTAAGCCAATATGGAATTTATGGGCCTATTTGTATTGTATTGGGACCAATGGAGTGGGTGGAATAGAAAGTGTTGCTGGGCACGTACTGCAGACCTCAGTCCACCATGGAATAACACCATATAGTGCATTCGAAAAGTATTCAGACCCCTTCCCTTTTTCCACATTTTGTTACATTACAGCCTTATTTTAAAATGTATTACATATGTTTCCCCCCTCACCAGTCTACACACAATACCCTATAACGGCAAAGCAAAAACAGGTTTAGAAATTTTTGCAAATTTACTAAAAATAAAACAGAAATACCTTATTTCCATAAGTATTCAGACCCTTTGCTGTGAGACTCGAAATTGAGTCTGATCATCCTTGAAATGTTTCTACAACTTGATTGGAGTCCACCTGTGGTGAATTAATTTGTTTGGACATGTGGAAAGGCACACACCTGTCTATATAAGGTCCCACAGTTGACAATGCATGTCAGAGCAAAAACCAAGCCATGAGGTCGAAAAAATTGTCCGAAGTGCTCCGAGACAGGATTGTGTCAAGGCACAGATCTGGGGAAGGGAACCAAAACATTTCTGCAGCATTGAAGGAGCCAAGAACACAGTGGCCTCCATTATTCTTATATGTAATAAGTTTGGAACCACCAAGACTCTTCCTAGAGCTGGCCGCTCAGCCAAAATGCAGGGTGGGACTAATAACAAGGTAACTAATGTAAAATATACTGTGTCCATAAAATATATATAGGTTCAGAACTTGTGAAACAGCACAGTTAAAAATATATGGCAAAAATAAATCAAACTGGATGGTCTTCCGAAATAGATGGGAGGGGTTGAGGGTAGCAGAAGGATAGGAGTAAAAACAAACAAAATAAAATCTGTTTTTCAAAAGCTGTGTCCGTAAAATGCATATAGTATGTATGAGCTGGAAGTAGAATCCTTAGTGTTGTTGTTCATTAGTTTACTCTAATTAGGGGAGGGGTGGTAGGGTTAGTGGAAAAGTACATGGAATGTCCAATGCTGAAACACCAGCGTAACAAAGCAAAAACATAAACTAAGCCGTTGACCAAAAGGCTGTTTACAGAGAGAAAACTATTCTAGCGTCATACCCAAGACTTCGAGACTGTAATCGCTGCCAAATGTGCTTCAACAAAGTATTGAGTAAAGGGCCTGAATACTTATGTACAGTTGAAGTCGGAAGTTTACATACACTTAGGTTGGAGTCATTAAAACTTGTTTTTCAACCACTCCACAAATTTCTTGTTAACCAACTATAGTTTTGGCAAGTTGGTTAGGACATCTACTTAGTGCATGACACAATACATTTTTACAAGAACTGTTTACAGACAGATATCATTTACTGCATCACAAGTCCAGTGGGTCAGAAGTTCATATACACTAAGTTGACTGTGCCTTTAAACAGCTTGGAAAAATCTAGAAAATTATGTCATGGCTTTAGAAGCCTCTGATAGGCTAATTGACATCATTTGAGTCAATTGGAGGTGTACCTGTGGATGTATTTCAAGGCCTACCTTCAAACTCAGTGCCTCTTTGCTTGACACCATGGGGAAATCTAAAGAAATCAGCCAAGACCTCAGGAAAAACATTGTAGACCTCCGCAAGTCTGGTTCATCATTGGGAGCAATTTCCAAACGCCTGAAGGTGCCAAGTTCATCTGTACAAACAATAGTATGCAAGTGTAAACACCATTGGATCACGCAGCAGTCATACCGCTCAGGAAGGAAACGCGTTCTGTCTCCTAGAGATGAAAGCACTTTGGTGCGAAATGTGCAAATCAATCCCAGAACAACAGCAAAGGACCTTGTGAAGATGCTGGAGGAAACAGGTACAAAAGTATCTATATCGACAGTAAAACAAGTCCTATATCGACATAACCTGAAAGGCCGCTCAGCAAAGATGAAGCCACTGCTCCAAAACCGCCATAAAAAAAGCGACTACGGTTTGCATGGGGACAAAGATCGTACTTTTTGGAGAAATATCCTCTGGTCTGATGAAACGAAAATAGAAAATATCCATAATGACCATCGTTATGTTTTGAGGAAAAAGGGGATGCTTGCAAGCCGATGAACACCATCCCAACTGTGAAGCACGGGGGTGACAGCATCATGTTGTGGGGGTGCTTTGCTGCAGGAGGGACGGGTGCACTTCACAAAATAGATGGCATCATGAGGGAGGAAAATATGTGGATATATTGAAGCAACATCTCAAGACATCAGTCAGGAAGTTAAAGCTTGGTCGCAAATGGGTCTTCCAAATGGACAATGACCCCAAGCATACTTCCAAAGTTGTGGCAACATGGTCTTCCAAATGGACAATGACCCCAAGCATACTTCCAAAGTTGTGGCAACATGGCTTAAGGACAAAGTCAAGGTATTGGAGTGGCCATCACAAAGCCCTGACCTCAATCCTATAGAACATTTGTGGGCAGAACTGAAAAAGGCATGTTCGAGCAAGGAGGCCTACAAACCTGACTCAGTTACACCAGCTCTGTCAGGAGGAATGGGCCAAAATTCACCCAATTATTCTGGGAAGCTTGTGGAGGGATACCCAAAACATTTGATCCAAATTAAACAATTTAAAGGCCATGTTAACAAATACTAATTGAGTGTATGTAAACTTCTGACCCACTGGGAATGTGATGAAAGAAATAAAAGCTGATATAAACCATTCTCTCTATTATTATTCTGACATTTCACGTTCTTAAATTAAAGTGGTGATCCTAACTGACCTAAAACAGGGAATTTTTTGTAGGATTAATGTCAGGAATTGTGAAAAACTGAGTTTAAATGTACAGTATTTAGCCAAGGTGTATGTAAACTTCCGACTTCAACTGTAAATGTTAAATTTTCATTTTTAATACATTTGCAAAAATTTCTACAAAAACGTTTTTTCTTTGTCATTACAGGGTATTGTGTGTGTAGATTGGTTAGGGAAAAAAACGACGTAATCCATTTTAGAATAAGGCTGTAACGTAACAAAAACTGAATAGGTCTGAATGTTTCCTGAATGCACTGTATATAGAATCTACAGACCCTACTGAGTACTCCCTACACCACATTTGTATCGGCAAAAATAATAATTTTTCCTGTTTTTCCTTTTCCTTTTAAACATTTTTATTAACAAATATCAACAAACCAAAGAGGAATAGTCACATGCAAACAATCATACAAACTATTTACATTGCCAGGAATCCTAAACAAACAAATCATATTCATTAATAATACAAGTTTTAATTGCCTTTTTGTTTTTAATTTTAGTTAAAGTAGTGCCATATTGTTTACGTTCCTTTATAAAGTGAAAAAAGTTTGGTTTTGAATTAGATCATTTGCATTTGTGAATATGAAATTAACCTAGTATTATAAGCAGTTTAATTAAATATACTACATCTTTATCTATGTCAGAATTTCTGAAATAACCTGTCCTGTAACAAAATTCCGTATGTAAATCCCAAAAAATCTACTATAAATACAGGCAAAAAACAAATGGTCTCCTTCTCCATTCCACAGAAATCAGTTAGTCAATATTTAGCTTGAATCTTTCCAAAACATGTTTCACAGGATACATTCTATGTAACATTTTAAATGAAACGTCCTTTACTATGTTACTGATACAATATTTGTTAGCAATTTTCCATGTTTCCCCTCCCTGTATATCACCATAGATATTTGACCAAAAGAATCTTGCTGGGGGAATTGTCGTATCACAACCTTCCTAATCTGTATATTACTACATTTATCTTTGATGTTAATATTGCCAATTAATATATTTGTATGTAAATCTATGTTACTTACATCAACCACAGAGGAATTTAAAAGAGATTACAACCCCCCTTGGAATCACATCTAAAACAATTGCATATTCTTTGGGGGTTTAAACTTATCAAGAAATTCCCCATATGAGAGTAGATATCCATCCTCATTCAGTAACTGACCACCCAAAATAATTTTATTCTCAAACCAGTTACGAAAAAAACGAGTTATTTTTAAATAGTATATCTTTGTTGTTCCATATAAAGTATCTGTGAGGGTAAAAATTGTGTTTATACGCTAACATCCAAGCTAAAATTGCCTGCTTATGGAATATGGCCAACTTTACTGCGATTTTATCAACATCAAAATTACATCGAAGCAAAAATTCTAAACCACCAACAGAGTCAAATACATACCTAGGGAAGACATTCCAAATACTGT
This sequence comes from Oncorhynchus clarkii lewisi, assembly GCF_045791955.1. NCBI lineage: Eukaryota > Metazoa > Chordata > Actinopteri > Salmoniformes > Salmonidae > Oncorhynchus > Oncorhynchus clarkii. The sequence continues at coordinate 31,524,481 of NC_092162.1, read as the reverse complement.
TCTGGTTCTTAACATACTTCAGATTCCAATTTATTTTAAAAGTATTATTTAGAGTATTGAAATCTAAAACCTCGAGACCTCCGTGTTCTTGGGTATTAGTGAGAATATATTTTCGTAGATAGTGAGGCTTGTTCCTCCAAATAAAATTCTAAAGAATCTTATCTAAGTCCTTTACAATTTTAGGGGGTAAGTCAAGTGATAACGACACATAAATCGATCTGGATAACCCTTCAGCTTTGGACTATAAAACCCGACCAACCATATAATGAAATATCTCGAATCAACCAGAGATTCAATTTCTGATTTGTTTTCTCAATAATGGGGTTAAAGTTTAATTCACTCCTTTGTTTTTCATCCTTCATCCAATTTCAAGATAAGTAACCTTATCTTTAATTGGGATACCATATACTTCCTGTAAAACACAATCCTTGTGTGGAAATAAAACTGACTTTTTTCTTCTTCTAAGGAAGTCTTCAATACATGAAACTGCTTTAGAAACCGCATTCCTATCTCTCAAAAATATGGTGGTATCAGCAGCCAGTTGACATAGTTGATTTAAATTCATTGCCAAGTGCTGAAACACCTTGAAAATTCCCTTTCTTGATATGAAGAGACATAATTTGAGTAACCAATAAAAATTGACTAATTGGGCAGCCCTGCCTAATGCCACGGCCAATATCAAATCTTTGGGATGTCCTGTGAGCTAATTTTCCAGAGCTAGTACAACCACTATATAAAGTTGACTTTCAAAAAAGTCACCAAACCCCAAAAAACATATTGCTATGAACATAAACTCGTGTTCTACAGTGTCAAAAGCTTAATAAAAATCAACAAACATAAGAAAACTATCATCAAGGATGAGGTCATTATAGTCAATCATATCTAAGAACAACCTAATGTTATTACTAATGTGTAGTCCATGCATAAATCCAGATTGTACTTCATCAATTATATGATGCAAGCCTGGTTTCAACCTCTTAGCAAATACAAGGGCAAATCATTTTCCATCATTATTCAACAGGGTAATGGGTCTCCAGTTGTCTATATAAAGAGTATCCTTATTAGGGACATATTGTCCTTAAGGCTTTTAATACAGTCTTTTATCTCAATTTCAGATAACTCATCACAAAAATCCCTGAAATCATTATCTATCTTCTTAGCAATGTTTGCTACATTGTCTAAAAAAATATCTATATTGGAAGTTGACTGGGCTGATGTATAGATTCTGATAAAACTGGGCAACATGCTGAGAGATTTCTTGGGAGTATTATTAATCATTAATTTACATATGGAAGTCTTTTCGCCCGCTATTTTTTCTAAATTAACAAAATATTTTGTATTTCTCTCTCCCTCTTCCATACATTTGTCTTGATCTTACAAACACTCCCCGGGCCTTTTGCTCATGGATTGCGTTCCCAACAACTAAGCCTTCAATAAAACTCAGAAGGCGTGACTTTTCTTGAATGAATATATTGAAAACGTTTATGTTGTGAAACTGCAAAATACAGAAAATAATATACTTTAGTATTCAATTCACACCGACATACTGCAGCTGTACATTATACATTTGAAGTTGCATAAATACAAAGCACGTGCTAAGGTACCATGCATCTGGCATGACACCAAAACATACAGCTAATTGTACCTCATATGGAAATTGGCTAACTCCTTTCATTACTCTAATAATGTACAACAATCTATGTAGAATAACAAAGCATATTACACTAGAAACAGTAACAAAACTACAGTATTGTATATTTTACAATTCGTTTGCATGACGCACGAGCAAAGCAATACAGCTAACGGCATACATGAAAGGCATTGCAATTTGTGTGAGTAAATGCAACCAAACCAACATTGAGTAAGCAACTCTATCAATAACAAGATTATCATCATTAGCTAAATGCTTGAATCGAACTTACAAACAAATATTTTCCAAGGCTGAAGTGTGACAAGAAATAACTACACTGAAAGACCTGCAGCCTAGTGTTGTTTTTAGCTGCTTCGATGGTTTTAGAACAATTCTCTACTTCCTGTTTGCATACAGTCTAAGTACCAGAAAGGTCCACTAGGGGGCGAATAACACCATGGAACACAATGAAAATCCATTTTAACCATTGTAATAAAATAATCTGTTACCTCCTAACAGGATGGAAGCACAGGGACTATTGCCCTGCAAATGTCCTTCACTCTTGCTTTGATGTTCTCGTCAGATTTTCCTGCTATTCCATAAATTCAAAGATTCCATCTTCGACTATACCGGTCATTTTCGTTGACCTTTGACTCCATTTGAGTGAGTTCCTTCTCTTGCTTTGCAACCTGAATGTTCAATGTTGCGTTCTGCTGCTTCAGAGTTTTTACTTCCTCAGCACTGAAATCAATTGATTTTTTCAGGTTAACGATACTGTTAGTGTTCTTTTACACCCAATCCATGATGTTATCTACGCTCTCTTTGATTTTGGCCGTGAGGATGCGGACGATGTTGTGCTGTAGCTGGCTCATTGATGGTTCACTTCTCAGCTTCTTTGGAAGTTGCTCCTTGGTTGGGGTATTTGGGTATGAATCACATTCATCCCCTTTTTTTACACTGCAAGCATATGAGTGTGTTTCAACAATGCCTCTTTTCTCCTTGGAAGTTTCAACATCCATTATCTCAGCAACAGTTTGGTCATGTCCTGACTCCATGCTACTAGCTATGAAGACATTAGCAGGCTAACTTAACTACACACGCTGAAACTTTTCGATAACTAACGTTTTTTATTTTATTTTTCCTTTATTTGACTAGGCAAGTCAGTTAAGAACAAATTCTCATTTTCAATGACGGCCTAGGAACAGTGGGTTAACTGCCTGTTCAGGAACAGAACGACAGATTTGTACCTTGTCAGCTCGGGGGTTTGATCTAGCAACCTTTCAGTTACTAGTCCAATACTCTAACCACTAGGCTACCCTGCCGCCCCAACGTTAGCTTGTTCGTTGGAAATCTTCAAAAGTTTGATTAATTACAGTTTGTTTAATTAATTATTTTTGTGAGAAAAAAAAATTCAACTGCAGTCTAAAACTATAAACCTTGTGAGAAAACCCTAAAATTGATCCTCAGCTAGAAATGTTAAACCCCCTCATGCCGCCATCTTGAGCATCCCCCCCAAACAGTGTCCATGCACGGATTTTAAGGTGTTTGACCACAGTATTATTCGGCCCCATGAAATGACACCATATATACATTCTACAGACCCTACTTAGTATTCCCCAAAAAACGTTTACTATGGCACCCATAATTTAGTAATATAATAATATATAATAATAGTTTTTGCTCTTTAAGCAATACAATATGTGTTACATATACAGTGAATAATTTGTGGCATTTATTTGAAAACCCAAATGTAACACGTTTAAAAACCCAAATGTAATGCAAATGTCACGTAAATATAAACAAATATGCTTCATTAATCTTTAGACAATTATTTTCCATATATCATGAATAGAAACAGGTTATTGACACCTTTCTATTATTACGTAGGGAGTTTTATTTTGAAACATCTCTCTATTTCGTGAGCCGGAAGTACTTTTTTTAGTGTTGCTAATGGTACGCTGATTGTTCAGCAATCGGAAAAATGGCAGCGCACAGGTGCAATATTTTTATGCTGGTGTTCGTTCTTTGTGGATTAACATATGTGTTTGTTAGAGCGGACATAGAAGACACAAATCATGTGAAAGATGCTGACAGCGTGGCCGTTGATATTGCACCGAAGGCGAATATAGGCGCGTCACTGCGATCAACTAAAACCGAGGACCAAACCCAGGCCGCTGAAGAGGAGAGGCAATGGGAGGCCGAAACGAACCCCGTAGATGCCCCAAGCGACAACAAAGCTGACCATGTCCATGATACCATGCAAAACCTTGACAGTCGTCCAGCACCGTATGTAAAAGACCAAACTCAAGAGGCAGCGGAAAAGGAGAGGCAATGGGAGGCTACCGAGGTCAAAGAAGCTGACCATGTCCCTGACACCATGCAAACCCCAGACGTCCCTCCACCAACGCCCGCAAAAGATCAGTTTCAGGAAGAGTTGGTGATCAGACCATTGCATTCTGGGGATATCTATGCCAGCTTCCAGTTCCGCACCATGTGGGATACAGACTTCTTACGAGGAAGTAAAGGTAAATAGTGTGGTTTAATATGATGTGTGGGTCAATCACATAATTTATCAAGTAGTCACACAGGGACACCACCAGCCATCAGTGCATATCCAGCACAGGAGGTTGGTGGCATCTTAATTGGGGAGGACAGGCTCGTGGTAAGGGCAGGAGCAGAGTAAGTGAAATGGTATCGAAGACATGGTTTCCAGGTGTTTGATGCCATTCCTTCCGCTCCGTTCCAGCCATTATTATGAGCCGTCCTCCCCTCAGCAGCCTCCACTGAATTCGTCATGGTCCTGTAGACTCACAGAGCAGGCTTTTGTTCCAGCCCAGCACTAAACATTTTATTCAACCAGTCAAGGGCTTGATAAGTTGAATAGTTGAACCAGGTGTCTTATTGCTGCTGTGCTATGTTGACTAGCTGTGCATTCATTGTCATCAGTACATAGGACCTAGCCCTAATTTGTATGAGGTATGTCCACTGTCCAGTGCACACTTTTGGGAGATTATAGGCCTAGATCTGGTATGTGCACACCCCTAAACTCAAGGATGGATTTTATGAACTACATATCAAGTCAACATATTAGTGTTCTATGAAACTCACTGTTTCCTCCCAAATGTTCATTTTCAGTCTCCCACTACCGACTCTTCCCAAAGTCACTGGGCCAGGTGATTTCAAAGTTCTCTGTGCGTGAGCTCCACATCTCCTTCACTCAGGGCTACTGGAGGACCATGCAGTGGGGCCAGCCATTCCTACCATCGCCCCCTGGTGCTGAACTGTGGGTATGGTTCCAGGACACTGTCACTGAGTGAGTACATATAATATACTGTGTATTTATTTATCCTTACAAGTTCACTTTCTTTATTGTAGAAGATAATGGAGTAGCTTTAGATCTGTTGAATCATTGTTAGTCGGTTCTGGTGTCAACAAGAGCTGTATGAATACATATGTGTGGCTCTAGGCTTGTTCATATGATTGTAATCCCTTTTTGGCTGTACCCCTTTTGATTTGAATGAAACCTTCCATACATTTTGTCCCATGGAAGAAGTTGTCAGAAAGTGACTTCAAATGGATGTCAAACTCAACCATTTCTATTTTCCAGTGATGAAGACACTGTTGATGTATCATGGTGGGGTATGCAAAATGGTTCAAATTTGAGCATCTCTATCTCCAGACTGTTTTGGCATTCAGTTCCAAAAAGTCCCTTTCTGACTACTTCTACCATGGGCAAACATGTATGGAAGGTTTCGTTCAAATCAAAAGGGGTGCTGTCAGAAAGTGGTTGAAATCCTATGGAACGACTCTGTAGTCTCACCCATTTTGTAAACTATGACCGCAGGTACCGCTATTATTTGCTCCATTGAGTCTTCGCCCATGAACATATCACAACATTTGACAGGCATGTCTATCTTGTGGCTGGTTGCAGATACTACCATTCTCCCAAACTATATCGGCATTAAAGTGATATAGTTGTCTATTAAAGTGAGTGTCCACTGAAGTGAATGATCCAGTGCCTTCAGAAAGTATTCACACCCCTTGAATTTTACACATTTTGTTGTTACAAAGTGGGATTAAAATGGTTTTAATAGTTTTTTTGTTTTTGTCAATGATATACACAAAATAATTATCTTCACTATCTTGATTTATATCGTTTGTGTTAAATCACCTTTGGCAGAGATTACAGCTGTGATTCTTTCTGGTAAGTCTAAGAGCTTTGCACACTTGGATTATCCAATATTTACACATTTTATTATTTTAAAAAGTGTCAAGTTCTGTCAAGTTAGTTGTTGGTCATTGCTAGACAGACATTTTTAAGTCTTGCCATATATTTTCATTTTTTTTTAAAACTAAACTTTAACTTAGGAACATTCAATGTCAACTTGCTAAGCATCTCTAGTGTATATTTGGCCTTGTGTTTTAGGTTATTGTCCTGCCGAAAGATGAATTTATCTCCCAGTGTCTGTTGGAAAGCAGACAAGCAAATCCTCTAGGATTTTGCCTGTGCTTAGCTCTAATTCTGTTTCTTTTTATCCTGAAAAAGCTGTCATGTGTTGTTGGATTTGCCCTAAACATAACGCTTTGTATCCAGGACATAAAGTTAAGTTCTTTGTCACTTTTTTTGCAGTTTTACTTTAGTGCCTTATTGCAAACAGGATGCATATTTTGGAATATTTGTATTCTGTACAGGCTTCCTTCTTTTCACTCTGTCATTTATTTTAGTATTGTAGAGTAGGCCTAACTACAATTTTGTTGATCCATCCTCCGTTATCTTTTGTCAGATCCATTAAACTCTGTAGCTGTTTTAAAATCACCATTGCCCTCCTGGTGAAATCCCTGAGTGGTTTCCTTCCTTTCCAGCAACTGATTTAGGATGGTCGCCTATGTCTTTGTAGTGACTGGGTGTATTGTTACACCATCCAAAGTGTAAAATTAATAACTGCACCATGCTCAAAGGGATATTCAATGTCTGCTTTTTCTTTTAATCCATCTTCCTTATAATTAAGTGCCCTTGTTTGCGAACCATAGGACAACCTCCCTGGTCTTTGTGGTTGAATCTGTGCTGTTCACCTTGGACCTTAAAGATAATTGTATGTGTGGGGTACACCAATAGGGTAGTGATTTTAAACATGTTAAACACATTTTTTGCACATCCATGCAACTTATTACGTGACTTGTTAAGAACATTTATACTCCTGAACTTTAGGCTTGCCATAACAAAAGGGTTGAGTACTTATTGGCTGAAGACATTTCAGCTTTTCATTTTTTTAATTAATTTGTAAACATTTATAAAAACACAATTCCACTTTGACATTATGGGGTATTGTATGTAGATCAGTGACACAATTTCAATTTTAAATTCAGGCTGTAACACAACAAAATGACGGTGTGAATTATTTCTGAAGGCACTGTAACTGTACTCTTCGTTTGATCCTTCGTCTTATAGTGTGGACGGTGCCTGGAAGGAGCTGACTAATGTTCTCTCAGGGATTTTCTGTGCCTCCCTGAACTTCATTGACTCCACCAACACGGTGCAGCCCAGTGCCTCCTTCAAACCTCTTGGCTTGGGCAACGGTAATTTTCCTCACACTCAACAGTCTCTACAGTAGCTCGCCTACCTCTGAACTGAGAGCAGTGCTCATGAAGCACCAGAGTGAAACAGAGGTACCAGCTGTACTTGTCCAGTAAGGAACACTTCTACGATGTGACCATGAATATGATCCCGTGCCAACCAATGCTTTGTCGTCATGTCAAACTGAAAAGACAATGCCATGTGTCTTTACAGCAGGGGTGGGCAATCCTATGTCTGGTATGGGGGGAGTTTTTACTCAAGCCAAGCGGTTAAACACCCCATTCAACTACCTAACTAGTCATATTCAGGTGTGCATCTTGGCTAGAATATAAGACTGCAATCTTACCAGCCCTGGTGGGGTAAGAATCCTACTCCTGAACAGAGGGCAGTGCTTTAGAACTGCCATATTTTTGTCATATGTACTCAAAAGGAATCTCAAAGAAGTTAGTTAAAGATGTGAAACACTACGGTAGTGATGTGTGACTCTCCATTATGTCTTGTCTGTTGATTTTTGTCGTCTCATGTACCTTCTTTGTGTCCTCTAATCAGTAACAGACCAGCGCTTCCTCCGCTATGCTGTGTTGCCGCGGGAGATCGTCTGTACTGAGAACCTGACTCCGTGGAAGAAACTCCTTCCCTGTGGCTCCAAGGTACCTGTCTGTCTTATGTTTGATGCTCTTATGAAAGTTGCATCTAGCCAAAGCTTTAGACTTTTGTACAATACATCTGAAGTCTGCATAACTCCTATTTGTGCAATGGCTTCCTCCTTGGCTTATGTGTTTGGCTTTGGGTGGTTATTTTTGTTATCCTTTTATTGTAGTTGACTTTGTATGTTTGTGTGTGTGGTGATTAACCATGTCCTTCATGTTGCCCCTCCTTCCACTAGGCTGGTCTGGCAGTCCTGATGAAGTCTGAGAAACTCTTCCACAGCAGCTTCCACTCCCAGGCTCTACACTTCAGACCTGTGTGTCAGGTAATACAGTTTGTAGTGCACATACACTACCGGTCAAAAGTTTTAGAACACCTCATCAATCTAAATATATATAACATAAACTCAGCAAAAAAAGAAACATCACTTTTTCAGGACCCTATCCTTCAAAGATAATTTGTAAAAATCAAAATAACTTCCCAGATCTTCATTGTAAAGGGTTTTAACACTGTTTCTCATGCTTGTTCAATGAACCATGAATGAACATGCACCTGTGGAACGGTCGTTAAGACATTAACAGCTTACAGACTGTAGGCAATTAAGGTCACAGTTATGAAAACTTAGGACACTGAAGAGGCCTTTCTATTGACTCTGAAAAACACCAAAAGAAAGATGTCCAAGGTCCCTGCTCATCTGTGTGAATGTGCCTTGGGCATGCTGCAAGGAGGAATGAGGACTGCAGGTGTGGCCAATAAATTACAATGTCCGTACTGTGTGATGCCTAAGACAGAGCTACATGGAGACAGGATGGACAGCTGATCGTCCTCGCAGTGGCAGATCACGTGTAACAACACCTGCACAGGAACGGTACATCCAAACATTACACCTGCGGGACAGGTACAGGATGGCAACAACAACTGCCCGAGTTACACCAGGAACGCACAATCTCTCCATCAGTGCTCAGACTGTCCGCAATAGGCCGAGAGAGGCTGGACTGAGGGCTTGTAGGCCTGTTGTAAGGCATTCGTGTTTATCGTCGAAGGAATGAGCGTTACACTGAGGCCTGTACTTTGGAACGGGATCTGGATGTGGAGGGTCCGTCATGGTCTGGGGCGGTGTGTCACAGCATCATCGGACGGAGCTTGTTGTCATTGCAGGCAATCTCAACGCCATGCGTCCCAGGGAAGACATCCTCCTCCCTCATGTGTTACCCTTCCTTCAGGCTCATCCTGACATGACCCTCCAGCATGACAATGCCACCAGCCATACTGCTTGTTCTGTGCGTGATTTCCTGCAAGACAGTAATGTCAGTGTTCTGCCATGGCCAGCGAAGAGCCCGGATCTCAATCCCATTGAGCACGTCTGGGACCTGTTGGATCGGAGGTCGAGGGCTAGGGCCATTCCCCGAGAAATGTCCGGGAACTTGCAGGTGCCTTGGTGGAAGAGGGGGGTAACATCTCACAGCAAGAACTGGCAAATCGTGTGCAGTCCATGAGGAGGAGATGTCTGGAGGTCTGCTTGGCCAGTCCATCACCTTCACCCTCAGCTTCTTTAGCAAGGCAGTGGTCGTCTTGGAGGTGTGTTTGGGGTCGTTATCATGTTGGAATACTGCCCTGCGGCCCAGTCTCCGAAGGGAGGGGATCATGCTCTGCTTCAGTATGTCACAGTACATGTTGGCATTCATGGTTCTCTCAATAAACTGTAGCTCCCCAGTGCCGGCAGCACCCATGCAGCCCCAGACCATGACACGCCAACCACCATGCTTGACTGTAGGCAAGACACACTTGTCTTTGTACTCCTCGCCTGGTTGCCGCCACACACGCTTGACACCATCTCAACCAAATATGTTTCTTGGTCTCATCAGACCACAAGACATGGTTCCAGTAATCCATGTCCTTAGTCTGCTTGTCTTCAGCAAACTGTTTGCGGGTTTCTTGTGCATCATCTTTAGAAGAGGCTTCCTTCTGGGACGACAGCCATGCAGACCAATTTGATGCAGTGTACGGCGTATGGTCTGAGCACTGACAGGCTGACCCCCCACCCCTTCAACCTCTGCAGCAATGCTGGCAGCACTCATACGTCTATTTCCCAAAGACAACCTCTGGATATGACGCTGAGCACGTGCACTCAACTTCTTTGGTCGACCATGGCAAGGCCTGTTCTGAGTGGAACCTGTCCAGTTAAACCACTGTATGGTCTTGGCCACCGTGCTGCAGCTCAGTTTCAGGGTCTTGGCAATCTTCTTATAGCCCAGGCCATCTTTATGAAGAGCAACAATTATTTTTTTCAGATCCTCCGAGTTCTTTGCCATGAGGTGCCATGTTGAACTTCCAGTGACCAGTCAGTATGAGGGAGTGTGAGAACGATGACACCAAATTTAACACACCTGCTCCCCATTCACACCTGAGACCTTGTAACACTAACGAGTCACATGGCACCAGGGAGGAAAAATGGCTAATTGGGCCCAATTTGGACATTTTCACTTAGGGGTGTACTCACTTTTGTTGCCAGCGGTTTAGACATTAATGGCTGTGTGTTGAGTTATTTTGAGGGAACAGCAAATTTACACTGTTATACAAGCTGTACACTCACTACTTTACATTGTAGCAAAGTGTCATTTCTTCAGTGTTGTCACATGAAAAGATATACTCAAATATTTACAGAATTTGAGGGGTGTACTCACTTTTGTGATATACTGTATATTATAGTTGAAGTCGGAAGTTTACATACATCTTAGCCAAATACATTTAAACTCAGTTAACAATTCTTGACATTTAATCCAAGTAAAAATTCCCTGTCTGAGGTTAGTTAGGATCACCACTTTATTTTAAGAATGTGAAATGTCAGAATAATAGTAGATAAAAAAATATATATTTCAGCTTTTATTTATTTAACCACATTCACAGTGGGTCAGAAGTTTACATACATGCAATTAGTATTTGGTAGCATTGCCTTATAAATTGTTTAACTTGGGTCAAACGTTTCGGGTAGTCTTCCTCAAGCTTCCCACAATATGTTGGGTGAATTTTGTCCCAATCCTCCTGACAGAGCTGGTGTAACTGAGTCAGGTTTGTGGGCCTCCTTGCTCACACACTTTTTCAGTTCTGCCCACAAATTTAATATAGGATTGAGGTCAGGGCTTTGTGATGGCCACTCCAATAGCTTGGCTTTGTCCTTAAGCCATTTTGCCACAACTTTGGAAGTATGCTTGGGGGTCCTTCTCCATTTGGAAGACCCATTTGCGACCAAGCTTTAACTTCCTGACTGATGTCTTGAGATGTTGCTTCAGTATATATCCACATAATTTCCTTTCCTCATGATGCCATCTATTTTGTGAAGTGCGCCAGTCCCTCCTGCAGCAAAGCACATGATGCTGCCACCCTAGTGCTTCACAGTTGGGATGGTGTTTTTGGGCTTGCAAGCCTCCCCCTTTTCCCTCCAAACATAACGATGGTCATTATGGCCAAACAGTTCTATTTCTTTTTCATCAGACCAGAGGACAGTTCTCAAAAAAGTACGATCTTTGTCCCCCATGTGAAGTTGCAAACAGTAGTCTGGCTTTTTTATGGTGGTTTTGGAGCAGTGGCTTCTTCCTTGCTGAGTGGCCTATCAGGTTAAGTTGACATAGGACTCGTTTTACTGTGGATATAGATACTTTTGTACCTGTTTCCTCCAGCATCTTCACAAGGTCCTTTGCTGTTGTTCTGGGGTTGATTTACACTTTTCGCATCAAAGTACATTCAACTCTAGGAGACAGAACGCATCTCCTTCATGAGCGGATTGACGGCTGCGTGGTCCCATGGTGTTTATACTTGCGTACTTATGTTTGTACAGATGAATGTGGTACTTTCATGCGTTTGGAAATTGCTCCCAAGGATGAACCAGACTAGTGGAGGTCTACATTGTTTTCTGAAGTATTGGCTGATTTATTTTGATTTTCCCATGATGTCAAGCAAAGAGGCATTGAGTTTGAAGGTAGGCCTTGAAATACATCCACAGGTACACCTCCAATTCACTCAAGTGATGTCAATTAGCCTGTCAGAAGCTTCTAAAGCCATAACATCATTTTCTGGAATTTTCCAAGCTGTTTAAAGGCACAGTCAACTTAGTGTATGTAAACTTCGGACCCACTGTTATTGTGATTAAGTGAAATAATGTGTCTGTAAACATCTTGTCATGCACAAAGTAGATGTCCTAACTGACTTGCCAAAACTAGTTTGTTAACAAGAAATTTGTGGAGTGGTTGAAAAACACGTTTTAATGACTCCAATCTAAGTGTATGTAAACTTCTGACTTCGACTGTGTAACACATTTTTTTGGTTACTACAAGATTCCAAATGTGTTATTTCATAGTTCTGATATCTTCACTATCATTCTACAATGTGGAAAGTAGTAAAAATAAAGAAAATCCCTTGAATGTGTAGGCGTGTCCAAACTTTTGACTGGTGCTATTTACACACACACAAAGAAGCAATAAAACTGTCCATCTGTTGACTAGTTGAGTATCTGGAGCATCAGCATTTGTGGGTTCGATTACAGGCTCAAAATGGCCCGAAACAAAGAACTTTCTTCTGAAACTCGTCAGTCTAGCTAGTCATGTTCTGAGAAATGAAGGCTATTCCATGCGAGAAATGGAATAACCAGAATAGAAAGAGGAGTGGTAGGCCCCAGTGCACAACTGAGCAAGAGGACAAGTACATTAGTGTCTAGTTTGAGACTTCATTAAATAGTACTCGAAAACACCAATCTCAATGTCAACAGTGAAGAGGCGACTCCGGGGTGCTGGCCTTCTAGGCAGAGTTGCAAAGAAAAAGCCATATGTCAGACTAGCCAATAAAAATAAAAGATTAAGATGGGCAAAAGAACACAGACACTGGACAGAGTCGCCGCTTCACTGTTGACGTTGAGACTTGTGTTTTGCGGGTACTATTTAATGAAGCTGCCAGTTGAGGACTTTTTTTGGAGATTTACTTTTCAAATAACCGAATGTGAGAGGTTTTAAATTGAATTAAGGGAAAAAGGCCGTTATTGAACATGCGTTGAGACATTCTTACTAATCTGCTAGAGAACCAGTTCTGATTTAAGTATAACTTTTGTGTGAGTTCTAATGCCCTCCGAATTCAAATTAATTATATGAATGGGCCCATTTTAATTTTGTCTGGATTACCTTTCCAAATAAAATGTAATTTTTTTGCTCATATCGTTTAAAAAGCAAGTCGCTAGGTGTAGGCAATGCCATAAGCAATTAGGTAACCTGGGATATGACTAAAAAGTTAAATCGGTGTGAATTCTTTCCACAAATAGATAGATCTTGCTACCATGGAAAGGAAAATACCTATCTATTTTTGTTAACTTTCTATTCAAATGTATTATAGTGAGAGGATCTTTCTTTTGGGATATGAATTAAGCTTTAGTGCATATGGAACATTTCTGGGATATTTTATTTCAGCTCATGAAAAATGGGACCAACACGTTACATGTTCATATTTTTGTTCAGTGTAGTTGGTCGTAGTCATTTTTTTATGTAAGAGTGTAGGAATAGAGAATCTTCGTTAATTGTCTCAAGGTCTTCATTGTCTCAAACAAAACCACTGGTTTCTCCTTCCATGTTACATCTTTCCATCCTACCCTAATCCCATTTGAAATCTTGTCACTTTTGATGAGCCCCAGCCTTGATATGACACTCTACGGTTGTTTCAGGACTGGAAGTGCAAATCCACAGTGTGGGAGCTGAGACAGACACTGAACGTGGTGTTCGACCTGCACACCTCTGGCCAGGGCAAACGAGGTGAGAGGTCTCTTGCATTCAATATTATACCCCTTTCACACCTAAGCTGAGCCGAACTGTACTGCACTGGCCTGTTTATGCATCCACCATATATTTGCTGGAAACTTAAAGGAAAATAACAGAGTCAGCACAGTACGGTTCGGGTCTACATGATAGTGTGAAAATGGTATAAGTAATTTCACCCCACTATTGCTAAAACACACCGGTGTTACCAAGATCTACTGTACCTTCCACCGATTCATGTAGGTGCTAGGCTTGAACGGTATATCATATATATGTACTGTATACTGGGGTATTTGGGAAAAAAATACGGGATGGTTTTTCAATACTGTCAACTATTTGAAGTTTTTCAATAAATCTGAATATTTTTAGCTTTTTAAGCAAATACCTGCAGTGTAATAAATTAGGAGATTAAGCAGATTGCGTTCTTCATTTTACCTTTCTTGTGAGTCCAGCTGTGTATTAGGTTTAACTTCCTAGTTAGCTAAGTAAGTGGCTGAATTAATAAGGAGGTTGGGCGTCATATAGTTTTATCTTTCTGCCGTGTTTGAGAAGTTAAATCGCTTTGGATGAGTTATCTGTACAATTGCCACTGCTGCCATCTTGATTTCCTTGCGTTTATTTTTTCTCCTTTCCATTCTCGGCCCGTCAGCTTCTTCCCCCTCTTCCCTGAGCAGAGCAGGCAGGCCCATGGCCATAGCGACTCCACAGACTCAGTGTGTACACATGTTGCTCCAGAGCCAGTACTATTCTTCCTTCAGACAAGCATGCATCAAAACGTTCTTCTTTTGCACAATGTGTCTCGTTCATATTTGTTTGAAATTGCCCAGACTCACCAAACATTACATTCGGTGGCGCCTACCTACACTTGTATAAACGTTATGAGCTGGATTGCCTGTCTTTGCAATTAGTTTATTTTCAAATGTTCTTAGCTTTCTGGAAATGGTCGCCCCATGTGGTCTTTAAAAAAGAAAAATGTGCACCCCTTGTGTACTAAGACGGTAATACTGTAAATCCCGTGATGAGAGAAGGACGGTATAAACATTTGGATACCCCACAACCCAGGTAGGTGGATTTGCGTGCTAGCTGGATGATACAAAGCAAAAAGGGCATGTTTTTCAAATAAAATCAAACTTGATTTAAAGTGCATTTAAAGTTGCAAAACCTGTTAGTGAAACAATAAAATTAAAGAAATAAAGAACAACTTTTCATATAAAAGTTGCTTATGTCTAATGCGGTGTACAGACATTGACCTTTCTGTGCTCCTTGAAAAAGACTGTTCAATACCTTTTTAAATACAAAAGGGGCCAAGATGAATGTGATGTTACAATGGTGATGTTGGTTATTGGGTGTTTTGACAGAGTGGTCCCTGTTCAAGATGTTCTCTCGCACCCTGACTGAAGCCTGCCCGCTGGCCTCCTCCAGTAAAGTGTACGTGGATGTCACAGACAACCCTCAGGTCTGCATCTTTACATGACTGTTAACTTTACCCAACTCCACATTCTATTCAGTTGGCAGACAATCTTACTCTTGAGTGCATACGCATTATTGTTAATTAATTGATTGGCGAATCAATATTTGTCTATTTGTATATGAATGCTTGCATGTGTGTGATTTAACTCTAAAACATCAGACAACACTATGGAGAAGTGTTATTATATGGTAATTATGCAGGCAGGTGTTGTTGTATTTCCCCTACAGGGAGAGCTGTTTGAGCTGAGCCCAACCACTCCCCTGCTCAGCCAGGCTGTGGTGCTTGGGGACCGGAGAACCTACTCGGTCTATGACCTCACTAACCAGGCCACATTCGGACAAACGCGCTCCCTCAACATGCTGCTGCGCTGGCGAGCAGCCGAGAGTGGTGAGTGGCCTGTAAAGAACACAACACGCTGCGTTTTAATTCCAGAAAATATGTTATTTCCCTCGACTGTCTGTTCCCCTCCCTGCACAAATTGCTGTTACACAAGTGGAATAAGGAACAATCCCTATCCGTCTTGTATAATTACAAAAACTTCTCAACCCCATTTTACAATACAATTATTATGCAGTTACTAAAATACTAAGAAACTGCATGTTAATACAATGTTACTAGTATAATTTGCAGTTATTGCCAGGGCTGTTGCGGTGAGCGTATTACCGCCACTCCGGCGGTCACGAGTCATGAAGACAGTCAAATTCCACATGACCGCTTAGTCATGTTAATTAGGCTTCTCCAAGCTCTGATGCTGCTGCTGATCATTAGTAGCCTACCAAACTTGCTGACTGCCTGGCATACTCAGCACTCTCTTGTCCCTCTAATCACTCTGACATCAATGCAAATGTGTTTGAAAATCTGAACAAACACTAAATGAAAGCCCATGAGCTCATGTTGTGCAACATTTCTGTAGGTTATGCAATTGCGGGAGAAAACAGAGTGATGGCCTCTACTAAAAAGAGGAGGATCCCATCAGCTTTCTATAGGCTAGGCCTACTATATTTATTTCTTAACTTTCCTAATATTAAGGCCATAGGCTATGCTCCTGTTTGGAAGATAAACAATCTGGCTGGCATGAAAATGAACACCGGTTTCAAGACCGGTGCATGGTAATGGTCCATTCTAAATCAAAACAAATTTCTCACACCTTATTTACTATATGTAAAGACAATATTAAATCAATAATAGTCGGATTGGTGACAATATTAGCCTATCACTTGTGAATTATATACATTTGAAGTCAGAAGTTTACATACACCTTAGACAAATATTTAAACTCACTTTTTCACAATTCCTGACATTTAATTATTGTAAAAATTCCCTGTCTTAGGTCAGTTAGGATCACCACTTTATTTTAAGAATATGAAATGTCAGAATAATAGCAGTGATTTATTTCAGCTTTTATCACATTCCCAGTGGGTCAGAAGTTTACATACACTCAATAAGTATTTGGAAGTATTGCCTTTAAATTTTACATTTTCTATAGGATTGAGGTCACGGCTTTGTGATGGCCACTCCAATAGCTTGACTTCATTGTCATTAAGCCATTTTGTCACAACTTTGGAAGTATGCTTGGGGTCATTGTCCATTTGGAAGACCCATTTGTGACCAAGCTTCAACTTGAGATGTCTTGAGATGTTGCTTCAATATATCCACATCATTTATTTTCCTCATGAAGCCATCTATTTTGTGAAGTGCACCAGTCCCTCCTGCAGCAAAGCACCCCCACAACATGATGCTGCCACCCCCGTGCTTCACGGTTGGGATGGTATTCTTTGGCTTGCAAGCCTCCCCCTTTTTCCTCCAAACATAACAATGGTCATTATGGCCAAACAGTTATATTTTTGTTTCATCAGACCAGGGGACATTTCTCCAAATTGTACGGTCTTTGCCCCCATGTGCAGTTGCAAACCATAGTCTGGCTTTTTTGTGGCGGTTTTGGAGCAGTGGCTTCTTCCTTGCTAAGCGGCCTTTCATTGTATGTCAATATAGGACTCGTTTTACTGTGAATATAGATACTTTTGTACTTGTTTCCTCCAACATCTTCACAAGGTCCTTTGCTGATTGATTTGCACTTTTCGCATCAAAGTACATTCATCTCTAGGAGACAGAACGCGTCTCCTCCCTGAGCGGATTGACGGCTGCGTGGTCCCATGGTGTTTATACCTGCGTACTATTGTTTGTACAGATGAGCATGGTACCTTCAGGTGTTTGGAAATTGCTACCAAGGATGAACCAGACTTGTGGAGGTCTACAATGTTTTTTCATGAGGTCTTGGCTGATTTATTTTGATTTTCCGATGGTGTCAAGCAAAGAGGCACTGAGTTTGAAGGTAGGCCTTGAAATACATCCACCTCCAATTGACTCAAATTATGTCAATTAGCCTATCAGAAACTTCTAAAGCCATGACATCATTTTCTGGAATTTTCCAAGCTGTTTAAAGGTACATGTATGTAGTGTATGTAAACTTCTGACCCACTGGAATTGTGATACAGTGAAATAATCTGTCTAAACAATTGTTGGAAAAAGTACTTGTCATGCACAAAGTAGATGTCTTAACCGACTTGCCAAAACTATAGAAATTTGTGGCGTGGTTGAGAAACGAGTTTTAATGACTCCAACCTAAGTGTATGTAATCTTCCGACTACTCTATCACTTGTGAATGATGTCCAGCAAAAGAAACTGCCTTTGTTTTTTGCGTCTTTTCCCGAATCATAGTCGCACACCTCATGTAACCTAGCCCATAGGCATATATTTTGATAAGGTTTGTATCACAAGTAAAGTGGCCAAATAATTTCTTAAAATTGAGCACATTAATCTGCTTTACAAGGGGTGTAGAGCCTAACTGGCATATATAAGCAGCGTGAGTTTCAAGTTTGGAGAAAAAAAATTTTCTATAAAAATACACATTTTATAATGAAAGCATTACATGCATAATCACATTTGCGGTCAGTTTTGATAATGGTGTTTTCCCACTAACGGAACATTCGCCCTTATAGCCTACTACCATGTGCACATTGTTGCGCTTATAATGTAAAGAAATACAATTTTAACCTAAAATGTTCTGATCTGTTGCATCAGCTACATTGTGTAAAAAAAGTTTTTTTTGATGCTAGTGGTTGTATTATCTATTGCATTCCACAATTGTCTCAGACTATGTTTGGGATATTTATTTCTCACATAGAATGTTGACTTTTGTACAATGGGGGATAGAAGATTGACATAGGTTAGTGATTTTGTTGTTCGTTAGGCCTACTCATCTTGTTGGCTGACAAAGTGAATGTGGACAGTTCTTCCAATATCTTCAATATGCACCTTGGAATTGGATAAGGACGCACGCAGTTGTGTTCCCCGATGTGTCTGTTTTCACTTGTAGCCTGTGAGAAAGACCCGATCATGTGATGGAGAGCCATGTGAGTGAGAGGTGCCTAGGAGCATGCAGCACTCAGGGAGAAAGGCACAACGCAGCACTCTCATTCACAATTTATCCAAATCTTGTCTGTATGATATGACTAATGATGATTTTGAAAAAAAGTTTGTAGAACAACTAAATTTACACGAATATCTTTAAATTAAGCATATAGGAGTACACATTTATTTGTTAACCACTCAACACAGAATAGCCGCATGTGAGCAGTCCCTCACATCGTTTGGAGCTTTGTTCAATTCTATTCTTCATAGGGCACAACGCCCACTGGCCGCAAAAAGCATGGATTTTTAGGGTGCATTACTGCCACAAAGGGGATGCCGCTGTGAAATTTGAGGCATTATCAAGTGCTTGTCAAATTGTGAATGAGAGCCTAATGAAGTGTCTACAACCTGTGCAAGAAACTAAGCAGAACTCTTCAAATCATCATCATCAAACTAAGCAGAACTTTTCAAATCATCATTAGTCATTAATCATACAGCCTTACAATGAATTAAACATCTAACCATATAGCCCAACGTTTGTAGAACTACATTTACATGAATAACTCTAAATTAAGCATATAGGAGTATCTATTTCTTTGTTAAACGCTCAACACAGAATAGAGCAGTCCCTCAAATCGTTTCGAGCTTGGTTCAATTGTATTCTTCATACTATAAAATAATGCCACAGAATTCTAAGCAAATCTTGTCTGCTAAATTAACTAGTGTAGCCCACAGCCATTTGGCACAGCCAGATCAGGACATAACATAAGGACAACTCCAAGTATGCTATTCTGTTCTTCTGAAATAGACTACATAGCCCTAGTTACTGCACAGGTAAAGATCAGGTAATGTGTTACCGAAAAAGGTGAAAAAATTGTGATATAAATTAATTTCCCTGTAGAGCATATAAAATGGTGTCTGTATAAAACTCACCATATAAATTATATTTATATTCTAGTAATTTTATGATTGACAATATGAACACTCCCTCCTTCCCCCTCCCCAGGAGACATGCTGCGTCCCCTGCTGCATGGAGAGCGCTACGTGGCCGGCTACGGGCTGCAGACGGGAGAGATCCACACCCTGATGTACAACAACCACCCATACCGGGCCTTCCCCGTGCTCCTGCTAGACACTGTGCCCTGGTACCTGCGCCTCTACATCCACACGCTCACTGTCACCAGCAAGGGCCGTGACAACAAACCCAGTGAGTACTTTAGTCCCGCTGTTCACCTGCTGACTCTGTTCCACCTAAGCCTGATATAAATGGCAGCTACCTATTGATAGTAGTTGAGGTAAAGGCCATTTCTTCCCACATGGGGGAGCACATGCTACAGTATCATAAAGCCTCATGCAGCCACAAAATGTGCCTGACCTAAAATGTTATATTTTGAAGAGAACTTGACAAAGCGAAAACAGGTTTTTGAAATTTTTTAGATGTCTTAAAAATAAAGAACATACCGTACCTTATTTACGTAAGTATTCAGACCCTTTGCTATCAGACTCTAAATGAATCTCAGATGCATCCTTTTTCCATGTATCATTCCTGCGATGTTTCTAAACAACTTGATTGGCGTCCATCTGTGGTAAATTCAATTAATTTGAAAAGGCACGCTGCCAAAGGTGCTTCAACAAGTAACTGAGTAAAGGGTCTGAATACTTATGTAAATGTGATATTTAAAAAAAAATAAAAAATGTTCGCTAAGGGTTATGTGTGTTTGTAGATTGAGGGAACATTTATTTAATATTGTTTTTAATAAGGCTGTAACGTAACAAAATGTGGAAAAAGTCAAGGGGTCTGAATACTTTTCGAAAGCACTGTAGTATCAATGAATTAATCAATGTTGGTATTATTTTCTCCTTCATGGCATGAAGAGTGCAATAGCTCAAACTGAAGAGGATTTATATGAGAAGATTGATTGGATTATTTCTCTCTGATATGTTTCACACCTTTTCAATTCAGACTCAAAGTAGGAACTTCATTATCATAATGTGGGATGGGTATACAGTTGAAGTCGGAAGTTTACATAGTTATGTTGGAGTCATTAAGTCGTTTTTCAACCACTCCACAAATTTCTTGTTAACTATAGCTTTGGCAAGTCGGTTAGGACATCTACTTCGTGCATGACACAAGTAATTTTTCCAACAATTGTTTACAGACAGATTATTTCACTTATAATTGACTGTATGACAATTCCAGTGGGTCCAAAGTTTACATACACTAAGTTGATTGTGCTTTTAAACAGCTTGGGAAATTACAGAAAATGATGTCATGGCTTTAGAAGCTTCTGATAGGCTAATTGACATCATTTTAGTCAATTTGAGGTGTACCTGTGGATGTATTTCAAGGCCTACCTTCAAACTCAGTGCCTCTTTGCTTGACACCATGGGAAAATCAAAAGAAATCAGCCAAGACCTCAGGAAAAACATTGTAGACCTCCACAAGTCTGGTTCATCCCTGGGATCAATTTCCAAATGCCTGAAGGTGCCACGTTCATCTGTACAAACAATAGTACGCAAGTATAAACACCATGGCACCACACAACCTTCATGGAGCTCAGGAAGGAGACGCGTTCTGTCTCCTAGAGACTTTGGTGCGAAAAGTGCAAATCAATCCCAGAACAACAGCAAAGGACCTTGTGAAGATGCTGGAACAAACCGGCACAAAAGTATCTATATCGACATATCCTGAAAGGCCGCTCAGCAAAGAAGAAGGCACTGCGCCAAAACGGCCATAAAAAAAGCCAGACTAACTGCACATGGAGACAAAGATCGTACTTTTTGGAGAAATGTCCTCTGTTCTGATGAAACAAAAATAGAACTGTTTGGCCATAATGATCATTGTTATGTTTGGAGGAAAAAGGGGGAGGCTTGCAAGCTGAAGAACACCATCCCAACCGTGAAGCACGTGGGTGGCAGCATCATGTTGTGGGGGTGCTTTGCTGCAGGAGGGACTGGTGCACTTCACAAAATAGATGGCATCATGAGGGACGGAAATTATGTGGATATATATTGAAGCAACATCTCAAGACATTAGTTTGGATGTTAAAGCGTGGTCGCAAATGGGTTTCCAAATGGACAATGACCCCAAGCATACTTCCAAAGTTGTGGCAAAATGGCTTAATGACAACAAAGTCAAGCTATTGGAGTGGCCATCACAAAGCCCTGACCTCAATCCTATATTAAATTTGTGGGCAGAACTGAAAAAGCGTGTGCGAGCAAGGATGCCTACCAACCTACACCAGCTGTCAGGAGGATTGGGACAAAATTCACCCAATTTATTGTGGGAAGCTTGTGGAAGACTTACCCGAAACATTTGACCCAAGTTAAACAATTTAAAGGCAATGCTGCCAAATACTAATTGAGTGTATGTAAACTTCTGACCCACTGGGAATGTGATGAAAGAAATAAAAGCTGTAAATCATTCTCTCTACTATTATTCTGACATTTCACATTCTTAAAATAAAGTGGTGATCCCAACTGACCTAAGACAGGGAATTTTTACTATGATTAAATGTCAGGAATTGTGAAACACTGCATTTAAATGTATTTGGCTAAGGTGTATGTAAACTTCCGACTTCAATTGTATGGTCTTCTCTATTCGCAACAGAAAATTGACAGTCAAATGATTTGGTGTAAATAAAAGCAAGCACCAAATGCTTGATAAGTGTATGACATGTGAAAGCTTAATTACAATATTAGTGGGAATGGAATATAATTGGATAATTACAGGAAAGTTCAGATTGATGCAGCGTGTGGATCACTTTCTAAGATCAATATGGACAATGCTCTGTGCTTGAAGTTGAATAGGCACTTTACTAACAAGGGGGCTTTGTTAGAGCACTATTTAAGAAATGAGAGAGAGGCTTACCGGTTTGACAGATGCAATTATGTCATCCATATATTTTTGTCGATAGGCCTATAGCTATTTCCTCCCATTCTGTCATCATGCACTCCTGTGTCGGACTCGGGGCTCAAGTCTGGGGTGGAAAATGTACTTCTGAAAGTACCATGCTTAGATTCATAATGACATTTCAGATTGATTTCTTTGCAAACAGCGATAGTTTAGTTCCAAACAAGACACACTCGTTTTGCTTTGGAGAAACACTTAATATTTAATTTATTTTTATAGAGTAGGTAGGCTTATTAACATAGTTATTGGTGATTCTACCACTGTAATCAGATCTTCATTTTTATATTTTCAATAAATTAGCCCACTAACCACATGTTAATTGTGTAGTTTAACCTATTGTGTAGGGCTTTGAATTGGGCAGCTAGTAGGCTATTTGCTAATAGGCTAATTATGTTCAGCCCACAGACAAGCTCAGCAACAAATTGGCTGGAGGCCAAACCTAGCTGTATATTGTAAATTCAACCATCATTCAGATCATTTAATTGTGTGGATATAGGCCTAGTACTAAACTTGAAGAACTTGTGGTTTGTCTCTGAAATTGTAGTTGCTCACCAGTGCTATTTTTATTGCTATATAGCACTGGTCCTCTTACATTTAAATTCCAGGTTGCATATCACAATATTTAAGCGCATATGGGATGGTCTGCTCTGCCCGTAAGTCACACCAAGCATAGGGTCACTTGTTTTTGCATTTTTTTTACCCTGCTCTGTGTATTCAATGTATTCCATTTAAAATGTGGCTCCCAGTGTGGCTAGTTCCAGGGCTATTATGACACATCTGACAGTTCCTTCTCTATATGTTCCTAGGGCAAATGCAGCGGGGTTGCCTAGCAACACATGCCTCGGCGGGAGACGAGGTCTGCATATTCCCATGATTTGTGAATCTATCTGGACAGTACAGCTAGCGCGACAACTAAAATGGCTTTTAAAAAATACGATGACATCTAATAGGGAGAAGTAGCTAACAAAATAACTACATTATGGTATTCACTTATCATAAACTATTTACATAATAGAAATTTGTGTACACAATTCTTACTTACCTACTGTTTTATATTGATAATTTTATGGGAGAAGTTTTTGTTTAAGCTGTTGGGTTTCTCACCTCTGCTACACCTATATATTATGTTACTGTCACTATTAGGGCTGTGACGGTATTTGTATAACCATGTAATCAATGATATGGGATGATTGTTGTTTTAAAATCAACTTCATATTAGAGTCGGCAAACTTTACTCAAAAGCAGCAAATTAAAAGGAAGCCTGTTTTACGTCTAAACTCTGATATAAGGAGAGATAGGATGAGGAAAAATCCAGCCATAAAAAAAATGACTGGTGCGGTTGAGTCTGTTTCCACGTTAACATGGACTCTTTACAACATGTTTAAACTTGGCTGCTCCTTGGTTCAGCAAGCAAACAAATCTTCAGTTGCCTGGGCTATGCATAGGAGAATAATATATATATATATATATATATATATATATATCTCACACACACACACACACACACACAGACAGTCATGGCCAAAAGATTTGAGAATGACACAATCATTTTCACAAAGTCTGCTGCCTCAGTTTGTATGATGGCAATTTGAATATACTCCAGAATGTTATGAAGAGTGATCAGATTAATTGCAAAGTCCCTTTTTGCCATGCAAATGAGCTGTATCCCCCAAAAAACATTTCCACTGCATTTCCTCCCTGCATCAAAAGGACCAGCTGACATGTCAGTGATGCTCTCGTTAACACAGGTGTGAGTGTTGACGAGGACAAGGCTGGCGATCACTCTGTCATGCTGATTGAGTTCAAATAACAGACTGGAAGCTTCAAAGGAGGGTGGAGCTTGGAATCATTGTTCTTCCTCTGTCAAATATGGTTACTTGCAAGGAAACACGTGCCGTCATCATTGCTTTGCACAAAAAGGGCTTCACAGGCAAGGATATTGCTGCCAGTAAGATTACACCTAAATCAACCATTTATCGGATAGTCAAGAACTACAAAGAGAGCGGTTCAATTGTTGTCAAGAAGGCTTCAGGGCGCCCAAGAAAGTCCAGCAAGCGCCAGGACCATCTCCTAAATTTGATTCAGCTGCTTTTTTATAAGGCAGGGCAGCTCTAACCAACATCTCCAATCTTGTCTCAATGATTGTACTCCAGGTTAGCTGACTCCTGACTCCAGTTAGCTTTTGGAGAAGTCATTAGCCTAGGGGTTCATATACTTTTTCCAACTATATAATGATTGCTATTCGACCGATTTTTATGATGGTGACTTCAGTCATTTGACTGACAAAACCTCCATCCAAAATGCCATGACCTTCACATTTGGGGCGGCAGGTAGCCTGGTGGTTAGCACGTTGGGCCAGTAACCGAAGGGTTGCTGGATCGAATCCCCAAGCTGTCATTCTACTCCTGAACAAGGCAGATAAGTTAACCCAATGTTCCCGGGTAGGCCGTCATTGTAAATATGAATTTGTTCTTAAATGACTTGCCTAGTTAAATAAAGGTATAACATACATAACAGCCCTAGTCGTAATTTTACTTGTCTTTCATTGTTGTGAGTAAATAAATACAATTTCTCTTACTCCCCTCTTTTCTACCTAGGCTACATTCACTACCAGCCGTCCAAGGACCGCCTTCGGCCCCACCTGCTCGAGATGCTGGTCCAGCTGCCCCCTAACTCTGTGACCGAGGTGACCATGCAGTTTGAGAGGGCACTCCTCAAGTGGACCGAGTACACCCCCGACCCCAACCATGGCTTCTACGTCGGGTACCACTTGACTTTGACTTTGATTCATGTTCACTTTTTACAGAAACGGAAAAAGGGCAATGCTATGGGTGAAGTTCTGTACTCTATCTGTCTCTGTCTAATGAAATGCAAACTGTGATGGAAATTTTAGGTATAAATACATTTTTTAATGTTTGCCTAGTGCTGTCAGCTTTTATAAGTGACCTTTTCTCTTGTCTTGCTCCAATTCTGATTGAAGATGGGGGCATTGCTGAAATTGAGATACTACTTGCTTGAAGTCTCTCAATGTTCAGGTTTGCAGTAGAAGATATTTGATTAAATGTTGTCCCTCGCTTCAGGTCTTCTGTTATCAGCGCTCTCGTGCCCAGTGTCGTTGCCATGGATACCAACAGCACTCGGGAATGCCCACTTTTCAGCAGCTTGTGAGTAATGAGGCTGTTTTTTTAAGTAGTGTTTGAGCACTTACGTAGTAGTTATCTTAAGTGTGTTAGTTTATCACCTGAGGTAATGCAATTTGAATGCATCTCAAGGAAATTACACCAAATAAAATCCTATTTTAAAAGTAGTGTACTATTCCTCAATTCCATTGATTTGAAATGGAATTGACCCCTAACTCTCATGCAGTAGTTCCTCCTTTAAAAGTTGCGAGCTTACACAGCGGGACTTAGAGGTACACCTTCATTGCTCCAGACCACCACAAGGGCGAGTTAAAGCACTCATTATGTGTTTGGGTCCCAAGGTTTTAATTTGACCAATCATATCGTTATGTTTGGAGGAAAAAGGGGGAGGCTTGCAAACCGAAGAACACCATCCCAACCGTGAAGCATGGGGGTGGCAGCATCATGTTGTGGGGGTGCTTTGCTGCAGGAGGGACGGGTGCACTTCACAAAATAGATGGCATCATGAGGGAGGAAAATTATGTGGATATATTGAAGCAACATCTCAAGACATCAGTCAGGAAGTTAAAGCTTGGTCGCTAATGGGTCTTCCAAATGGTCAATGACCCTAAGCATACTTCCAAAGTTGTGGAAAAATGGCTTAAGGACAACAAATTCAAGCTATTGGAGTGGCCATCACAAAGCCCTGACCTCAATCCTATAGAACATTGTGGGCAGAACTGAAAAAGCGTGTGTGAGCAAGGAGGCCTACAAACCTGACTCAGTTTCACCAGCTCTGTCAGATGAATTTTGGCCCATCCCTCCTAACTTATTGTGGGACGCTTGTGGAAGGCTACCCAAAACATTTGACCCCAAGTTAAACAATTTGAAGGCAATGCTACCAAATACTAATTGAGTGTATGTAAATTTCTGACCCACTGGGAATTTGATGAAAGAAATAAAAGCTGAAATTAATCATTCTCTCTAAAATTATTCAGACATTTCACATTCTTAAAATAAAATGGTGATCCTACCTGACCTAAAACAGTGAATTTTTACCAGGATTAGATGTCAGGAATTGTGAAAATTAGTTTAAATGTATTTAGCTAAGGTGTATGTAAACTTCCGACTTCAACTGTATATGTGTGTGTGTGTGTGTGTGACATTTCTTATTGAGCCGTGATGCCTGCAGATTAGATTGCCTTTGCCGATCACTCATCTATCTTCATCAGTGAGTCAATGGCTTGAATAGTCATTGACTCACTCACTCACGCGTTGAAAAAGAACAAGATGGAGTCACAATCCATGCCAGCCACACCTGTGTGCTCAGGAACTCCACCTCCTACAGGAAGAGTCAATATACAGTACGTGGCGGGTTCGTCAGGTTTTCGGTTCACCCTGACATTTCCATTCCTCTTCTGACAACAGAACTTGACCAACTGCTCACCAGGCACAGCAAGGGATACCCGGACTGTTCTGCTATTCCAAGGATGTGTAACCGAAGCGATACCACGTGTGAGCACAGAAAACAGTACATAGCCTTCCTCCTGTGGGCCTCTATTTCAGCATCGTTTCGCGCTGCTCTGAGACAAGCATGGAGAAACGAAAATTTAAAATATTCCATGATATTCTTAAGATATGTGTTGACTGAATATAAGTAAGTGATGTCTGCTAAATAATCAAGTTAGGTTTCTCCAGAAATAAATAATTCTAAATAACTGGCGTTATTTACAAATTAGTGAGAATGTCTCACCCCATGTTCAAGAATTGCCTTTTTCTCGCTCATGCTGGGTTAAATGAAAATTAAATCTCCAATATTTTTACTTTTAAAACGTTGATTTATTATTATTAATTCATTTATAATGATATAAAAGCCCCTTTAGATATTCTCACAGATCCTAACGGAAAATGCCCCTTAGATATTAATATAGAGTCCTCAAATCCTCTAAATGTAATTATTGGCTGAAAGTCACATCATTGAAAACATATTTTAAAATTCATTGTTGGTCTTATTTATTTAAAGAGCATATTGAAGTTAGAAGCAAAAGCCTACAACTATTTTAGTACTGTTTCGGCTGCTCTGAGACAAGCACAACACAGAGATTCTTTAGCTAAATAGCCCTGTACTGAACTGCCGGACATCACGTTGTGCAGTGTAGAGGTCGACCGATTTAATCGGAATGGCCGATTTTAATTAGGGCCGATTTCAAATTTTAATAGCAATCGTTAATCTGCATTTTGGGGCACCAATTATGGCCGATTGCATTGCACACCACGAGGAGACTGCGTGGCAGGCTGACTACCTGTTATGCGAGTGCAGCAAGGAGCCAAGATAAAGTGGTAGCTAGCATTAAACTTATTAAAAAACAATTGATCTCAACATAATCACTAGTTCACTACACATGGTTGATGATATTACTAGTTTATCTAGATGGTCTTGCGTTGCATATAATTGATGCAGTGCCTCTTAATTTATCATTGAATCACAGTCTACTATGCCAAACGGGTGATTTAACAAGCTCATTCGTGAAAAAAGCACTGTCGTTGCACCAATGTGTACCTAACCATAAATATCAATGCCTTTCTTAAAATCAATACACAAGTATATATTTTTAAACTTGCATATTTAGTTAATATTGCCTGCTAACATGGATTTCTTTTAACTTGGGAAATTGTGTCACTTCTCTTGCGTTCTGTGCAAGCAGAGTCAGGGTATGTGCAGCAGAATTGTACATAATTATGACATAACATTGAAGGTTGTGCAATGTAACAGCAATATTTTGACAAAAATAAACGTTTTGTTTTCTAAATGATTTTACCATATTAATTACCTAAGGCTTGTATTTCTGTGTGTTATTATATTATAATTAAGTCTATGATTTGATAGAGCAGTCTGACTGAGCGTTGGTAGGCAGCAGCAGGCTCGTAAGCATTCATTCAAACAACACTTTCCTGCATTTACCAGCAGGTCTTCGCTGTGCTTCAAGTATTGCACTGTTTATGACTTCAAGCCTATCAACTCCCAAGATTAGGCTGGTAATACTCAAGTACCTATTAGAACATCCAATATTCAAAGGTATATGAAATACAAATGGTATAGAAAGAAATAGTCCTATAATAACTACAACCTAAAACTTCTTACCTGGTAATATTGAAGACTCATTGTTAAAAGGAACCACCAGCTTTCATATGTTCTGAGCGAGGAACTAAAACGTTAGCTTTTTTACATGGCACATATTGCACTTTTACTTCTCCAACACTTTGTTTGTGCATTATTTAAACCAAATTGAACATGTTTCATGATTTATTTGAGACTAAATTGATTTTATTGATGTATTATATTAAGTTAAAATAAGTGTTCATTCAGTATTGTTGTATTTTATATATTTAAAATTGGCCGATTTTTTTATTTATTATCTGTAACTGCTTTTTTTTGGTCCTCCAATAATCTGTATCGGTGTTGAAAAATCATAATCGGTCGACCTCTAGCTACAGTGCCATATTTTCTGTTCCATCCTAACAGTTTTTCATGGAATAGAAACACCATCATTTTAATCAAATGAATTAAGCAAGTACCAGTCAAAGGTTTGGACAAACCTACTTATTCAAGGATTTTTCTATTTTTTTGACTATTTTCTACATTGTAGAATAATAGTGAAGACATCACAACTGTAGCAGGTGTAGCCCATCATGCCAATGTTTCCTATTAGCAGGACAATATACTTTTTATAACTCCGCTACTGGTGTGAAAATCCCCCAACTTGCAATGTATTTGATGCTTAAAACCTCTTGCAGCTCCCCCCCTACTTTGTGCAATTTCCACCTGAAGACATACCCAAATCTAACAGCCTGTAGCTCAGGCACAGAACCAAGGATATGCATATTTTTGGTACCATTTGAAAGAAAACACTCATGAAGTTTGTGTAAATGTGAATTGAATGTAGGAGAATAAACACACAATATATCTGGTTTAGATAAAACAATGAAAAAAACCATACGTTTTTTATTTTTGTATCATCTTTAAAATGAACAAGATAAAACAAACATTCAGATAGGATGCTGGGGACAATTTCAGTGAAAAATATAAGAAGGTGACAGTACTTGTGCAAAGTTTCAGAATGATAACTTTCAAAATGAGTGTGCTACATGACATGTATCATGAAGTCACCCAAGTGCCCCACACAAGTAGCCCAAATGTACCCAAGTGGCCAAATTGTTGAAGGTATACATTTTGAAACAAATAACTATATACAAAATACCAAAATGGTATTCTAACACACACCCCCCAAAAAATTGAGTTTTTTTTTTTTTTTAAACAATAATTATTGATTAAAAAAATATATATACATTTACAAAATAACATGGGTAACTATTTACACACTTTCAATATTTGGAAGACCCTCAGTCCTCTATCAAATCAAATCTATTTATATAGCCCCAGCCTAAAACCCCAAACAGCAAGCAATGCAGGGTTAGAAGCACGGTGGCTAGGAAAAACTCCCTAGAGAGGCAAAAACCTAGGAAGAAACCTAGAGAGGAACCAGGCTATGAGGGGTGGCCAGTCCTCTTCTGGCTGTGCCGGGTGGAGATCAGTGGTTGTAGAGGGTGCAACAGGAAAGCACCTTGAGTAAAAATGAACAGTTTAGGGTTCCATAGCCGCAGGCAGAACAGTTGAAACTGGAACAGCGGCAAGGCCAGGTGGACTGGGGACAGCAAGGAGTCATCATGCCAGGTAGTCCTGACGCATGGTCCTAGGGCTCAGGTCCTCCGAGAGAGAGAGCATACTTAAATTCACACAGGACACCGGATAATTCGGAGTCAGTGTCACTGTGAAAGAAAATGTTCAGTTAGAATAGTTTCACATATGAGCCCTGTATCAACAGGTATAATAAACAGATATATATATAGAGAGTTGAAGGTTGAATATATTATTATATTATTATTACCTGCTAGATCTGTCTCTTTTATATTTTGACATTTCAGCTAGATCTACTGTCTTTATTATATTACAACAGACCAGCTGTATCTACTGTCTCCATTTCACTTTGGCCATTGATGTGGTCCTGCCCTCTCCTCAACTGCCTTAAATAGGCTATTTCATGTGGGTTGGGGTAGGGCGGCAGACACGCATCTCACATTTCATAACATTAAATGTTTATATATTGCTTCTAAAATAAATAAAAAATAACATTATTTTATATTATTAATTTCAAACAAGGGCATTAGCATGATAAGAACTTACCAGTCCAAAACGATGTCCTCTCCCGTTCATTGGCTATCTACCCAGCTAGATTTCAAGACTATCAGTGGTCATTGGGTTAAAAGACAGTCAATCAACGAAACAGCGGGCAAATCATTGGTGCACAATGATGTCATTACTTGTCTTCAAATCAGTTTCTTTCAGTCAATACGTCCTGCGAAATGGCCCATCACGTTTGATTGTGTTACAAACAAACCAGTTGATTGCAGTGAAACCAAACATGACTGGAAAAGTCACTTTCTGTGTGGGTGATTTACCTGGAATGTTTCGTCGTCAAATGGAATGAGACGGAATTCACTACACAAGCGGTTCACAAAATGTTTTGTGTTAGGCTATAAAAACTGATTTTATCAAACAAAAGATCATTCATTGTGTAGCTATGAGCATTGGAATTGCAAACAGGCGAAGATCGTCAAAGGTAAACAATTTATTTTAATGCAGTTTGTGATTATGTTACCCCTGTGCTGGTTAAAAAAATTAATAATTATGGGGCTCTATGCTCAGATAATCGCATCGTATTCTTTCGCAGTAAATCCTTTTTTGAATCTGACAACGCAGTTGGATTAGCAAGATTCTAGGCTTTCGATACATGGGAGACACTTGTATTTTCATGAATGTTTAATATGACTCGAGGTAAAGTACTCTAAAGTGTTACATTTCTTACTCAAAACAGCAGTACATTATTTGTTCATCAACATCTTTATGCTTTCATTAATAAAATAAAATAACAAGAAAAAAGGACATTCAAATGTGGATGTTTATATTTCACTTAATATCCATTTGGGTCTTGGTTAGACAAGAATTAGAAAATGAGGGTGCAGAAATGTTATGCTCTTAGTGTAACCTTTTTTTAACTAGGCAAGTCAGTTATGAACAAATTCTTATTTACAAGGACAGTCTACTCCTTCCTCGTAAATAGCCCAATACTGTACTGTCAACGTTCATTTTCTGTTCCAGCAAGTACCAGTCAAAGGTTTGGACACACCTACTCATTCCAGGATTGTTCTATATTTTTTACTGTTTTCTACATTTTAGAATAGCATTGAAGACATCTTGATTCCATATGTGTTATTTCATAGTTGTGAACAAATTTCTATTTACAAGGACAGCATACTCCTTCCTCCCCAACATGGATTTGAACCCCGGTCTCACGCGTGCCTTGCATTCTGTAGTACAGACATGGCCTGCTCTCCCTTATGTAAGGAATTGGGCACGTTCCAATGTTTACTACAGTATGTAGGCACAGTAGCCTAATAAACAAAAACACATTTCGTTAATAAAATAATGATAAAAAAATACTTTTTCAAATGCAGATGTTGATTTAGTTATGGGTCCATAACAAATTACTATGGGAATAAATATCACTGATTTACAGAAATATTGGAACAAAGTTGTCTAATGAAGGCAAACCATTTAGAATCCTCCAATCCTATAGCCTACTCCCGACCGTCATGTTGTACAACGCCATATTTTCCATTCCATCCTAACGGAAACCCTGAGGTTTTCGTTTTTCATTTTTCTCTGAATAGAAACGCCAAATTTCTTAATCAATCCCATATTGTATGTTATTACAAAAAAGGTTTTAAATTCTCTGGTAATGCCAATAAGGAATACTATCAAATGCTTCTCAAAGATGCCATCTGGGGATCAAACTAGCAATAACTTAAAATAACAGTAACAGAAAAAATGGCTGAGAATTAAATGATGTGCCACAGAATGCTGCGGCAGCACACAAGGTGTACTCCAGTATGACGCAACTTTTAAAGGAGGAACCACTGTAGGTTATTGTAATAAGACATTTAATTTGCATAGGACTTTTCTTTACAAGGGAATCTCACTAGCTCTACATTGGCAAAAATAAAGGCATTCAATTTTAAATATTAAAAACACATTTTTTACATTAAACATACCTCATCTTGTCTTTCTTCACAGTTTCCCATGTAAAGAGGAGTCCAGTTACTTCATGCGGGTCTACACGGAGCCCTTGCTGGTGAACCTGCCCACCCCTGACTTCAGCATGCCCTACAACGTCATCTGCCTCACTTGCACCGTGGTGGCCGTGGGTTACGGTTCCCTCTACAATCTCCTGACCCGCACCTTCCAGGTGGAGGAGCCCAGTCCGGGCCTGGCCAAACGCCTAGCCAACATCATCCGCAGGCTACGGGGTGTGCCACTGCTGTGATGAGCCAAAATGCTAACTTAAACAACAACAACAGCAGAGGTCGGTGGCTACATCACTTGGGAACTGTGAATGTAAGTTTCAGGAAGATAACGCTTTAAGTGCTGGAAGCTTCGACAAAGAAAATAAATTACTCTTAAGTTTGTTTCGTGAATGATAAAGGAGTTGATGAACAATGAAGTCTCTAATGAAGTGTCATGGATTCGATGGACGTTAAAGGCTTTTTCTTGCCCGTGAGAAGCAAAAAGGGTGGCCTTTCTTGAGTGCACTACTACTGCTGTTGGTCTAGTTAAACAGAGAATAATGTATTTTTCAGGAATGTTTAAGGCAGGAACCAAAGTGTTTGCTCCAGGGTTTCAGTGGGGACAGATGGCTGCAAGAATCACAGCAAGCTCATATTGGTTCCTGGAAAAAGTAATTGTCTGTTATAGATCACTAGGAAGCCATTGCTCTGAGATCTGGGGCCGTACGTATCAAGCGTCTCGGAGTATGAGTGCTGATCTAGGATCGTTGTGTTCTAGAAAACAACTGGTCCTAAATCAGCACTCCTACTCTGAGACGTTTGGTAAATTTAGTCTCCAGATTCATCTCTTAAATCTTTCCTGAGATAAATAAGATTTGTGTTTTTAGTTGATGTTGAAATGCTAAATGCACTGACTTACAGAACTCATAAACAGTTGTCTTTTGTTTTGATTCATATCATATTTGTTCATTAATCATAGAACCAGTCAAAACGTTTGCACTTGTAGAAAACCCCAAAATCTCTACTGGAAACGACTTGATTTTAACTTGCGTTTGTCCAAATTTCTGTTTGAAGTTGTAATGTTCTCTAATTGGCATTACCTTTTGGTAAGCCTTTGTAGCACAAATACCCAACAGACAACATTTAAAACGATGAGTTTGCCATGCATTTCTATTAGGCTAAGGCTAAGCACCCTCCATGCATTTACTTTTTAACACTGCTCGTTCTTTGTATATTAAACTGTGCTTGATAGATTCATTTTACTGAACAACATTCAAATGTGTGAACATATATTGGGTAACCTTGGGTATATAAAAAAAATAATACATCTATAAAACTGGTCAACTGACCAAACGTTTGTCATTTTTGTTTTAATCCAATGGCTTTAAAGCAAGGCACCACACCCTAATAAGGTACATTCCCCCCCCCCCCCCCATTCATATCACAATTTTACCAGTTGAATGTAGACAAAAACATAATACTTTTTGTATTACAACTTTCCTGAAATGTTGTATTAAAATATGCAAATGAGGCTCTCATTAAATATGTGCACATTTGCATATACTGCAAATCTGTTTTTCTGGACACTGGATGAAGTCAGCCTAAATTATTTGGTGTCATTTTGTTAAGACACTCCAGGACCGGACGTGTTGTGGATAAATATTGTTTTAATCTTTCTATCTGTGAAATACTAAAGTCACATATGTAAAAATGTATTTTAGGTGCGTTTAAAAAAAAAAAAAATTTTATGTGATCTAGAATAAAACATTTACAACATATCAACAATTCCCTCTACACAAGCCTGGAGAATATATCTAAGGATAACCACACAAAATTTGGTGAATGCAGAAGCTTCTGAAGCTGAGAAAAAACATGTTTTCATGTGGGAAGGTCTGACTTTTGGGAAATGGCAGTTAAAGAGCAGTACAAGGAATTTATCTTAGCAAATGCAAAACACCTAATTAGACCCAATCGCAATCTCTTCAAAGTTAGTTATTACATATAGTCCAGATTGTAACTTTCTCTACGAAATGGGTTTTTAATTGCCTGACGACTCAAACTGAGTTCTGGTCTTCCGCTGCTCAATTGTTCCCTACATACAATCTGAGACTGCAATCATTGAAGTTGTTTTGGGTGATGTCAAAATGAGGCAGGGGTGTTGTACAAAGCAAAGTCATTAGTGATTGAATTGTCTCTAACCAATCACAGTATCAAAGCCAATGATGCATTTTCAAACTTAGCTTTACCCACGTGTGTTCTGCTCTGGCCCAACCCATCGGTTTTTGGGACCAATTAGATGGTCTAGAATATATTTCCGTGAAACGTTTTGCCGGAGCAAGGGGTTTAGGTAGCCAGGCAAGGATTTTGAAAGATGTATTACTAAATGTAGTAAGCTTCGATATATGTCCATTTGAATGACGGTAGTATGATAAACTAAATCAAATAAACATTTACATCAAGTTTTGACATTTTTAAGTTTACTTTTTGAAATAACTAATTTAGGGACAAAAATACCCAAATTCTAAATCGATAAGTAGATGCAAACGAAGTAAGTTAATCCTGTGGTGCCTCGCCTTAAAAGAAGAAATACATGGAGGCTTGTAGAGGGGCCATGTGAATCTCAATTGTCTCAGACTAGGATCAGGTCACTCCTGTCCATATAATATTATATTATCCATTATGATCCAAGTCAAAACTCATTCTAGATCAGCACTCCTACTCTCGGTTGATACATACAGCCCTGTATCATTGAAAATTGAATTGTGCCCTTGATGAATGCTGTGAATCCCTGCTTCTCAGTCTAAAACATTATTTTTGGACTGCTAGGAGAACTCTTGAGGATTCCTGAGAATAAATTATGAGGAACCACATGGCTGCAACTAAGCATGGATCAACTGTATCAATATATAGCAAAAGAGTATTCACGACATACAGGGGTATCATCACCCCAAAAATCTGAGGGGGCACAAAGTACGTAAGAAAGGCTGCGGGGCGCCCTGGAAGTTGGACAACTTTGCATTTTTCAAATACCTGAAATCGCATTTTCCTGCAATCTAGAGCCATAATCATTATGCTTAATTCTATTTTTTTATTTTAAAGACTTTCTGCATGCTCTTGAGCTGTCTTTATCCTCCTAACTGGTGGTTCTTTTTTTTAAAGAAACAAAATATGCTACCCTGCATCTCGGCAAAAATCTTGGTAAAAGATTTAAAGAAATGTGAGTCTTCGTCATTACATTTAGTTATTGCTTGTTTTTCTAAAGTCTACCAACCTTTCCAGAAGGCATGCCAGCTAAGTTAGTTAGACAAGCTAGCTACTCTTACTTAACCTGAAAAGGCTTCTTGGTAACTAGTTATGAGGTTGGGAGATTGGGAACCTACAGTATCTGGGCTAGATGAAGCCAATTTCATAAAATTGCTAGGTGGGGTTTTAGGCTGGGTTTCTGCTGACATAAATACATTTGATTGATAGTATTACATAGACATTTATTTTTAAACTGGACAAATCTGAAGGGCACAGATGCCTCTGACGACATAAGCATTCAAAACGACTGATGTAATTTTATGACAAGCCACAGAGTATGGATCTAGGTAACATTACATTTCTACTTGAATGTTCTGTTTCATGGAGAATAGATTTTATTTACTAGGCAAGTCAGTTAAGAACAAATTCTTATTTTCAATGACGGCCTTGGAACAGGCCGTCACTGAACTGCCTGTTCAGGGGCAGAACGACAGATTTGTACCTTGTCGGCTCGGGGATTACGAACTTGCAACCTTTCGGTTACTAGTCCAACGCTCTAACCACTAGGCTACCCTGCTGACCCTTTCCCTATTCTATCTGATAGAGTAGACACATTGTCTACTATTCATTCTATTTCTATCTGTAATGTTCAGAATGTTTCACATCACTGAATACACCCCAGGTCCAGGAGTTCACTTTCTGTATTCCATTTCAATTGCCCCAGTTATGGGGAAGTGCGTGTATGTGGAGGGGAGGGGAGGGAGCGGCTGATTATTTTCTCTATAAACAAACTTGGCCTAACTCCTGCCAAGTTCCAGCAGAACAGACAGACAGACACAGAGATCCCTTTCTTTGCCAGCCAGTCATTTTCTCTCTTGCATGTGTTTGGCACTCTAGAGTGGAACAAAAAAGCCCTCTGCATTCCTAATCAGTGATGGTCATGTCCGGTTTAATAGCTCTGCTTAACTCTGTCCGTTTAGGCAGGGAAGTGGGTATACCTTGGCAGGGAGCATAGACACTTTGTGCAGAGTTGAATGTTAGGGCAGGTATAGTTACACACTAGAAGGTTTTCTACAGCTTTTCTTTAGACCAAATCACTGGTCAAATAGAAGTATATGTACTGAATCTGGTGGACAGCTAGGAAACGTGTACATGCTTGAGCAATTTCCATTCTTGGAGTGTTCCATAATTTGTTATTGTAGCTCAGTGCTGCCATAAAAAAACCATAAAAAGGCATCTCAGACACTCAAGACTTCCACCAACAAGGTCATAAATGCACAGGAATGTATTTAAAGGCTACACAGATGGTTTTATTGATTGGAATACAAACAAGAACAAAAAACACCCCCTCTTTAAAAAAAAAAAAAGCCAACAAGCGTTCTTGTTCTTGAAAGAGGAGTCTATTAGCATTGTCACTAATCTCCCGACCCAAACCTTGCCGTCCTATGAACATGGCTCGCTGCAGGCGTGGCCGCAGGTTGTCTGGCAACACTTCTGTTCTTCTGGGCACTGGCCGTCATGGTAACAGTACTCAGCACACATAGGGGTCCCCTTGGGCAGGGCACATCGACCGGGCTTCACTGTGGTAACAGAAAAGAGGTGTTCAGTTATACTGTAGCAACATTGGTCTATAGTAACAACTTGTCCGTCTACACTGACTGTTCCCATTTGAAGTCTTACTATTACAATGCTCAAGGTCATATAGACATACATGGCTCTGGGAATTCTGAAGTGTTTCAGCTCTAAAAAGAGTATATGAAATTGATCTTCCCATGTGCATGCATGTACATAACTAGCCCAGTTTCTTGTTTCCAGAGTAATGCAGCAATAATGGATGGGGTGTATCTGTCACTTTGGGACCATCTCCTACCTGTGTAAGGTGTAATGCACTCATGCCCACATCCGTTGTGGCAGCATTTTTCATCATTGGAGCAGTCACTGTCGTTGGAACAGAACTCCGCACACATCCCTGAGCCCCATAGTCTGCGAGGGCACATTCCTGGCTTTGCTTTTGGTACACAATTTGCAGAGCAGACATGTCAGGGAACCCAACTTACTGCAAAAGGACATGAACATATGGATACAATTGGACTACCATTTTCTGAAAATCTCATATATGTGTGATAGCCTACTATAAATACGCATTTGCATTTGTGGGAAGAATGCAGACTCCAAGTATTTTTGTGTCTTAAGTATAGGAATCATCAATGTTTTTCACATATCACCCATGAAAATGCATGACAGCATTCTGAACACTGTTAATAAACCAGTCAGGTTCTTACTGAAGGCAGGTGGGACACACACGGCGCCACAGTCAAAGACACAGCACTTGTCATCTCCAGGACAGTCCTCGTCACAGACACATCCCTTGTGTGACGGCACGACGTTCAGAAGCCGTGGGCATTGACCTGCCTTCTGGAGGGTCGGCACTGTGAGAGAGCAGGAGGAATCGTGAACTGTGGAGACCTCATATCAAGTTAATTACGGTGTAATTACGCAGTAACACAGCAACCTTGCGACAATGGGTTACAAAACCAATTTCAGCTAATATTTTTTTCTCTCAACAGAAGCTTTTTAGTTCACACGCAGATTCTGTATATGCTTTCAACCAGCAAATTAAAGTCATATTTAGTAAGTAACAACAAAATAGGTTGCAAATGGGCTTATGCACAACTATAGCCTAGTGTGTCTCACCACATAGGTACGCCTACAAGAAAGCAGTCAAATGTAGTAGGCAATACTTCAAAAAATCTGTTTCATGACAAATAATGCAAAGTAATTAGAACAACTCACCTGTAGATTTTCCTCCAGTTTCAGCAGCGACTATTTTCAAATCTACAATTGACAACAGAACAATAGCCAAAGCACAAAGCACTGAGGAATTCATCTCCATGCTGACTTCAAGACTGGAGTCTACTTGTTGGAGCAAATTCTCCAAATCGATTACATAAAAAGGGGGAGAGACCAAAAGAGAGAAGAATGCACAGGGAACAATGCGCCTGTAGGGTCCCTATGCCCCTCAATTTACATTCAGAGTTCGGAGCCGAACACGCGCTAAGGTCACATGTAATAACAATAATTCATAGATGGAAAAAGGGGTCCCCCAAATGGATATAAATTCATAATTGGACAGAAAGGGACTCACCTTTCCCAAATCCATGAGCAAAAGCAAATATTGTTAACCTAAAACTAAGGGTTTTTGTGTGTTTTCCTTAGATAAGAAATTGGTTAATATTACAGTGCCTTCAGAAAGTATTCTTACCTCTTGACTTATTCCACATATTGTTGTATTACAGCCTGAATTCTAAATGGACTAACTCAATTTTTTTCTCTAGCCCATATACACACACAATACCCCATAATGACAAAGTGAAAACATGTTTTTAGAAATGTTTGCAAATGTATTAAAAATTAAATGTAGAAATACATAATTTACATAAGTATTCACACAAAGTCAATACTTTGTAGAAGCACCTTTGGCGGCGATTACAGTCTTTTTGGGTTAGTCTCTAAGAGCTTTGCACACCTGGATTGTACAATATTTGCCAATGTATTATTTAACAAATTCTTCATGTTCTGTCATTGCTAGACAGACATTTAAGTCTTGCCATAGATTTTAAAGCCAAAACTGTAACTAGGCCCAATCAGGAACATTCAATGTCGTCTTGGTCAGAAACTCGGTTATTGTCCTGCTGAAAGGTGAATTTGTCTCCCAGTGTCTGTTGGAACACAGACTGAACCAGGTTTTCCTCTAGGATTTTGCCTAAGTTATTTTTATTTGTGAAATGGCTGCCAAGCATCGACGATCATGTCACCCAAATAAGACTCTCGATATTTATTGGAAAGGAGCATCAAAGCTCATCTTGCATTTTTCAACACCCTGTGAAGTTCATCATAACTTATTTCATCTGTAGCCTAATAAACTGCATGCTTTCCCGACGAGTCGTAGTGGGAGGACCACACATGTCATCGTGTGACTCCAAGTTTACTTCAATATGGTGGTTATTATATCAATATTTAGGCATAAAAGCGTTTCCACCGACATTTCTCGCATAATTCATTTTACAGACACAAAAAGATCCCACCTTGTCTAGCGTGTTTTGTAGACATTTGGAAAGTTTACCGACAAATTTTCTGTTTCTATAAGGCATCTCATTACATTTTTCTCGCATAAATAGGTTGAATGGAAACCTGGTTAGTGGTGGGTTGTGTTGGATTTGCCCCAAACACGACGCTTTGTATTCAGGACCAACATTTTTTTGCAGTACTACTTAGTGACTTGTCGCTAACTGGATGCGTGTTTGGAAATATTTATATGGTGCAGGCTTCCTTTTTTTCACACTGTCATTTAGGTTAGTATTGTGGAGTAACTACAATGTTGACCCATCCTCAGTTTTGTCATATCACAACCATTAAACTCTGTAACTGTTTTAAAATCACCATTGGCCTCATGGTAAAATCCCTGAGCAGTTTCTTTCCTTTCCGGCAACTGAGTTAGAAAGGAC
Source organism: Oncorhynchus clarkii lewisi (assembly GCF_045791955.1). Taxonomy (NCBI): domain Eukaryota; kingdom Metazoa; phylum Chordata; class Actinopteri; order Salmoniformes; family Salmonidae; genus Oncorhynchus; species Oncorhynchus clarkii. The sequence continues at coordinate 31,483,992 of NC_092162.1, read as the reverse complement.
GCCTGTATCTTGGTAGTGACTGGATGTAATCCCTGAGCAGTTTCCTTCCTTTCCGGCAACTGAGTTAGGAAGGACGCCTGTATCTTTGTAGTACCATCCAAAGCGTAATTAATGTGCTCAAAGGGATATTCAGAATCTCCTTTGTTTATTTTCACACATCTATCAATCATTGACAAAACTCCCTGGTCTTTGTGGTTGAGTCTATGCTTGAAATTCCCTACTCGATTGAGGGACCTTACAGATAGTTGTATGTGTGGGGTATAAAGATCATGTTAACCATAATTATTGAACATGAAACTTTTGCAATTTGTTAAGCACCTTTTTTACTACTGAACTTATTTAAGCTTGCCATAGCAAAGAGGTTGAATACTTTTATTGACTCAACACATTTCAGATTAAGTTTTAATTATTATTTTTTCATTCTACAAACAAAGTTCCACTTTGGAATTATGTGTGTAGATCAGTGACACACAATCTCAATTTAAAACATTTAAAATTCAGACTGTAACACAACAAAATATGGAAAAAGTAAAGAAGTGTGAATACTTTCTGAAGGCACTATTCCATACCCTCAACATTCAAGCCAAAATTTGATGCAACCGATTAGTAAGTAAACGTCCATAGTGTTTTTTCAACTGAGTTGGTAGGTCAGTGACCACGTTTACAGTATTCCGGATAGTAGCTCATATCCCGCTTAAGGTCTTATTTGCTATAAGCTGTTTACATGCACCTTTTGATATCCCACTTACGAGTATCCCTCTATCCATTAATACAAATAACATTCCTCATTTAAATTCATATGGGTTAAATGGAATAGTAACTGAAATATGGACACTCACTGTAGGCGTATAACCTCTCACATGTAGTGTAATATTAACTCCTGCAGAATTATGCATTTCTTGCAGTAAAATAATGGACTTATGCAAGCCGACAGTATTTCAACAATATAAATTATGCACCCAGGGCAAACTGAAGTATTAGCAGAAACGTATTGCATCGTTTTCTCAGCTTTTCATTTCCTTAAACCCGGTCAAACAGATGACACAATCTTTCTACTGTTTTTTTTTACCGGTGGCCTGGACCCTTACCATTCTTGCTCCACGAGTGTACTGCCTATCAATTTAAGACATTATTCTGGTGAGCACTGCTTTATTTAGTATTCTAGGGAAACAAGTTATGACAGAAGAGAAGCTTCATGTAGGCCTACCAAATGTCAGAAATTATAATATGGCCTACAAAATGATTGGAAATTATGAATTAGGGGTGAAAGTAGCCTAAACCAGTCAATCAAGAACAGCTAAATCAGCTAAATCAATTATGGAATTATTATGGTGGATAGAACTGCACAGGTAGCCTACTTTTTGAAGTGATTTGTTTAACAATCTGATAACCTCACACAACACCCATGATATGTGAAACTGAAAAAACAAAAGTAAACGGGATAAGATGTTTACATGACACAGTATCCCATCTAAGATCAGCATATCCCAGGCATTTTATCCGGGTTTCTCATCACCGGGATACAAGCTTTTTCAGGTTATTGTAAACAGGATATGATACTGTGGGGCAAAAAAAGTATTTAGTCAGCCACCAATTGTGCAAGTTCTCCCACTTAAAAAGATGAGAGAGGCCTGTAATTTGCATCATAGGTACACTTTAACTATGACAGACAAAATGAGAAAAAAAATCCAGAAAATCACATTGTAGGATTTTTAATGAATTTATTTGCAAATTATGGTGGAAAATAAGTATTTGGTCAATAACAAAAGTTTATCTCAATACTTTGTTATATACCCTTTGTTGACAATGACAGAGGTCAAACGTTTTCTGTAAGTCTTCAAAAGGTTTTCACACACTGTTGCTGGTATTTTGGCCCATTCCTCCATGCAGATCTCCTCTAGAGCAGTGATGTTTTGGGGCTGTTGCTGGGCAACACAGACTTTCAACTCCCTCCAAAGATTTTCTATGGGGTTGAGATCTGGAGACTGGCTAGGCCACTCCAGGACCTTGAAATGCTTCTTACGAAGCCACTCCTTCGTTGCCCGGGTGGTGTGTTTGGGATCATTGTCATGCTGAAAGACCCAGCCATGTTTCATCTTCAATGCCCTTGCTGATGGTAGGCTTTGTTACTTTGGTCCCAGCTCTCTGCAGGTCATTCACTAGGTCCCCCCGTGTGGTTCTGGGATTTTTGCTCACCGTTCTTGTGATCATTTTGACCCCACTGGGTGAGATCTTGAATAGAACCCCAGATCGAGGGAGATTATCAGTGGTCTTGTATGTCTTCCATTTCCTAATAATTGCTCCCACAGTTGATTTCTTCAAACCAAGCTGCTTACCTATTGCAGATTCAGTCTTCCCAGCCTGGTGCAGGTCTACAATTTTGTTTCTGGTGTCCTTTGACAGCTCTTTGGTCTTGGCCATAGTGGAGTTTGGAGTGTGACTGTTTGAGGTTGTGGACAGGTGTCTTTTATACTGATAACAAGTTCAAACAGGTGCCATTAATACAGGTACCGAGTGGAGGACAGAGGAGCCTCTTAAAGAAGAAGTTACAGGTCTGTGAGAGCCAGAAATCTTGCTTGTTTGTAGGTGACCAAATACTTATTTTCAATACTTATAATTTGCAAATAAATTCATAAAAAATCCTACAATGTGATTTCAGGATTTTTTCCCCTCATTTTGTCTGTCATAGTTGAAGTGTACCTATGATGAAAATTACAGGCCTCTCTCATCTTTTTAAGTGGAAGAACTTGCACAGTTGGTGGCTGACTAAATACTTTTTTGCCCCACTGTATGTGTCCACTCAAAAAAACAATACTTGAATGTCCTGAACAAAAACAGGATATTGGTGTGCATGTAAACATGGTCACTGACAAATGATTTCTGTGGGTGAAAATCCCTATGCCTAACTATTTATAAACTAAATGTGTCAAAATAGGTTTTGGGGCAGTGGTTGGAGTCCGTTGATTGTTTTGTGTAGTAATTATGATTTTTGGAAAACTATAATTAATCCTTATTAATAGGCCTACACATAAATAGGCCTACATATATCACATAGGCCTACATAACCCATTGCTGACAGGTGTATACATTCTAGCACACAGCCATGCAATCTCCATAGACAAACATTGTCAGAAGAATGACTTAATGAAGAGCTCTCAATTTGCAACCGTCAATTTGGCACCGTCATAGGATGCCACCTTTCCAAGTCAGTTCATCAAATGTCTGTCCTGATAGAGCTGCCCTGGTCATTTGTAAGTGCTATTATTGTGAAGTGGAAACATCTAGGAGCAACAACGGCTCAGCTGCGAAGTGGTAGGCCACACAAGCTCACAGAATGGGAAAGCGGAGTGCTGAAGCGCGTAGCGCCGAAAAATCGTCTGTCTTACCTGCCTGAATGCAGTGCCATCTGTAAAGTTTGGTGGATAAGGAATAATAGTGTGGCTGTTTTTTATGGTTTGGGCTATGGCCCTTAGTTCCAGTGAAGGGAAATCTTGACTCTACAGCATACAATGACATTGTAGACGATTCTGTGCTTCCAACTTTGTTCCAACAGTTTGTGAAGGCCCTTTCCTGTTTCAGCATGACAGTGCCCCCGTGCACAAACCGAGGTCTATACGGAAGTGGTTTGTCGAGATCGGTGTGGAAGAACTTGACTGGCCTGCACAGAGCACTGACCTCAACCCCATCGAACATCTTTGGAATGAATTGGAACGCCGACTGCGAGCCAGGCCTAATCGCCCAACATCAGTGCCTGACCTCACTAATGCTCTTGTGGCTGAATGGAAGCAAGTCCTCACAGCAATGTTCCAACATCTAGTGGAAAGCCTTCCTAGAAGAGTGGCTGTTAGCAGCAAAGGGGGGACCAAATCTATATTAATGAGATGTTTGACGAGCAGGTGTCAACATACACTAAATGACCAAAAGTATGTCATGTTTATGATGGGCAGACCAATGTGTTTTTCATTTGACTACACTGACATCTAGTGGCTGAGGATGGACAACTATTTAGCAGACGGCAGACTAGATAAATGCTCAACATTGGATTTTCTTCCATAATCACTTTTACAACGTAAACCTCTATGAACATATGAATACTGCTACTGTATTTTAACTTGACTCAAAAATATGTTAGGACTATACACGTCATTCTATATGACTAAATAAAACTCCACTTAGGTTAAACACAGGCTGCATGAGCAAATGTTTAAGAGGAGCCTATTGCTTAATAATAGGAAAATATATAACATGTTATGGTTGATAGTGATGGAAAATGCATGTATCAGGGGAAGGGAATTTGGTCAAATCGGGCTTTAGATGGGTATCAACATATGCTACTTGCTACACAGCAATTTACAGAGCATTGTTGCGTTTGTCAAGGGCCACCAAGACTTCTAAGGTCAGCCTGAAACCAATTCATAGCAGGGTCCAATTTTCCAGTCCATACAGTAGCTCATCACCCTGCCAGCATTACATGGAGATAGGCCCAATACTGAAAATAAATATTTCACTAACCCCACGATGGTCTGAAACACAGGATGTTATATGCATGTAGAACTAAATACTGTATACTTTTTTCCCTTCTCAAATAAACCAAGTATTGGTGTTAAAAACCGTGTTTGATTCCACATGCAGGCGTTTGTCATTTGTTTGATATACCGTATCTACCGTCCAGTTTCCATAAAGCTCTAATAAACATAAATGACATGTTTACATGTCATAGACATAATTATAATTGCAATAATTTTGAATTTCTTAAAATCATGTCCAATAACGCTCCCAAGATTAATCTGAAGGCAAAGTTATGCTATCTTGTAGCCTATTAGAGCATCGTCATCCCCCACCAAAATATTCTGAAAGAATTTAGGATAAATCCTACATTTTGCCCCCTGTTCCCACCAAACATGAGATACCAGCTTCTAGGACTTCTCTTTGAGAGATTACAGAAGGTTTACATTATATTGGATTTCAGATGAGAGCCAGGCTAGATGTGCATCCCAAATGGCACCCTATTCCTTATATAGTGCACTACTTTTGACCAGAGTCCTATGGGCCCTGATCAAAAGTATTCTGGTCAAAAGAAGTGCACTAAATTGGGAATATGGTACCATTTGGACTCCCCACTCTGAGATTGCCCTCTTGTCTCTCTGATTCAGCTCCTTGATCTTGATCTAAAGTAGTGTCTGCCTGCTCAAGCAATATAGTGCACTCTGTCACATCCCACCACAAGCAGAGAACCCCTACGTAAGCATTACGTGGTTATGTTACAGTGAAAGTGGCACTAGAGATAGGAAGTACATCATTACACAACACTGTATCTGCTCAATTATTAGTAGAGTCATGAAAATGACAGTGGAAATGTGCAAGGTATTTGTAATGATAATTGTAAGGCAATTGTAAGTTTGTGGTTGTCTGTTCTGGAGAGTAGGGCAACATGTACAGTTGAAGTCGGAAGTTTACATACACTTAGGTTGGAGTCATTAAAACTCATTTTTCAACCACTCCACAAATTTCTTGTTATACTATAGTTTTGGCAAGTCGGTTAGGACATCTACTTTGTGCATGACACAAGTAATTTTTCCAACAAGGCCTGTTTACAGACAGATTATTTCACTTATAATTCACTGTATCACAATTCCAGTAAGTTTACTGTGCCTTTAAACAGCTTGGAAAATTCCAGAAAATGTCATGCCTTTAGAAGCTTCTGATAGGCTAATTGACATAATTTGAGTCAATTGGAGGTGTACCTGTGGATGTATTTCAAGGCCTACCTTCAAACTCAGTGCCTCTTTGCTTGACATCATGGGAAAATCAAAAGAAATCTGCCAATATTGTTTTTTGTAGACCTCAACAAGTCTGGTTCATCTTTGGGAGCAATTTCCAAACGCCTGAAGGTACCGCGTTCATCTGTACAAACAATAGTACACAAGTATAAACGCCATGGGACCACGCAGCCGTCATACCGCTCAGGAAGGAGACGCGTTCTGTCTCCTAGAGATTAATGTACTTTGGTGCGAAAAGTGCAAGTCAATTCCAGAACAACAGCAAAGGACCTTGTGAAGATGCTGGAGGAAACAGGTACAAAGTATCTATATCTACAGTAAAACGAGTCCTATATCGACATAACCTGAAGGAAGAAGCCACTGCTCCAAAACCGCCATAACAAAAGCCAGACTACGGTTTGCAACTGCACATGGGGACAAAGATCGTACTTTTTTGGGAAATGTCCTCTGGTCTGATGAAACAAAATTAGAACTGTTTGGCCATAATGACCATCGTTATGTTTGGAGGAAAAAGGGGGAGGCTTCCAACTGTGAAGGACAGGGGTGGCAGCATCATGTTGTGGGGGTGCTTTGCTGCAGGAGGGACTGGTGCACTTCACAAAATAGATGGCATCATGAGGTAGGAAAAGTATGTGTCTATATGGAAGCAACATCTCAAGACATCAGTCAGGAAGTTAAAGCTTGGTCGCAAATGGGTCTTCCAAATGCATACTTCCAAAGTTGTTGCAAAATGGCTTAAGGACAACAAATTCAAGCTATTGGAGTAGCCATCACATAGCCCTGACCTCAATCCTATAGAAAATTTGTGGGCAGAACTGAAAAAGCGTGTGCGAGCAACCTAACTCAGTTACACCAGCTTTGTCAGGAGGAATGGGCCAAAATTCACCCAACTTATTGTGGGAAGCTTGTGGAAGGCTACCCAAAACGTTTGACCTAAGTTAAACAATTTAAAGGCAATGCTACCAAATACTAATTGAGTGTATGTAAACTTCTGACCCACTGGGAATGTGATGAAAGAAATAAAAGTTGAAATAAATGATTATTTCGACTATTATTCTAATATTTTACATTCTTTAAATAACTAACCTAAAACAGGGAATTTTTATTGGGATTAAATGTCTGTAATTGTGAAAAACTGAGTTTAAATGTATTTGGCTAAGGTGTATGTAAACTTCTTACTTCAACTGTATTGGCACTTCAAGACTGAGGGCATGAATACGAACAATAACTAGTCAGCACAGTCAGTCAAAGCTGATTTTTTTTTTCATGGCATGTATTAACGAGGGGATCTCCATTTTGATAGACATGCATGAGTGCACTTAATGACTGGCTTTCTCAATTAGTCTTTCTGTGATTCCTTGCATACTTTACTTGCCACCTCTCCTCCACCTCAACCATATGGAGAACATCCAAGGTCCCTTCTCCAATGTGTTTTAATGAAGGAAGCTAGGAGAGGGAATTCGAAGGAAGAGGAATTGAGAAATAGCCACTGTAGTGATTTCACTGCAGTACCACCGTTTTTCTTTAGATGGGTGTCTTTGCTTGAAGATGGGGCTGCAGTGTAGTTGCTTAAATTCTTCTACAGATTTTCTATATCTAATAATTACCTATTCTGAAAATCCCACAAATTTAGTCACCTGGACAAAAAATGAAATGCCTAAAACAACAACTTACAGTACTTGAAAGATTTTTGTGCAACATTTATTTAAAGGCCCCATTCTATTGTGAAATATGAAAAGACATAAGCCAGTCAGTGGCTGCAATTTGTCTTCTGTGTCAATGAATGCTGCTGTCTGTGTTCATTTGCATTGACAGCTATCCCCAGATCCCTCAGACACAGACAGAACCCAGAATGTTATTATACAGGGTGCAGTGAGGAGTAGTTTCTCTCCAAGAAAGGAAAGCCCATGCAATTTACAGACCCAAGAAAATGCAGGACTGCAGTGCTAGGCACAGTCAGTAACCAATGGAATTGTTGCTGTAGTCTGTTCAAGACAAGCTCTCTTAGTGTCTTCTGTAAGAGCATCATCTTCTTAGCCACATACCATAGCACTTCATATTTCATTTTGTATGTAGGCTACAGTATCTGCCATACACACTAATTACGGCATTGCCTATTTCCCCCATATTGTTTGTCTACACACAGTTGTATTTGTACTTATTATGTATCCCCATTAGCTGATGCCAAGGCAGAAGCTACTCTTCCTGGGGTCCACCAAAATGAAGGCAGTTAAACATTAAGTGTGTGTGCCCTCAGGCCCCTACTCTACTACCACATATCTACAACACAAAATCCATGTGTATGTGTGTGTGTATAGTACGTAAACTCAGCACAAAAAGAAACGTCCCTTTTTCAGGACCCTTTCTTTCAAAGAGAATTCGTAAAAATCAAAATACCTTCCCAGATCTTCATTGTAAAGGGTTTAAACACGATGTCCCATGCTTGTTCAATGAACCATAAACAATTAATGAACATGCACCTGTGGAACGGTCATTAAGACACTAACAGTTTACAGACTGTAGGCAATTAAGGTCACAGTTATGAAAACAAAGGACACTAAAGAGGCCTTTCTACTTACTCTAAAAAACACCAAAAGAAAGATGCCAAGGTCCCTGCTCAGCTGCGTGAATGTGCCTTAGGCATGCTGCAAGGAGGCATGAGGACTACAGATTTGGCCAAGGCAATAAATTGCAATGTCCGTACTGTGTGACGCCTAAGACAGCGCTACAGGGAGACAGGACGGACAGCTAATTGTTCTCGCAGTGGCAGACCATGTGTAACATCACCTGCAAAGGATTGGTACATCCGAACACCACACCTGCTGGACAGGTACAGGATGGCAACAACTGCCCGAGTTACACCAGGAACACACAATCCCTCCACCAGTGCTCAGACTGTCCGCAATAGGCTAAGAGACGCTGGACTGAGGGCTTGTAGGCCTGTTGCAAGGCCGGAAACAACATAGCCTATGGGCACAAACCCACCGTTGCTGGATCAGACACTACTGGCAAAAAGTGCTCTTCACTGACAAGTCGCAGTTTTGTCTCAAAAGGGGTGATGGCCGGATTCGCATTGATCGATTTAAAAAATATATATATTTCACCTTTATTTAACCAGGTAGGCTAGTTGAGAATAAGTTCTCATTTGCAACTGCGACCTGGCCAAGATAAAGCATAGCAGTTCGACACAAACAACAACACAGAGTTACACATGGAATAAACAAAAAATAATACAGTAGAAAAAAAGAAAACAAAAAGTATATATACAGTGAGTGCAAATGAGGTAAGATAAGGGAGTTAAGGCAATAAATAGCCCATGGTGGCGAAGTAATTACAATATAGCAATTAAACACTGGAATGGTAGATGAGGAGGCTTGAGGACTGCAGATGTGGACAGGGCAATAAATTGCGTTGAAGCAGGATCGATTTGGAGGTGGAGGGTCCATCATGGTCTGGAGCGGTGTGTCACAGCATCATCCGACTGAGCTTGTTGTCATTGCAGGCAATCTCAATGCTGTGCGTTACAGCGAAGACATCCTCCTCCCTCATGTGGTACCCTTCCTGCAGGCTCACCCTGACATGACCCTCCAGCATGACAATGCCACCAGCCATACTGCTCGTGATTTCCTGCAAGACAGGAATGTCAGTGTTCTGCCATGGCCAGCGAAGAGCCCGGATCTCAATCCAATTGAGCACGTCTGGGACCTGTTGGATTGGAGGGTGAGGGCTAGGGCTGTTCTCCCCAGAAATGTCCAGGAACTTGCAGGTGCCTCGGTGGAAGAGTGGGCATCTCACAGCAAGAAGTGGCAAATCTGGTGCAGTTCATGAGGAGGAGATGTACTGCAGTACTTAATGCAGCTGGTGGCCACACCAGATAGCCTAGTGGTTAGAGCATTGGACTAGTAACCGAAAAGTTGCAAGATCGAATCCCCGAGCTGACAAATCTGTCGTTCTGCCCCTTACTTAACAAGGCAGTTAACCCCCTGTTCCTAGGCCGTCATTAAAAATAATAATTTGTTCTAAACTGACTTGCCTAGTTAAATAAGGTTAAAAAAATACAGACTTTTGATTGTGATCTCCCCTTTGTTCAGGGACACATTATTCCATTTCTGTTCGTCACATGTCTGTGGAACTTCTTCAGTTTGTTTGTGGTTGAATCTTGTTATGTTCATACAAATATTTACACATGTTAAGTTTGCTGAAAATAAACGCTGTTGACAGTGAGAGGATGTTTTTTTTTTGTTGCTGAGTTTAGATCCCCTGAATGCAGCTCACTCACCAGATCCCAGTCACCTGAATTCTGATCACTTGTATGTCGTAATCACTCACTATTTAGTTCAGTTCTTTGCACTCCATCATTGTGAGGTATTGTTTGTTTTGTGACACACTTCTGTTCGGAGCTCTATTTTTCCCGTAATTTAATCCTCCTGTGTATGATAGTTTTGGCCTGCCTCACTAACGACGTCTTTTGCCTATTCCCTTCCTGTACTTTAGCCTAGCGGATTTCCTGTTATCAGCCTGATGTCCATGTTACTAGCCTTTTCCCTGCCTGTACTGTTGCCTTTTTGGACCCCCTGTGTAGGACCTTCTGCCTGCCCCTGGACCCAGCTACCTTCCTCCTCCTGTGTTCCTTTACATTAAACACCTGCTGTGCCCTGCGCTTGAAACCAGCTCTCTGTCTCCCATCGTGTTCATTACAACGTCATCAACGTGGGTCCTTTTTTACATCCAACTTTTAACCTAAATCCAATGACATTGTGATTTTTTGTTGTTGTTGATTTCATGTTGAATTCACGTTAGCTTGACAACTCAACTAAATATGAATCAAAAATAGACGTTGAACTGACATCTGACCACTGGGTATTAACACATTTTTTGCATATGTAATGAACCATACGCCAGATTCACTCGACAATATCGTTTTCACTTTGAGTTTCATTACGAAACGCTATATTCAGAAACGTTTCACGTTTGTATTTTTTCATCAGAAATGATTGCTCATGGGTACCTTCGAGTGTGTGTAAAATAGTACTGTTCTCAGATTGTTTTATTAATAGATTTTAGATGTGTATTAAAATGGGGTTTGTTGCAAAATGCTATGTATACATTCTTTAGCTGGAATAGAATGTTTGTATCCTGTATATTTGACTGTGATATGTGGTTGTCTCACATACAGTGCCTTGCGAAAGTATTCGGCCCCCTTGAACTTTGCGACCTTTTGCCACATTTCAGGCTTCAAACATAAAGATATAAAACTGTATTTTTTTGTGAAGAATCAACAACAAGTGGGACACAATCATGAAGTGGAACGATATTTCAAACTTTTTTAACAAATCAAAAACTGAAAAATTGGGCGTGCAAAATTATTCAGCCCCTTTACTTTCAGTGCAGCAAACTCTCTCCAGAAGTTCAGTGAGGATCTCTGAATGATCCAATGTTGACCTAAATGACTAATGATGATAAATACAATCCACCTGTGTGTAATCAAGTCCGTATAAATGCACCTGCACTGTGATAGTCTCAGAGGTCCGTTAAAAGCGCAGAGAGCATCATGAAGAACAAGGAACACACCAGGCAGGTCCGAGATACTGTTGTGAAGAAGTTTAAAGCCGGATTTGGATACAAAAAAGATTTCCCAAGCTTTAAACATTCCAAGGAGCACTGTGCAAGCGATAATATTGAAATGGAAGGAGTATCAGACCACTGCAAATCTACCAAGACCTGGCCGTCCCTCTAAACTTTCAGCTCATACAAGGAGAAGACTGATCAGAGATGCAGCCAAGAGGCCCATGATCACTCTGGATGAACTGCAGAGATCTACAGCTGAGGTGGGAGACTCTGTCCATAGGACAACAATCAGTCGTATATTGCACAAATCTGGCCTTTATGGAAGAGTGGCAAGAAGAAAGCCATTTCTTAAAGATATCCATAAAAAGTGTTGTTTAAAGTTTGCCACAAGCCACCTGGGAGACACCAAACATGTGGAAGAAGATGCTCTGGTCAGATGAAACCAAAATGGAACTTTTTGGCAACAATGCAAAACGTTATGTTTGGCGTAAAAGCAACACAGCTCATCACCCTGAATACACCATCCCCACTGTCAAACATGGTGGTGGCAGCATCATGGTTTGGGCCTGCTTTTCTTCAGCAGGGACAGGGAAGATGGTTAAAATTGATGGGAAGATGGATGGAGCCAAATACAGGACCATTCTGGAAGAAAACCTGATGGAGTCTGCAAAAGACCTGAGACTGGGACGGAGATTTGTCTTCCAACAAGACAATGATCCAAAACATAAAGTAAAATCTACAATGGAATGGTTCAAAAATAAACATATCCAGGTGTTAGAATGGCCAAATCAAAGTCCAGACCTGAATCCAACCGAGAATCTGTGGAAAGAACTGAAAACTGCTGTTCACAAATGCTCTCCATCCAACCTCACTGAGCTCGAGCTGTTTTGCAAGGAGGAATGGGAAAAAATGTCAGTCTCTCGATGTGCAAAACTGATAGAGACATAACCCAAGCGACTTACAGCTGTAATCGCAGCAAAAGGTAGCGCTACAAAGTATTAACTTAAGGGGGCTGAATAATTTTGCACGCCCAATTTTTCAGTTTTTTATTTGTTAAAAAAGTTTGAAATTTCCAATAAATGTCGTTCCACTTCATGATTGTGTCCCACTTGTTGTTGATTCTTCACAAAAAAATACAGTTTTATATCTTTATGTTTGAAGCCTGAAATGTAGCAAAAGGTCGCAAAGTTCAAGGGGGCCGAATACTTTCGCAAGGCATTGTAGCTATCTTAAGATGAATGCACTAACTGTAAGTCACTTTGTATAAAAGCATCTGCTAAATGACTAAAATGTCAAATATTTTACAAAGAGAACTCATATTGCTATATTGATTCATAAAAAATAAAAATAAACTGTTAAAATACTGTCACATGTAGTTATTTGTCGCATTTGACTGTTTAAAACCTAGCAGTACTACTTATTTATCTGATAGTGAAGCAGATATATAGCTGTTTTGCAACAAAACTATTTGTCTCTCTGAAATGTCTGTCATTTAACAACCCCATGCCATGATTAGATGAAGAAAAATAAGCCAATCTCTTTCATGTAAGTTCTTCAAACAGTAAAGCTAATTTACAAACATTTCTGAAAATGGATATATAGAGTTTTGTGATCAAACTCTTCACAACTAAGACCATGAAAAGATTGAGATTTCAATTTATGTGAATGATATCTATGCAACAATATGGTTGAAGTAGAGTATGGTACCATTCAGTAAACTGAACTTAAATTAATACTCCACCAAATGCAATATGAATATATACCAGTCAAAAGTTTAGACACACTCATTCAAGGGTTTTTATTTGTACTATTTTCTACATTGTAGAAGTTCCCACACACTCTGGACACTTGTTGGCTGCTTTTCCTACACTCTGTAGTCCAACTCATCCCAAACAGTCTCATTTGGGTTGAGGTCAGGTGATTATGTAGGCCAGGTCATGTGATGCAGCACTCCATCACTCTCCTTGATAAATAGACCTTACACAGCCTGGAGGTGTGTTGGATCATTGTCCTGTTGAAAAACAAATGATAGTGGGACTAAGCGCAAACCAGATGGGATGGCGTATCGCTGCAGAATGCTGTGGTAGTCATGCTGGTTAAGTGTGCCTTGAATTCTAAATAAATCACAGACAGTGTCACCAGCAAAGCACCCCCACATCATCACACCTCCTCTATGCTTCACGGTGGGAACCACACATTTGGAGATCATCCGTTTATCAACTCTGCGCCTCACAAAGACACGGCGGTTGGAACCAAAAATCTCGAATTTGGACGTATCAGAACAAAGGATTTCCACCGGTCTAATGTCCATTGTTCGTGTTTCTTGGCCCAAGCAAGTTTCTTCTTATTATTGGTGTACTTTAGTAGTGGTATCTTTGCAGCAGTTCGACCATGAAGGCCTGTTTCACGCAGTCTCCTTTGAACAGTTAATGTTGAGATGTGTCTGTTCCTTGAACTCTATGAAACATTTATTTGGGCTATAATTTCTGAGGCTGGTGACTCTAATGAACGTATCCTCTGCAGCAGAGGTAACTCTGGGTCTTCCTTTCCTGTGGCGGTTTTCATGAGAGCCAGTTTCAATCATTGCGCTTGATGGTTTTTGCAAACTTCACTTGAAGAAAAGTTATTGAAATTTTACGTATTGACTAACCTTCATGTCTTAAAGTAATGATGGCTTGTTGTTTCTCTTTGCTTCTATATACCACCCCTACCTTGTCACAACACAACTGATTGGCTCAAACGCATTAAGAATGAAATAAATAACACAAATTAACTTTTAACAAGGCATACCTGATAAATGCACTCCAGGTTACTACCTCAGGAAGCTGGTTGAGAGAATGACAACGCTTCTTGTTATTGAATCCTTAGTGGATCCATTGTCTTTCGACAGACCTAAACATTTCTGATTTTGACCACACACACACTATAATATTCTGTATAGCACTGTACATGCCCTGGATTTGACCCCCATGCTAAACCCAATTGCCACATTATCTGCACTCTAATGTTCCTCTCATCCTAGTCATATCGCAGAGAGAGAATCAGATTTAGTGCCTAGAATGCCCTGAGGCATCTTCAAATGACTGTTAGGCACATGAAGGGTAAAGGGCTTGTCATATCAATCTGACAAGCCCATTGGGAATTCAGGGATATAGAGCATGCAGGGTGTGTAAGGGATTGGCTGTGATAGGTTTAGGAGGAAACATGATTCCCATTGTTGGGAGGTGAGAGAGAGCCTTATACCGTTCATGTCGTATGGCTAGTAGGGCCCTTTGTCAGTTAGAAACCTTGAATAGAGTGCATTTAAAATGCAATGACTAGTACTGTTCTACCACTACTGCCACTACAACTATTTATTGTGTATACTTATACTATGACAACTAATACTACTTCTACGATTACTACTCTGCTTCTACTACTACAATTACAACAACCACTACTAATAATAACACATATTCAATAGTAAAACTGATGCTAATAACAACGATGGTGATAATAACAATGCTTTTTTGAAATCCTTCCCATAATCTTATATATGTACGAGGACCCCAAGATCCCTTGGGAAATCTCTAATGTATTCAGCACAAGCCTTGGGAGTAAAATGAAAACAAATGTGGTGTAATAAAGCCGAGAAGATGAAGCGATTCCGTGATGATGCTCTCCACCACCCCTATAAATCAAAATAAAAGTGGAGCAGGTCATATTGGCCGCCTCCGCCTCCCGCATGCATACAGATATGGGGTGCATATGAGACAGAAGGGGCCTGAAGTTGATCCTATCTCCCCCAACTACAACACCAGTAGGAATATTATCTAGTGAGAGAGAGAGAGCAGCAAGGACCTCAATATGACAGCCACATATATGCCCAGGTTGTGAGCTGAGCAACAAGCTCAAACTGGACACTATGGAACACAGTGTGTTTACCATCTTATACTGGAATATACAAGGTCTGAGGTCAACTGCCCTTGCCCTAAAGAGCAGGAACCTAGACTTCACCAATAAAATACAGACATTGTTATCCTACAAGAAACATTGTATAGAGGAGACGGACCCATTGGTTGTCCTATGTTACAGGGAGCTGGTAGTTCCTTCCATCAAGCTACCAGGAGTAAAACAGGGAAGAAACTCAGGGGTATTCTAATATAGTCCAGACAACTCATTCTATTAAATTAATCAAAACACATATGGTTAGAAATGAATAGGGAAATAAAAGAGACATTTCCTCCTGTGTGCTACTACCTTTATCCCGCCAACAGAGTCCCCATACTTAAAGGACGACAGCTTCTCCACCCTAGAGGGGGAAATCAACAACTTCAAGGCCCAGGGACATGTACTAGTCTCTGGCGACCTAAATGGCTGAACTGGACAAGAACCTACCTGAAGGTGACAGCATCTCTCCCCAATATGCCTCCCTAGATACAACTACGAAAAAACAACAACAAAAACGGGTCACAATTCCTGCAGCTCTGTCGCACGCTGGGTCTGTACATAGTCAATGTTAAGCTTAGAGGGGACTCCTACCGCAAGTACACCTATAGCTCATCTCTTGGCAGTAGTACTGTAGACTACTTTATCATCGACCCCAACCCAGAGTCTGTCAGCACGTTCACAGACAGCCAACTGACACCCCTATCAGACCACAGAAAAATCACAATTTTGAACAGAACAATACTCAACCACGAAGCATCAAATCCAAACAAACTGCATGCTATTAAGAAATGCAATAGATTGAAGGTTGGTAGTGTAGAAGCCTACCCCAAAAAATATTGACCAACAAATCCTTTCCCTCCTAGACAACATCCAGGGCAAAATGTTTCCCTGCAATAATGAAGGTGTAAACCTAGCAGTTTGAAGTCAGAACAGTATATATAACCTATCAGCTAACATATCACATTTAATCCTAAGAAAACAAAAAACTATGAGAAATGGTTTTATAAAGAATGCAAAAACCTTAGTAAGAAATTGAGAAACCTATCCAACCAAAAGCACACTGACCCAGAAAAACTTAGCTTAGGCCTTCACTATGGGGGAACACTAAAACAGTACAGAAATACACAAAGAAAACAAAGAAGGATCAGCATGTCATAAAACAGCTCAATGTGATTGAAGAATCACTAATCAAACAACAACATGAAGAGCTACCTATCCAAAAATGGAGATGTATGGATAAACAACTTCTCCAACCTTTTCGGACATATAACAAAGAACCGAGAACATGATAATTTACAAAACTTAGAATCAGTTATGAAAGACTACCATAACCCACTGGATTCGCAAATTACATTGAATGAGCTACAGGACAAAATACAAACCTTCCAACCCAAAAAGTCCTGTTGGGTTGATGCTATACTTATCGAAATGATGATAAAATATACAGATCCCAATTAAAATGGGCTATACTTAAACTATTCAACATTATCCTTAGCTCTGGTATCTTCCCCAATATTTGGAACCACGGTCTAGTCACCCCCAGACCACAATAATTACTCTGGAATGTGCGTCAACAGCAATCTTGGAAATAATTCTCTGCACTATCATCAACAGCAGACTCCAACATTTCCTCAGTGAAAACAATGTCCTGAGCAAGTGTCAAATTGGCTTCTCACCAAAATATCGTACGACAAACCACGTATACACCCTGCACACCCTTATTGACAAACAAACAAATCAAAACAAAAGCAAAGTCTTGCTTTGTTGACTTCAAAAAAACATTTGAGGTGTGATGGTATGATGGTCTGTTATATAATGGGCTCCCGAGTGGCTCAGCAATCTAAGGCACTGCATCTCAGTGCTAGAGGCGTCACAACAGACCCAGGTTTGTTTCCAGAGTCCCATAGGGCGACGCACAATTGGCCCAGCGTCGTCCGGGTTAGGGTTTGTCTGGAGTAGGCCATCACTGTAAATAAGAATTTGTTTAAATAAATAAATAAAAATATAAATTGTGTGCAGTATTCTGCAAAAATATACTTTGTATTCAAGCAAAACCCCAAACAATACAATTAGGACTAGACCCGCTAGTTATCAAAATCCAGAAAAGATGTCCACATATTCCACCACAAAGCCCTCACCTACAGAGAGGTGAACCTAGAGAAGAGTCCCCATCAGACAGCTGGTTCTAGGGTTCTGTTCACAAAAATAACACAATTAGAACCATCAAAATTACAAGAAAGCAAAAAGACAACTACTTGACACACGGGAAAGAATTAACCAAAAAACAGAGCAAATTGGAATTCTATTTGGCCCTAAACAGAGAGATACAGTGGCAGAATACCTAACCACTGTGACTGACCCAAAATTAAGAAAATCCTTTCCATAGGAAGACCTGGCTATCAAGAGAAGACAGGATATGTGCCCATTGTCCACAAAATGAGGTGGAAACTGAGCTGGACTTACTAACCTGCTGCCAAATGCATAACCACACTAGAGACACATATTTCCCACAGATCACAAAGAATTTGAAAACAAATCAAACAATGATAAACTCCCATATCTGTTAGGGCGAAATATTGCAATATCCAATCACAGCAACAAGATGTGTGGCCTGCTATCATGAGAAAAAGGCAACCAGTGGAGCACAAATAACATTGTAAATACCACCAATATTTATCTGTTTAGTTATCTTCCCCCACTATTCAAGAGAGAGACCGAGAGAGACTATTATATGTACTGTACATTTGTCTTTTGTCTCACTGCATGATGACGTAAGTACATAGTTCTCCCTGTAAATTGTGTGTTTGCCCTTCCCTGAATGTTTCATAGAACCTCAACATCTAAATACTACTGCACTGTGAGACGGATCCAATAAAGAAAAGTGGCATTATAGATTTTAATATCGAGAGAGAAAGAGTTATTTTTCCCATGCCAATATAGCCCTTTGATTTGAATTGAATTTAAATGAATTGAGAGAGAGAGAGAGAGAGAGAGAGAGAGAGAGAGGGGGAGAATACAGGGAACAACTTAGCAAAATGTGCCATCTTCCATTTGGTGCTTAATTAATACAACCAAGATGTATAACAGAGAGAGAATAACAAGCTCACTTTTATTAGTACAGTACCTCAACGGTCCTCTAAGGGCCACTGTTGTGTAATTGTACCATAATGAGACAAGCCCTCCAAAACAGAGTTAAATATAATGCCAGTAGTTTTGAACAATATCAGAGGGAAAATGTCTGTTTAACATACAATAATTCACATAAAATAAATGTTTCCTATTAAACAACAACAACAAAGGCTATCACACATAAGGAAGGAAACTGAGGGGTTTGGAATAAGGGCACATTTTTTACAGATGTGAATCAGGCAGTGTAGAATTAATCAACACTAACTAGAGCTGGTTTCTTTTCTCTCTCTAATAACACATCTACTGTAGTAGTCTACTGTAGTAGTCATACCTGGTGGTTACGAAACCCATTCAATGCCATTCAAAGCAACTGACTCCCTGACAAGGAGCCTACTTATTACACAGATCAAGAATAGTAAACAGTATACGCACAATAAATAATTGATACCAAATAAGTCTAGGGAGCGTGCCACAGCCCTTTCCAGACCAGGAAAGGACAGAGCTCCCAAGTTGTTTATTTTTGTCCCCCTTTTCATGTCCCTCTCATTTTACGAGCCATGAGTCAACAGCACACGTAAATGATATTTTGACACAGAGAGACATACATTATTCAATGGAATTTACTTTTATGCTAGAATTTAGACCGTTTCAGAACCCTTTCTCTCTATCCCTCCCTCCTCTACCCAGTCCTGCCAGCCAGCCAGCCATTAGAAACTATTCAGAGACGGATCAGAGGCTGAGAGAGGGAGATTCTGCAGTGACTTGAAGATCCATCAGTGACTTGTTTCATATTCAGCCCTCTAAGCTCCCCGATCCCTGACACACTTCCTCAATCACGTGCTCTGAAAAGATTAGGGAAGACACGAAAAGCCCCCGAAACCATTTTTGATGACTGAGATATCAGTTCAATGTGGTCATTAGGTCATCCGAGTAAGGCCTGGCCATGGTTGGACTGTGCTTTGTTTTGATACCAAAACATGAAAGAAAAGTTTTTTCTTGTTAAATGATTCATCTTTGGCCATGTTGCAGGGGTGTTTACTACGGAGGTCTCAGTTCAATGAAACCTGTAATTCAATCTAAGACACATTGTGAATATTGCTATGATGGGTATGATTGAATTCCAGCCTCACTCACATTAAGCTGCCACTCAAAAAGGAAACAAAAACATTCCAATAGGAGGCTATTTTCTGTATACTTGTCATCTTATCATGGTTGTGGTAAAACAGCCATCTTAGAATTCACAACATACTTCCCATTTCGGTACGACAATAATGGGTATGGTTACATGCACACAATAATGTGATTTGTTGTAAATAGTCAGATTAATAAGTCGTTTGATTTCAAACGTTTACATGCTTTGCAAGAAGAATGATTTCCCTAATAATCCTGTTTACATGAACACATCTGATGGCACTGATAAACGTAGACAATCTGCGTTCAAAATACTTGTTGTATTGTGACCATGTTATTTTGGGATGGATATTTGATTCTG
This sequence comes from Oncorhynchus clarkii lewisi, assembly GCF_045791955.1. Classification (NCBI taxonomy): domain Eukaryota; kingdom Metazoa; phylum Chordata; class Actinopteri; order Salmoniformes; family Salmonidae; genus Oncorhynchus; species Oncorhynchus clarkii. The sequence continues at coordinate 31,464,093 of NC_092162.1, read as the reverse complement.
AGTTCAGACATATAACGTTTGTATGTGAAAACTATTTATAAGACACACACATTCAGTTGTTCCGAACTCACTTCAGTCCCGCTTAAGAGGGAGGCTTGCCCTGCTGGTGCTAGCACATGCACAGATGAAATACACAGCTGAAACGCCGATTAAGGTGTTTACATGCCCTAATAAGATTGCTCAGAAAACAAAGTGTTTTAATCTCTGTATGTTTACTTCGATTTTGACCTTACGCCGGCTAAACAGAGTAAGGTGTTTACATGTTTAATCTGCCTAGTGCCATAATCAGTTTATTATCGAATTATAACTGTGCATGTAAACATACTCAATGTTGTTCTAGTGCAAAATGGATTCCTGTCATCTCCAAAATGGGCGAAACACTCCATCATCATCAGAATTATAATCTTGCCACAGATAATAGTCCCTGCCTGTAACTATAATCTACTACTAAGTCATCACTTGTGGGTAATCCTCAATCACTCATCCTCCAAGTGGTTCTTCATTCATAATTTACCATCCTCATCACATTTGATGAAAGTCACTGACCTAGAACTACCAAGAGAGTCAACTCTTTTAAGTAGCATTAACATTGTACACCCACCCACCACCACGTCTTCAAGAAACAGCGATAAAGCTCTCCGGTATCAATATTAGGATCCCACTTTTATGCTCTGCTACATATATATTCCTCATGGAAAAAATACAAGTTAGGCAAATGAGAAAATATCCAAACATAACTGTTCTATTACAAAATGTAACTTTCCTTTTTCAACTTCACACAGTGCCTTCAGAAAGCATTGACGGCCCTGGACTTTTTCCACATTTTGTTGTGTTTTAAAGTGGCATTAAAATTGATTGAATCGTCCTCTTGTGATCGTTTCATGTTAATTAATTCTGTGTTCCCGGTCCAAAATGACCGCCCCATTATAGCTGATTATAAATCCATAATAATACATATATTATCACCTAATGTTGGGTTAGATCTTTTTATCAATTTAAGTTCTTGTGAACATTACACGTTTTGAACTTCTATTTGCTATTTATGGCCTGTAGGACTCATTTACCTGAGCTCACAACTCATTTTTGAGAAAATAAAATGTATAATGTTTGGATTATTTTGACTATAACAGATACTCAGATGAACATATTGTGCTATTTATCACAGACTACTTTGTGTCAAAGTTAACAAGGACATTTGTTTTGAAACCATTTAAAATGTTTAAAGAGTGGCAGGATTTTATGTCATCAACCCGGGATATGGCGTATCTCGTTGGTCCTGATAACATTTTCAGCTGACCTCTCCTCTCAGGTGGGGATGAAGATCAGGACAAATTCCAATTCTTTGACCGGAATGTATCAGCAACCTCAGCAGGGCCCTCTTCCTCATCACTGGATTGTTCCACATCGGTTGTCTCTTGGTCTGGATCATATTCTGTGTTGTCTTCAACGTCTGACACTTCCTCCTCTAATGCATCTTTACTGTCAGTTTCCTGGCCTCTCTCCTCCTCACCAGTGTCATGATCAAAGAAATGATCAAGAGCTTCACATACAGTATATTGTTTGGTCATTGTGTTGCCACAGAATTAATTGTGAGCAAGGCCTCAAAACCAGAGCTGCGAGAAAAGTTATATATATTATTGAAACAATGTTGCGATTGTTTGTGAGAATGCCAACAGGTGTGGTTCCCGTGGGGGAAAGATTATATTGGGGATAGGTTCCCGTGGGGGTTGCCATGGAAGCCAAGAAGGGGAGTTGTGTGTGCTCAAACACACATGCATGTGGGGGTCTGGGAGTAGAAATGTGTCCATCTGATGAATGGGCATATGCCTGAACTCTATTTTATACACTAACTGTAGTCTCACCCATTCATTTCTAATGACCGGTCATTTTTTACCTGGAACACCATTGGTGTACAAAAGTCAAATAAAACACCCAAAATTTCATGAAAATCATCCAAATGTATTTTGTGTGTTCAGATGCCATGTGTGGACAAAGTCATGGAACCTTGTGACAATCAGATTAAATTAACTACATTTTTCAGAGAGAAATGTAAATCGGTCCAATTCGACCGGAACGCAGCATGAGGGTTAATTGTCCATTGTCCATTTTTGTCAACAATCTACACAAAATATTCTCTAATGTCAAAGTGGAAGAACATAAAACAACATGTTAATGGAAAATAAATATATTTTGATTAAGTATTCAATCCATGTTAGGATCACCTTTGGAAGTGATTGTAGCTGTGAGTCTTTCTGGGTAAGTCTAAGAGGTTTGCAAATCTGGATTGTACAATATTTGCCAATTATTCTTAAAATAATTCTTCAAGCTCTGTCAAAGTGATTGTCTAGCAATGATCAACAGACATTTTCAAGTTTTGCCATAGCTCTTCAAGCCGATTTTAAGTCAAAACTGTAACTATGCCACTCATGGAACAAACAATGTTTTCTTGATAAGCAACTCCAGTGTATATTTGGCCTTACGAACCAGGTTTTCCTCTAGGACTTCGCCTCTGCTTAGCTCTATTCCTTTTATTTTTATCCTAAAAAAACACCCTAGTACTTGCCGATGACAAGTATACCCACAACATGATGCATCTATCACCATGCTCGAAAATACAAAGAGTGGTACTCTATGATGTGTTGTGTTGGGATTTGCTCCGAATATAATGCCTTGTATTCAGGACAAGATTTTCATTTCTCTGACACATTTTTTACAGTATTACTTTAGTGCCTTAATGCATGTTTTGGAATATTTTTATTCTGTCCAGGCTTCCTTATTTTTCACTCAGTGTTTTAGGTTAGTATTGTGGAGTAACTACAATGTTGATCCATCCTCAGTTTTCTATCACAGCCATTTAACTCTTTAAATGTTTTAAAATCACAATTGGCCTCATAATGAAATCAAATCAAATACAATTTTATTGGTCGCATACACTGTTACATTCCCACAAGACAAACTCAATATGTGGCTCACAACAAAGACAACAAAGAAAATGAATTCGACAACCAAAACAAGACAGAAAGGGGTTCAAAATGGGTTTGGAAATCCACCGTGGATGCCCACTAGGTTTGCCTCCAAATAGACAAACTAAGAGAAAAACCCACAACAACTTAGGGCGTAAAAAGGATATGGTGTCACATTCGTCGTATAGAGGAGACCACATTCTGTGATGAGAATACATTCTACTTTAATGAAAGAAAGAACACTAAACAAACTATACAAAACGGCCGTGATGCTATAAACATGAGTGCTGACATGCAACTACACATAGACAATAACCCACAAACTATCCAAAGCATATGGCTACCTAAATATGGTCCCCAATCAGAGACAACGTTAAACAGCTGCCTCTGATTGAGAACCAATCTAGGCAACCATAGACATAAAAACACCTAGACTGGAAAACCCCCATAAACAAACAAAAACCCTAGACAGGACAAAAACACATATATCACCCTCGTCACACCCTGACCTAACCAAAATAATAAAGAAAAACAAAGATAACTAAGAGTACTCCCCCCAAAGGTGCGGACTCCCGGCCGCAAACCTAAACCTATGTGGGAGGGTCTGGGTGGGCATCTAACCTCGGTGGCGGCTCTGGTTCTGGACGCCCCCCCTTCTTTACACTGAGTCCGCTCTTGTAGCACCGACCCGTGGATCATCGTCGGAGGCTCTGGACTGCAGATCCTCGACGTTGGCCCCGGGCTGGGAACCCTCGCTGCGTGGATCATCCGGACTGGGACCTTCGCTGGAGACCCCGGGCTGGGGACCGTCGTTTGAGGTTCCGGACTGTAGCCCGTCGTTTGAGGTTCCGGACTGTGGCCCGTCGTTGGAAGTTCTGGTCTGTGAACTGTTGCCGGAAGCTCTGGACTGGGTACTGTCGCCGGACGCTCTGGACTGGGTACTGTTGCCAGACGGTCCGCGGTCCGGAGCCTCAAACGACGGTGTGCGGTCCGGAGCCTCCAGCGATGGTCTGCAGTCCGGAGCCAAAAGCAGGGGTTCTCGGACCGGAGCCAACAGCAGGGGTTCTCAGTCCAGAGCCTCCGGCGACTATCCCCGCACCAGAGCCACCATGGAGGAAGACGTCGGATCTGCGAGCGGAGTGTGTACTTCGTCCCGCATCGGTCCGGGTAGACCCTCCCCTATTGAGTCAGTAGCATCACGTTTCGTTTGTGCGTTTTTGTTTTGGTGAGTTTCAGTTTATTAAAATATGTGGAACTCTATTCACGCTGCGCCTTGGTCTACTCCTTTCGACGAGCGTGACAGTGGTTGAATAATTATTGACTGAAGACATTTCAGTTTAGAATGTTTTATAAAAACATAATTCCACTTTGATGTTATGGAGTATTGTGTGTAGATTATTGACCCAAAGTCTAAATGTAATCCATTTTAAATTCAGGCTGTAACACAACAAAATAAGGAAAAATTCAAGGGGTGTAAATACTTTCTGAAGGCACTGTAGCTATGTCTGTATTCACATGGCATCGATGCAGTATATAGATATTCATTCGGTGCACTACAAATTATCAACCTCAGGCAAATTATCAAGTGTTTCTTAAATTCAGTGGAAGGACACCAAACGTCTATGCCAGGGCCCGTATTCGCAAAGTGTCTCAGAGTAGGAGTACTAGGATAATCTTTTAAATGGATTTTGTTCCTCGATGACTTGGTTTAAAATTATTTTGGGATGATTTGAGCATGACATTTCAAACATACTAAATGGGGGAGATTGGATTAAATGGGGGTTTGGTCTCAAAATGCTAATATTAGCATTTGTTGGCAGTGGTGGTTTAACAAAACCAAAGTGTGGATTGCAGTCACTATTTGGAAACTAAAACACATGTATTTATCTAAAGCTATGCATTTCCCCTTGCAGTGACCCAGAAAATTCATTTTCCCAATGGTATTATAAAAGTGCAAACATACACAGTATGCACTCGCATATTATATAATGTAAGGTGTGTGTGTGCAGGTCATATACAATTGAAAGTGCAGCTCACATTAACATTGTGCTTCCTTGCGTTGTACTATTTCCTTAGCTCAATGCTTTCAATAGACATGCCTTTGTCCTATAATTGGATTCCAGGGAACAATAGAAACGCTTACCATAACAAGTAATTAGTACATTGCCCCATCCTTTTCCCATAATGCACTGCCCATTATAGAAAACACAAGAATACAGGCCAAGTGTTGAACTGGTTGAATGGTATTAGCTGTACAAGAAATGTGTATTTTAAGTACACTGAATTCATTCTACACTATTTTGGTTTGGTACTGCCAACACTGTGGAAACTTCTGTTTCAGTTAACCATAACAGAATCACAAAATGTTAATATGTGTGTTGTTCTTTATCATTTCTTTCTGAAATGAGAAAACTTGAACAGGTATGCATGTAACGTAATCCTAATTAAAGGCATATAAGACATAGTTAAGTGTTAGCGAGAACTAAAGGCAACATGTTTTCAGCGTTTCATTTGATATCCATTGATACAGCACCCCTTTAGTTGCCTGGTTTCATAACAGAATATTTTACTAAAATGCACATTTACCATGTTTTCTGTTTCCTTTGGCACACTTGCCAATGTCAAGCTCCTCCTAGCTGATGACCAAATATACTCTTAACCCCAAAATTCGCTGTAATCATTTCATGGTCTGTTCTCATTTCAAAATTTCAAAAGTGATGCAAAATCATTAGATTACCAACACTGGGCTCCAAGTCAGACACCCACAATGATGGAAACTATACATATGTTGAAAAATTAAATCCTTGGCATGCCTTCTCTTTGTGAACAGATGTGCCGTCACCTGGGAGCACAAGGTCTGACAGGGAGAATCACAATCCTTGACAATTACAAGTAAACGCTCATTGAATGACTTAGTGTATGATTCAATCTCTGATTGCTCTACCCCCTTTCCCTTCCCTTAACCAGATGGCAGGAGGAACAGCATTCATATAGTGAGAAAGTGACTCACTGACTACACAACACCCATATACAGTGGGACAAAAAGTATTTAGTCAGCCACCTATTGTGCAAGTTCTCCCACTTAAAAAGGTGAGAGTGGCCTGTAATTTTCATCATAGGTACACTTCAACTATGACAGACAAAATTAGTTTTTTTTTCTCCAGAAAATCACATTGTAGGATTTTTAATTTATTTATTTGCAAATTATGGTGGAAAATAAGTATTTGGTCACCTACAAACAAGCAAGATTTCTGGCTCTCACAGACCTGTAACTTCTTCTTTAAGAGGCTCCTCTGTCCTCCACTCGGTACCTGTATTAATGGCACCTGTTTGAACTTGTTATCAGTATAAAAGACACCTGTCCACAACTTCAAACAGTCACACTCCAAACTCCACTATGGCCAAGACCAAAGAGCTGTCAAAGGACACCAGAAACAAAATTGTAGACCTGCACCAGGCTGGGAAGACTGAATCTGCAATAGGTAAGCAGCTTGGTTTGAAGAAATCAACTGTGGGAGCAATTATTAGGAAATGGAAGACATACAAGACCACTGATAATCTCCCTCGATCTGGGGCTCCACGCAAGATCTCACCCCGTGGGGTCAAAATGATCACAAAAATCAATCTCACGGGGGGACCTAGTGAATGACCTGCAGAGAGCTGGGACCAAAATAACAAAGCCTACCATCAGTAACACACTACACCGCCAGGGACTCAAATCCTGCAGTGCCAGATGTGTCCCCCTGCTTAAGCCAGTACATGTCCAAGTTTTCTAGAGAGCATTTGGATGATCCAGAAGGAGATTGGGAGAATGTCATATGGTCAGATGAAACCAAAATATAACTTTTTGGTAAAAACTCAACTCGTCGTGTTTGGAGGACAAAGAATGCTGAGTTGCATCCAAAGAACACCATACCTACTGTGAAGCATGGGGGTGGAAACATCATGCTTTGGGGCTGTTTTTCTGCAAAGGGACCAGGACGACTGATCCATGTAAAGGAAAGAATGAATGGGGCCATGTATCGTGAGATTTTGAGTGAAAACCTCCTTCCATCGGCAAGGGCATTGAAGATGAAACTTGGCTGGGTCTTTCAGCATGACAATGATCTCAAACACACCGCCCGTGCAACGAAGGAGTGGCTTTGTAAGAAGTCCGTGTTGCCCAGCAACAGCCCCAAAACATCACTGCTCTAGAGGAGATCTGCATAGAGGAATGGGCAAAAATACCAGCAACAGTGTGTGAAAACCTTGTGAAGACTTACAGAAAACGTTTGACCTCTGTCATTGCCAACAAAGGGTATATAACAAAGTATTGAGATAAACTTTTGTTATTGACCAAATATTTATTTTCCACCATAATTTGCAAATAAATTCATTAAAAGTCCTACAATGTGATTTTCTGGATTTTTTTTTCAAATTTTGTCTGTCATAGTTGAAGTGTACCTATGATGAAAATTACAGGCCTCTCTCATCTTTTTAAGTGGGAGAACTTGCACAATTGGTGGCTGACTAAATACTTTTTTGCCCCACTGTACAAACGGAATATGGTTTATGTCAACAATAAAATTCACCTCGCTCAGAAATCATGCAGAAACAGTTGAATTGTATAGTGAACCATAGGGTGGGCTTCACCCTAATCTATTTCAATTCTGCTAATAGGAATTTATGATTTTAATCTGAAAGCCCTGATATTTAACAAAGAGCTATTATTTGCACACACACACCCATACCCAAATGCACATGCTCCACACTTCTGAACACTTGCTCCGCTTATGATTAATCAAGTAAACTTCATCTGAAGTTGCAGCCTCTCTTTGAAATGGATGCATCTGCGTCATTGTGGTAAGAAATAATTGTGGCCACTTTTATCTCAGCACAATTAAACTATTATCTGTGAAGTTGTTTGTCATACAAAGGACAAGAGCCGATAGAACCTTTGTTACTTTCATCATGCTTCTCTTTTTCTAAATCTAAATGTGAATCAATACCTAACAGTTGAATGTCAACAACTCCAAATGCCCTTCAACCTGTTTATAATGGGCTTTTCAAGATGAGCTGTCCAGGCAGCCCCTGTACAGAAAAATGATATTCATCATCAACCTTTACAATCACAGTGACTGTTTACCCCATGTCATGACTATTAGTCTATCACAGGGTTTCCCAACCACCGGGCCTCGGATAGTTTAGTACCAGGCCGTCTGGCCTTGGAATAAAATATATACAATTCCTTGTGAAAGTCTACACATCGCTTGCACAGTCGTCACATTTTGCTGCCTTAACATATAAAAAGGAACTAAATAAAATGGTCTTCAAACAGCTACAAAAGTGAAAGAAAAAGTATAGAATATGTTTTCCGTGAAAATATTTCTGTCTGCTCCGGTCCTGAAAAAGAAAAAGGTTGGGGACCCCTGGTCTATCAGATGTAGAGAATTTGGCCTTATTGTTATTAGCCCATTGAAATGCATTGAATAACAGATTCACACATGGAAAAACAGAAAAGTGTCTGTCCTATACTGTATCTGAGAGATATAAAAAAAATATTATTTTTTTACCCATATTTAACAAATTATTTTGGGCACTAAACTACTTCTATACACACTGAGTATACTGTACCAAACATTAGGAACACCTTCGTAATATTGAGTTGCACCCCTCCCCCCTTTACCCTCAGAACAGCCTCAGTTCGTCGGGGCAAGGTGTCGAAAGCGTTCCACAGGGATGCTGGCCCATGTTGACTCCAATGCTTCCCGGTGCGCCTGGGCCCTACTACCATAACTTGTTCAAAGGCACTTAAATCTTTTGTCTTGCCAATTCACCCTCTGATTGGCACACATACACAATCCATGTCTCAATTGTCTCAGGGCTTAAAAATCCTTCTTTAACCTGTCTCCTCCCCTTCATCTACACTGATTGAAGTGGATTTAAGAAGTTGCATCAATAAGGAATCATATCTTTCACCTGGATTTAGCTGGTCAGTCTATGTGATGGAAAGACATTCATGTTATGTATACATTTTGTAAACTGGTACCAGGCTACCTTCAGACAAGCCTTGTAAGGCTTATGGGCGTCCTAGAGCAAAACAACATGTTCGTGAGAGTCACATCTTTCAATAGAGTGGTCATATCTGTTTTTAGGCCAAACTGTTCGGATGCTACAGACTTTTTTCGTAAGAAGAACAATCTCATGGTCTGACAAACAGCGCTGTAGCTCAGTCACCTTTTACCGCAGATGCGGAAGGCCGACATAGACGGATTCAGTGGATTGAGATGCAGCCCAAGCAAAAAAATATATCATTAGCTTAAAGGGACATTTACATTCAAATCTCAAATGTGGTCTCATGTCAAAATAAATCCATGTCTGAGTGTATTTTGTTGATCCAGCTGTATGCACCAAGTCCAAATTAATGGAAAAGACAATGGAAGACAATTTTACCTTTATTTAACTAGGCAAGTCAATTAAGAACAAATTCTTATTTTCAATGATGGCCTAGGAACAATGGGTTAACTGCCTGTTCAGGGCAGAACGACAGATTTGTACCTTGTCAGCTCTGGGGTTTGAACTTGCAACCTTCCAGTTACTAGTCCAACGCTCTAACCACTAGGCTACCCTGCCATACCTTATATGGTGCATATCCTTTCCATTCATTTGGGGTCTGTGGCACATAGCTGGATTTACACAATCAATGGCATGGGATGTGGATTCATCTTGATATTAGACTACATTTGAGGTCTGAAACTGTCTGACAAACTTTTACTTTTACTTGGAGTGTAATGTCCTTTTAAGTTGACTATAAAGAAACATGTTTTTTCAAGGCACAAGGCGAGACCCAAATGCAGACACAGGAGGCAGATGGTTGGAGTCTTACAATGTTTATTAATCCAACGGGGTAGGCAAGGGAATGGTCGTGGACAGGCAAAAAGGTCAAAACCAGATCAGAGTCAAGCAGGCAGAATGGTCAGGCAGGCAGGTGCAAAGTCCAGAAACAGGCAAGGGTGAAAACTGAGAGGACTAGAAAAAGGAGAATGCAAAAAGCAGGAGAACATGAAAACCACTGGTTGACTTGGAAACATACAAGACAAACTGGCACAGAGAGACAGGAAACACAGGGATAAATACACTGAGGAAAATAAGCAACACCTGGAGGGGGTGGAGACAATCACAAGGACAGGTGAAACAGATCAGGGCATGACATGTTTATTTGTTAATTTGAGCATCTAGAGATCTGTAGACTACTATCCAAATAAAGTGATCCCAGTCATGTTTTGATTTGTCAATCAATGTGCGTAAACTAATTTCAACACATAATTACATATATATTTTATTGTACAATAGGTCATTATGGATGTTAGTTGCCTTTACCCTTGCCACCAAAACAGTCTTTAGCTTTCAGCGAAACCAAATATCAACAGCACTCAAATGCCAAATTCTGGCTCGTTGGACATACAAGTCTTCCTCTTGAATAATTCAGCATTAACACAAGATGCCCAGACATGATTAAATTTTGCATAAGCGTTAATTGAACACACACATTAGAAAAGGTCTTTGCTGTGTCAATTAGTTGATTAAGTTCATCTACATCCCGTGGGCTCTGGCAACCTGATCTGTTTTTAAAAGGATTCGTATTACAGAGCGAACCGAGAGCAGAGAAAGGGGACATTTTCAATTACATGTCACTATGTTGACTGACAGTCAGGGACTATTTGATAGGGCTTTTATTATTAATTGCTTGCATTTCATTAAGGGAATAATTTATCATGGAAATTGTTCTGTTTGGATTTTCAGCAATGCATTAGTTCAGGTATGGCCAGCAGTCTGTCGAATACATTCAATTATGGTATGAGAAGCCAGGTCTGACAATATTGGCTCTATTTTAACAAACTTAACGCAATGGTAAATCTAAGCACAGGCGGTAGCGCTATAGGTTCAGGGGTGCGTCAGAAATATTTTCACTATCACAATTATTGGGCCACTTGCTGGCGTTGGCGCGAAAGGGTTGGGTTTTGATGAATAAACAAGTTGTGGATGTGTCGATGCTCACTGGCCAATCAGAACATGCTCCGTGCCGAAATATGTGGTTGCTTCATGTTGTGTATTTACGGTATTTTATGTATTGCCTTGGGATCAACTCCAATGTAAGTCCGTTATAGTTTGTTAAAGGGCTTCCAGAAACAAAATAACAAAATGTAGACCTGTCTTTGCTAAATATGTTAACTTGAACCCATTTGCAGTCCACATTGTTCTAAGTAATTGCATGGCTTCAATGTGAAAATATACACATAGAATTCGCACTGATGTAGGAGCTAGGCCTACTGTAAATTGCATTATGGCTGAGCATTGACATGCCAAATGTTGTCAATAAACAAGATTAAATGAATTATTGATAAGGCCTAAAAAGAGAAGAAATAATTCTAATCAAAACTAAATAACAACTCGTTTTAAATAGGCTATGTAACACTTACAGGCACCAACATTTCTCCCTGTGGGCATCTAATAATAAAACAATGCAGACTATAGTGGGTTTTACCCACATCCAAACTTTTCACAATTGCTGGACAAAGATCCAAATGGGCGGTAATTTATCTTGTGTCCTTTAACCATTTGTACATTGTTAAACCACTGTATATATATAATATGACATTTGTAATGTCTTTATTGTTTTGAAACTTCTGTATATGTAATGTTTACTGTTAATTTTTATTGTTTATTTCACTTTATATATTCACTTTATATATTATCTACCTCACTTGCTTTTGCAATGTTAACACATGTTTCCCATGCCAATAAAGCCCTTGAATTGAATTGAATTGATCCAATATAAATAGAAAGGGAGAAGGGAGAGAGAGAGAGAGACTCTCTCCAAGGTAGGAGGATGAAGGCCCCTGTCAGAGCAAGAAACCCTTATCCTTCAAGAAGTTCCAAGCACCTGATCATCAGCTAATTTAAAAGACTCCGGGCATATTTGGACTGGAGCATCACAAAGCTTGTGTGCCAGAAGCACACTCACAATATTCAACCACGATAACTACCGCTGATTAGGATTTCCTCAGGGCTGTAAACCCCAGCGGCTTGCCAGTTTGACTCATTTCTATTTCATCAGTCTCTATAAGGCCAGACACAATTTTAAAATAGATTAAATTTAATCTGAATGAAAGTTGGAGAGAAGCAAACAGAGGGAGAAAACAAAAGGGTTCTAAGAATATCTTGTTTATCAAAATAATCAATCTGAATCTGCAACTACTGGCCATATACTGACATTTCAGCTCTGCTTGGAAATGTATGGCTCTGGACTTGTTCTGATTTATCCATTATGCACACAACTCGGATCCTCCATTGCTTGGAGTTGTGCTCATAGCTCAACTAATACGTGTATGGCTTACACGTTTTTAATAGGCTGCGTTAGCAATGACAAACTCAAGAGGTTAGCATCACTTTTGCACCCTGGTAGTTAATTCAAGGGCAGATTTCCAAGAACTGTATGCATTGGCCTTTGACAGCATGCGTTATGTAATCCCTTATATTTCTAGTGTCCTTTTCTATGGTCCTTCGTTGATTTTGACACATTTTGAACATATGCCCCTTTTCAGTCAAACACTGCATACAGTTGCACACCATTGATGTGTTGTTAGCTCAAAAGAGAAGCCCACTGGTCTGCTCTCACAGTGCTTTTAGTTCAAATGTGAACTCCATAAACTTGAATACCCCCTCAATTTTCAAATCATGTATAGGGCTTGGGCTGTTGCACGATAGCAACCAAAGCCCATGTAAGTCAGTTTGTAACATTCCATCATTGGTTACTCTGAGAGTTCCTCGTATTGACATTGGCTGCGGCCTCAGGCCCTATGGTGCTAACCTTGGAAAAGTAATTCCAATTTCTACTCCTTCCTCTTATACTAATAGGGATAGACCAAATGGTGCAGTTCTATGCAATCTTATAGCCATACTAACTACATAATATCAACCATCAGACAGGGCCTGCAACCGCCTATTGAACATAGTTTTCATGTGACTTAAAAAATTGTAAAGGACTTGGATTGATGCAGCTGAACATTAGGAGCTTCCTTCCTAAACTGGATTACATCAAGATCTGGGCTATGCAGACGAATCTGGACATTCTGGTATTGACTGAAACTTGGATCTCTGGGGACATTCTGGACTTGGATATTAATGTTAAGTGTTCTAATGTGTTCAGAGCTGACAGACAGGGTAGAGGTGGTGGAGTTGCCAGGTTTAAAAAATATAATATCTCACTTTACTGATATCCATTTCCCTTGCCAATTAGTTTTAGCTTCTATCTTTAACCCTTTGTTATAGGGGTGTCATGACGTTGGCTTGATGGGGAGGTTTATGACCCCCATAAATACCTTCCCCCCATTTCTCTCTCCCTACTCTATAGATTGGACTCTTGAAAAAGCCCTTTGTTAACATAGAGATTCTGGTGACATCAAAAGATGGGAAACTGAACCATATTTTGGTAATCCAACCAGTTGAAAATATGCGTGGCGGGACTTAATGAATATGATGTCAGTTCAGTTGGCGTCTGAGACATGATTACTGATGATAGGACGACAAACTGTATCTTGGAAAGTATACACATTATAGTTGTAAGATTCACATGGAATTGTATATAATATTCCATTCACATGGAATTGCAATATAAATGTTTCAATTTGAAACTATTTGTGAAAAGATTAAATGTAATCTAGCTTCTTAATGAGAGAACGGTTTGTCATAGAGTAAACTCTGCCAACTCAGTGGCCCCGCCCATGTGAACAGACAGTGGTTGTAAATTATGAAACACGGCCCTCTCTCCAAATCCTATATAAGCCCCTTAACGAAAATGTAACTTCCTGTTCCGAGGACGTTAGAGCAAGAGTTCTATATTAAAAGGGCTCAGATAATAACCTGTTCCAAGGACGTGCGGACTGGCAGTCCCCACGTTGAAAGGACAAAGACCACCTACAGAACTAAGCCAAGCTCAGCAAGAATCTACCGAAATTAGCATCGAATTTCAATGTGAAGGTGACGACCTACACGCCGGAAGGATGAATTTCGACTATACCAGCCAGAATATAGCATGAGCATATAGCATGGCAACTTGGTATGAACTTTGAACCCTTATTCACTAAAGAAGTGATGCCTCCTAGCCGTTGCGTTTGAGCAGCAACTGTAGACGTGGGCTAGGAGAGGACGGACAGAGTATCCAACCTACCACACTCCAGTTCACCAAGAGACATTCTTCAAAGGACAAACCGGCCTTCCATCGACGACCAATCTACCGAAGCGCAGCTCAGAGTAAATATTTATTGCATTCTCCTTTTTCAAATGGCCGGTAATTTAGAATGCATAAGATACTGTATTTATGATAGCATAGCTTCTCCCTTTGTTCCTCAGTCTTCCCGCTCTTTCACTCAACCCCCCCCCCCCCTTTTCTTTGTGTAACCAGCCACTATATCGGCTCCGTTCACCAGGTAATTCTGTGTGATTAGTTAGGTATTTAGTAAATAAATAATTTAACCAAATTTTGTATTGCTGATTCAACTTGTTAGCCAGGGTTTGTGAAGAACCAAGAATTTACAACTTTCAGATGAGACTAAATAAGGTGACGATTAAATATTGACATAAAAGATTACCAGGTCTTTAAGTGTTTATTCGGAAGATAACAGCTCTATAAACAATATTTCGTGGTGCCCTGACTTTCTAGTTAATTATTTACCTGAGTAGCTTAATCAGGTAATATTAATTACAGAGAAATGATTTTATAGAATAGCATGTCATATCACTTAATCCGGCATAGCCTAAGACACGACAGGGGTCTACTACAGTCCTCCCTCGGCTAACCTTTGTGACATTGAGGAGTTACTAGTTTGTTGTCTTCTTTTACAAAATCAGAAGTTATTTTCCTGGGTGACCTAAATTATGATTAGGAAATGCAGGCTTCAGACAATCTAAAAGACATGTGCAATGATCAAAACCAGGTATTCCCAAACGTACGCGCAATGCCGTCGAGGGTACGCCAAATAAAAATGTGATTCACATTAAACATTAAAAAAAATGTAAACACACCAACACCACTTGGGTACACTGCAGCATCCACCGAGATGCTGCCAAGGGAATGCCTGACAGCTTGAAATACATTTTGGACACTACAGTGAAAATGGCTAACTTTGTTAAAGCAAGGCCCCTGAACTCTCACGTATTTTCTGCACTATTTAATGATATGGGCAGCGACCATGTAACGCTTTTACAACATACAGAAGAGCGCTGGTTATCAAGGGGCAAAGTATTGACACGTTTTTTGCATTGAGAGACGAGGCGGGACAAAATTGAGGCTATGATTAAGAAGTTGGAGCTCTTCTCTGTGTCTGCATTAACAACACACAGGTCTTTCCATATGATGTTTTGTCTGCAAATGAACTCAAGCTTACGGACAACGTCAAATGGAATATAGCGAAGCTGGGTGCGCAATTACGCAGGTATATTTCCTAAACGGATGACACAAACAACTGAATTCGTTATCCTTTTCATGCCCCGCCTCCAGTCCACTTACCGATATCTGAACAAGAGACCCTCATCGAAATTGCAACGAGTGGTTCTGTGAAAATGTAATTTAATCAGAAGCCACTGCCAGATTTCAGGATAGTGCTGCGCTCAGAGTATCCTACCTTGGTAAATCGCGTTGGTCACTGGTGCCCTTTGCAAACATGTATCTATTTAAGAGTGGATACCCTCACCAGCATGAAAACTAAATACAGGCACAGACTGTGTGTGGAAAATGATTTAAGACGCCAATAAAACCCAACATTGAAGAGTTATGTGCAGCCTTTCAAGCACACCCTTCTCATTAACCTGTGGTGAGTTATTCATAATTTTCAATGAACAAATTAGAATTGATATGTAAGATGGTTAAATAAAGAGCAAAATTATTGATTATTATTATTATTATATTATTTGTGCCCTGGTCCTATAAGATCTCTTTGTCACTTCCCACGAGCCGGGTTGTGACAAAAACTTACACTCATTCTTATCTTTAAGAAATGTATCGTATATGTGTGGCAGGCTTACAATGATGGCAAAAAACAACGTTTGAGAGTGCGCTGACTGACCCTGGTGCTAGAGAGGGTACGCAGCTGAAGGTTGAATGTTTAAAGGTGTACGGGACTATAAAAAGTTTGGGAACCACTGATCTGAACCTAACCCAGCTGGTGACTAAGCCTTCTCGGCCCAATCCTAAAGATCCTCTAAAGTCAACTCTGATTTGTCTAATTTTATCGAATACACCACATAAATGTTTCTACTGGTGTCTTCGCCCAAGACATTAGTGATCATTGTCCAGTTGTTTGTGTTAAAGATGTGAGAGTACAGCAATCTAAGCCTTGTGTCATCACGAAGAGGAACTTTAGAAACTTCAGTAAATAGGCTTTTTCACATGCTCTTTATTTTAGTGACCTTGATTGTATTTCAGATATCCCTGTACCCGATTTAATTTTAAGACTTTTTGCAGATGTATTCAATACTACTGTGGATAATCATGCTCCCTTCAAAAAATGAAGGGTTAAAAGTAGATTGAATGCCTGGTACACTCCGGAATTATCAGAAGTCATTCATAAAAGAGATGACACTTGGTTCAAGGCCAGGAACACAGGCTTAGGCCCGGAAAGCTTTTAAGCAACTGAGGAATCATAGGCAGCATGCATGTAACTGACATTAAGCACTGGTCTTGCGATATTATATAGAAGGACCTTTTTTCTTTCTTCAATCATTTATTTTTTCTCATTTTTTCAAACAATCGAATCCATTAAACTGAGCAGGCTGGGCTGACATGCTTATAGCCTTTGCTAGGATGTTCTTAATATAAGCATACATCTATAACATTGTGCTAATGTTATAATTTCTATTTTCTATTTCTATTTCTGTTATTCTTTTATTTTTATGACTGTTTTCCATGTTATTAGGCTATTAGGTTATTATTCTTAAGAAGCACCCTCATTAACATGCAATAGACCTATGGTGCTTTGAATGTGTGAGTGAAGGGTGGCAGTATCAAATTAGGTTATCATGGGACTGCCCATATTTCCATTGGGCACACGCCAGTTGATGCCCAAAAATTTGCTTAGGATGCAAAGGCGAGTCATGAGTCAGGAAGGTAGTCTGATGGTCTTAAAAGGACAACAGACCTCATAGATAGGGGGAGGTTTAATTGGGTGAATATCAGTGGACAATTGGAGGTTTAAACAGTTGCAGCTACAGTATGCTTACCCGATATTATGGTACAGCTGTATGGACACTCAATCATCACGGTGCTTTTTCATGGTAAGTTTACAAGCATTGGTTGTGGTAAGTATAACTGAAACGTGTATCATTCTGGTAAGTGGGAAAATAAATATAGCCAGTTACAATTGTAATGGCTTAGCAGATTTGGACATATTTGTATAAAAGACTGAACATACGGAGCTCCATGTATATTTGTGTATATATATTAAATATTAATGTACATGATGAAATATTAGGTACGTACCTTTATGATTTATATTTACCTGATTGAGATATATTCATTTGTTAGTGTAATTCAGTTTTTGCCCCCCTCTTGCCCATTCATTGTATTGTGTTAAGTGTGTTAGGAAGTTGGGCCTTGGTTGGGGGGTTCCTTGCTAGATGCGGGAGCAGTATAATTTTTTGACCATACAGACAGACATACAAACAGGTCATATTATGTATTTTCCATATCAAGTAATCTATGCTTTAAGTTGATTGGAGAATACTTCTTTGTAAGATATAAGAAGAATAAACATTTTTGTTGCACCATATCCCTGGATCTCATTGAATGTTTGGTCGTTTGGAAACCTTGAGTGTGGACTGTATGCGTACCAGACAACCCTGCTTCAGGCTTGGGCAGTGGCTATGGTAAAGAGGAAAGGGAGCCACTAGACAGATCATGAAAAAGATGAGAGAATCTAATGTCTATTGTTTACATGAAACTCACTCTACAACTAGAGATGAGGTTGTGTGGAAAAAGTACTGGGAGGGAGAAATATATTTTTGTCATGGGCAAAGAAAGTCAAAAGGGATGATTGTTAATTAACAACAATTTGTATCCGTTTGTGCAAACTGTGCAAACAGATCCTCAAGGAAGAAGGATCATTTTAAATATGCTATTGGACCAAAAACAGACTTGGCTAATTCATCTATATGGTCCAAATAATTATGATCCACACTTACTTCCTCAGAAATATATAGAACAACCTATTGAGTAACCAAGTAACAAATGAATCTATTATTATGGTGGGAGATTATAATAAGAATTTAAGTACCTCAATGGATCACAAAGAAAATCACACTACAAACTATCACCCTCATGCACTTAAGGAGATCACTAATATCATGGATACATTAGAACTAGTGGATTTATGGAGGCAGAAAAACCCTGACCTAGTGAGATATACTTGGAGGAGGTTTAATCAAGCTAGCCTTCTTGACTACTTTCTTGTGTCATTCTTGATGGCATCAAACATTTTAAAGGTTTTGATAGGAGACCGAATGTGATCGGACCACCATCTAATTGGCCTCCACAAAACTCTTACAGAATGTCTACGTGGACGGGGATATTGGACATTTTATCAAAACCTACTGTATTACTATTTGTTCTTAACTAAGACAAAATATAGGTACAGCAGAGCCCCTTATTGTATGGGATACTTTCAAATGTACTTTTAGAGACCATTCAATTCAATGATCATCATGAAAACAAAAGCAGTAAAAGAGATTAGACTAATAAAAGAAATACAGGAAATAACAGTGCAGGTAATGGAAACGGTACTATAGAGGCACAAAACAAGTTAGAGGAAAATAAAAATAATTGGAGAAACGTATTCACTAAATTCTTCTTGTATCTCCAACATAGAAATGCTACCAAAAATAATTTACAGAAACTTGTTACAAATGACGGCGTCATCCATGATTCACCAAATTATAATTAATTATTAAAGAGGAGGAATGTCAATCTTTTCAGTCTGGAAAAACACCAGGGCTTGATGGTATGCCAGTAGAGGTATATCAGACCTCTTTTTAATGTACTCAAAGATCCATTATTATCATGTTTTAACTACTCCTATGAAAATGGTAGAATATCAGGTGCTCAGCAAGAATTCTGATTTCATTACAACTGAACAGGACCCAGGTGGTAAGTATAAAGATCCAGTCCATTTCAAAAACTGGAGGCCTCTTACACTTAGAATTAAAAAGGTTTTTACCAGATATTGTTAATCCTGATTAGACAGGTTGTTTACATGGACGATATATTGGACATAATATACAACAATTACAATAGAACATTATGAAACATCAAAGATATCATCCCTGGTCTTCATAGTACATTTTTTAAAAGGCTTTGATAAAGTATGACTATAATGTATATATCAATCCCTGAACTATTTTAATTTACCTGAATATCTTATACAACGGGTTAAAGTTATGCATAGCAACCCCAGGTGTAAAATTAGTAAATAATGGTTACTTCTCAGAAAGTATTTAGCTGGCCTCCAGAGTGGCGCAGTGGTCTAAGGCTGTGATTCTGGGTTCGAGTCCAGGCTCTGTCGCAGCCGGCCGTGAGCGGGAGACCCATGGGGCGGCTTACAATTGGCCCAGCGTCGTCCAGGTTAGGGGAGGGTTTGGCTGGCAGGGATCGCTTTGTCCCATCGTGCACTAGCGACTCCTGTGGCGGGCCGGGCGCAGTGCACACTGACACGGCCGCCAGGTGTACAGTGTTTCCTCTGACACATTGGTGCGGGTTAAGTGGGCATTGTGTCAAGAAGCAGTGCGGCTTAGTTTGGTTGTGTTTCGGAGGACGCACAGCTCTTGACCTTCGCCTCTCCCAAGTCCATTCGGGAGATGCAGCAATGAGACAAGACTGTAACTACCAATTGGATACCATGAAATTGGGGAGAAAAAGGGGTAAAAAAATTAAGTTTTGAGCTGTTATGGTCATTCGAAATGCTAGCTAATTAAAACGATCCAACCAAGAACATCAAGGGGTTAGAAATCCAAGGTTTAAAAACAAAAGTGTCAGTGTATGCCGATGACTCAAGTTTCTTCTTCTTTGTCATTGAAGATCTTGATCACTTTTCTAGCCTCTCTGGACTAAAACCCAATTATGATAAGTATTACATATTGCATCGTTAAAAGACACAATGTTTACACTACTATGTAGTTTACCAATACAATAGGCTGATGGTGAAGTAGACATACTTGGTATTCATATCTTTAAAGATATAAATTAACTTAACAACCAATTTTAATAGAAAGTTAGCAAAAATAGACAAGATTCTGCAACCATGGAGAGCTAAATCCCTGTGTATTTATGGACAAAGCACATTGATTAACTCTTTGTTCCTATCCAAGTTTACTTACTTATGACGCTGACTACTCTAGATGACTAGTTTTTAAAATCATGTGAGCAAAAAATATTACACTTTATTTGGAACGCTAAACCTGACAAAATTAAATGTGCCTATTTATATAATGAATATGAGTTTGGGGGCTGAAATGATAAAGTATTAAACCTCTAACTAAAAGCTTCACTAATACATAAGTTATACTTAAACTCAAACTGGTTCTCAAGAGAAGAAAAGCTCATCCTTTGTTCAAAAATGGCCTCTTTTCCTTTATACAGATTACAACTTCTCATTTCCGAATAATTGAAAATGAAACTTTGTTCAAAGTATCAACCTTTCGGGGCCTCCCGGGTGGTGCGGTGGTCTAGGGCACTGCATAGCAGTGCTAGCTGTGCCACCAGAGACTCTGGGTTCGTGCCCAGGCACTGTCGCAGCCGGACACGAACAGGAGGTCCGTGGGGCGACACACAATTGGCCTAGCATTGTCCGGGTTAGGGAGGGTTTGGCCGGTAGGGATATCCTTGTCTCATCGTGCGCCAGCGACTCCTGTGGCGGGCCGGGCGCAGTGCGCGCTAACCAAGGTAGCCAGGTGCACGGTGTTTCCTCCTCATTGGTGCGGCTGGCTTCCGCGCTGTGTCAAGAAGTAATGCAGCTTGGTTGGGTTGTGTTTCGGAGGACGCATGGCTTTCGACCTTCATCTCTCCTGAGCCCGTACGGGAGTTGTAGTGATGAGACAAGATAGTAGCTACTAACAATTGGATACCATGAAATTGGGGAGAAAAGGGGTGTAAAAAAAAAACTATCACCCTTTCTTAAAATAGCAATAGAAATCTGGTTACAATTGAAATATTATCCTCCAGAAAAAAACAGAACAAATACTACAACAAATACTATGGTTAAACTAAAACACACAAAAAAATGTATCTTTATGGAATAGTTTTTTAAAAAATTGTTTGACTTAATAATTCAATTCTGAATAGGAATGATGAAGTTCTGTCATATTTGCAGCTATCGAAAATATATGGGAATGTTTGGTCAATCCAAATTTACAGCCAACTGATTGCAGCATTACCACAAAAGTAGAGAAGGAAAGTGGAAGAGAGACAAGTTCCCTACATCCTCTGTCTGCCATATATTAACGATAGAAATTGGCTGAAAAGGATTGGTATAAATATAAAAATATACCAGTTTCATTTGAGGACCAAAATGTTAACACCTTCGCCATCCAGGTTGCAAAATAGCTGGGAAGCGATTTTCGGTGTCCCAATTCCATAGCACACGGTAAATGAACTGATACAAAAAAACAACAACACTTGATTCAACACTTCGAGTTTTTCAGTTTAAATTATTGTGTAAAATTCTTGCCACCAACAGAATGCTATATAACTGTATATATACTGTACAGTTGAAGTCGGAAGTTTGCAGTCATTTAAACTCATTTTTCAACCACTCCACAAATTTCTTGTTAACAAACTACAGTTTTGGCAAGTCAGTTAGGACATCTACTCTGTGCATGACACAAGTAATTTTCCCAACAATTGTTTAAGGACAGATTATTTCACTTATAATTCACTGTATCAAAATTCCAGTGGGTCAGAGTTTTACACACACTAAAATGTGTGTGCCTTTAAGCAGCTTGGAAAATTCCTGAAAATGATGTCATGGCTTTAGAAGCTTCTGATAGGCTAATTGACATAATTTGAGTCAATTAGAGGTGTACCTGTGGACCTATTTCAAGGCCTACCTTCAAACTCAGTTCTTCTTTGCTTGACATCATGGGAAAATCAAAAGAAATCAGCCAAGACCTCAGAAAAAAATGTGTAGACCTCCACAAGTCTGGGAGCAATTTACAAACACCTGAAGGTACCGCGTTCATCTATACAAACAATAGTACGCAAGTATAAACACCACAGGACCACACAGCCGTCATACCGCTCAGGAAGGAGACGCATTCTGTCTCCTAGAGATGAGCGTACTTTTGTGCGAAAAGTGCAAATATAGAATTGTTTGGCCATAATGACCATTATGTTTGGAGGAAAAAGGGGGAGGCTTGCAAGCCGAAGAACACCATCCCAACCGTGAAGCACGGGGGTGGCAGCATCATGTTGTGGAGGTGCTTTGCTACAGGATGGACTGGTGCACTTCACAAAATAGATGGCATCATGAGGAAAGGAAAATTATGTGGATATATTGAAGCAACATCTCAAGACATCAGTCAGGAAGTTAAAGCTTGGTCGCAAATGGGTCTTCCAAATGGACAATGACCCAAAGCATACTTCCAAAGTTGTGGCAAAATGGCTTGAGGACAACAAAGTCAAGGGATTGGAGTGGTCATCACAAAGCTCTGACCTCAATCCTATAGAACATTTGTGAGCAGCACTGAAAAAATGTGTGCGAGCAAGGAGACTTACAAACCTGACTCAGTCACACCAGCTCTGTCAGGAGGAATGATCCAAAATTCACCCAACTTATTGTGGGAAACATGTGGAAGGCTACCCAAAACATTTGACCCAAGTTTAACAATTTACAGGCAATGCTACCAAATACTAATTGAGTGTATGTAAACTTCTGACGAACTGGGAATGAGATGAAAGAAATAAAAGCTGAATTAAATCACTCTCTACTATTATTCTGATATTTCACATTCTTAAAATAAAGTGGTGATCCTAACTGACCTAAGACAGGGACTTTTTACAATAATTAAATGTCAGGAATTGTGAAAAACTGAGGTTAAATGTATTTGGCTAAGGTGTTTGTAAAATTCCGACTTCAACTGCAAATGTATATATTTACATATGGGCTATTCAACAATCTCAGCTCTTCAGATGTTGGTGCGAAGAGACAGAATCATTAGATCATTAATTCTGGTACTACCCCTATGTAGTTTGTTTCTGGTCACAGTTTCAGGAATGGCAACAACAAAAGATTCAACATTAATTTAAAATTAACCATATAAAATTAGCAGTGTTGGTTGATTTGGAAAGCCATAGTCAATCAATCAACAACATAATTATACTCATCGGAAAGGCTTTCATCTTTAGCTGACAATCTGTGGATACTATGCGATCAGAAAGGTTCAAAATTCATGTAAAACATCACAGCACAGTTGAAAAATACATGGCACATGGAAACCAAACGAGGGTGGTCTACGGTGATAGGTGAGATGGACTGATGGTAGCTGAGGGGTGGGATTAAAGACCTCGTGATCGGTAATGGTATTATTGAAAACACTCTATATAATATAACGTATAAATCAAATTTTATTGGTCACATAAACATGGTTAGCAGATGTTATTGCGAGTGTAGCGAAATGCTTGTGCTTCTAGTTCCGTCAGTGCAGCAATATCTAACATGCAATCTAACAATTCCAAAACAACTACCTAATACACATAAATCTAAGTAAAGGAATGGAAAATATATATATACATTAAAATATATGGATGAGCAATGGCAGAGCGGCATAGGCAAGATGCAATAGATGTTATAAAATACAGTATATACATATCAGATGAGTAATCCAAGATATTGTAAACATTATTAAAGTGGCATTATTGAAGTGACTAGTGATCCATTTATTAAAGTGGTCCAATGATTTCAAGTCTGTATGTAGGCAGCTGTATGTGGCAATGATGGTTGTTTAACAGTCCTTGAGATAGAAGCTATTTTTCAGTCTCTCGGTCCCAGCTTTGATGCACCTGTACTGACCTCGACATCTGGATGGTGCAGGGTGAACAGGCAGTGGCTCAGGTGGTTGATGTCCTTGATGATCTTTTTGACCTTCCTGTGACATCTGGTGCTGTAGGTGTCCTGGAGGGCAGGTAGTTTGCCCCCGGTGATGCGTTGTGCAAAGAGCATCACCCTCTGGAGAGCCTGCGATTGTGGGCGGTGCAGTTGCCATACCAGGCAGTGATACATCCCGACAGGATGCTCTCAATTGTGCATCTGTAAAAGTTTGTGAGGGTTTTAGGTGACAAGCCAAATTTCTTCAGCCTCCTGTTGCACCTTCTTCACCACACTGTCTGTGTGGGTGGACCATTTCAGTTTGTCTGTGATGTGTACGCCAAGGAACTTAACTTTACACCTTCTCCACTGCTGTCCTGTCGATGTGGATAGGGGGGTGCTCCCTCTGCTGTTTCCTGAAGTCCACGATCATCTCCTTTGTTTTGTTGACGTTGAGTGTGAGGTTATTTTCCTGACACCACACTCAGCGTGCCTTCACCTCCTCCCTGTAGGCTGTCTCGTCATTGTTGATAATCAAGCCTACAACTGTTGTGTCGTCTGCAAACTTGATGATTGAGTTGGAGGCGTGCATGGCCACGCAGTCATGGGTGAATAGGGAGTCCATGAGGGGGCTGAGCACGCAACCTTGTGGGGCCCCAGTGTTGAGGATCAGCGAAGTGGAGATGTTGTTTCCTACTTTCACCACCTGGGGGCGGCCCGTCAGGAAGTCCAGGACCCAATTGCACAGGGCGGGGTTGAGACCCAGGGCCTCAAGCTCAATGATGAGCTTGAGGGTACTATGGTGTTGAATGCTGAGCTGTAGTCAATGAACAGCATACTTACATAGGTATTCCTCTTGGGATAGGGCAGTGTGCAGTGTGATGGTGATTGAATCGTCTGTGGACCTATACCGGATTAAAATCTAATCATGTATGTGTGTATGTATACACTACCGTTCAAAAGTTTGGGGTCACTTAGAAATGTCCTTGTTTTTTAAAAAAAAGCACATTTTTGCCCATTAAAATAACATCATATTGATCGGAATTACAGTGTAGACATTGTTAATGCTGTAAATGACTATTGTAGCTGGAAATGGCTGATTTTAATGGAATACCTACATAGGCGTACCAAGGCCCATTATCAACAACCATCACTCCTGTGTTCCAATGTTGTGTTAGCTAATCCAAGTTTATAATTTTAAAAGGATAATTGATCATTAGAAAACCCTTTTGCAATTATGTTAGCACAGCTGAAAACTGTTGTGCTCATTAAAGATGCAAAAAATGGCCTTCTTTAGACATGTTGAGTATCTGGAGCCTCAGCATATGTGGGTTTGATTACAGGCTCAAAATTGCCAGAAACAAATAACTTTCTTCTGAAACTCGTTAATCTATTCTTGTTCTAAGAATTGAAGGGGAATCCATGCAAGAAATTGCCAAGAAACTGAAGATCTCATACAACACTGAGTACTACTCCCTTCACAGAACAGCACAAACTGGCCCTAACCAGAATAGAATGAGGAGTGGGAGGCCAAGTATATTAGAGTGTCTAGTTTGAGAAACAGATGCCTCACAAGTCCTCCACTGGCAGCTTCATTAAATAGTACCCGCAAAACACCAATCTCAACGTAAACGGTGAAGAGGCGACTCCGGGATGCTGGTCTTCTGGTCAGTTTTCTTTTTATTTGCCAATAAAACTACAAGATTAAGATAGGCAAAAGAACACAGACACCGGGCAAAAGAACACAGACACCGGACAGAGGAACTCAACCACAGATGGATTGAGGTCAGGGCACTGTGCAGGCCAGTCAAGTTCTTCCACAACGATCTCGACAAACCATTTCTGTACGGTCCTTGCTTTGTGCACCATGGCATTGTCACGCTGAAACAGGAAAGGGTCTTCCCCAAACTGTTACCACATCAGTTGGAAGCACAGAATTGTCTAGAATGTCATTATATGCTGTAGCGTTAAGATTTCCCTTCAATAGAGCTAAGGGATCTAGCCCGAACCATGAAAAACAGCCCCAGACCATTATTCCTCCTCCACCATACTTTACAATTGGCACTATGCATTGGGGCAGGCAGTGTTTTCCTGGCATCCGCAAAACACAGATTTGTCATTCGGACTGCCAGATGGTGAAGTGTGATTCATCACTCCAGAGAACAAGTTTCCACTGCTCCAGAGTTCAATTGCAGCGAGCTTTACACCATTCCAGCCGACGCGTGGCATTGTACATGGTGATATTAGGCTTGTGTGCAGCTGCTTGGCCATGGAAACCCATTTCATGAAGCTCCCGACGGACAGTTATTGTGCTGACGTTGCTTCCAGAGGCAGTTTGGAACTCGGTAGTGAGTGTTGATACCGAGAACAGCGGATTTTTACGTGCCGTGTGCTTCATAACTTGGCAGTCCCGTTCTGTGAGCTACCACTTAACGGCTGAGCCGTTGTTGCTCCTAGACGTTTCTACTTCACAGTACCAGCACTTACAGTTGACTGGAGAAGCATCGCAGGGCTGAAATTTGATGAACTGACTTGTTGGAAAGGTGGCATCCTATGACGGTGCCACGTTGAAAGTCAGTGAGCTTTTCAGAACGGGCCATTCTACTGCCAATGTTTATCTATTGAGATTGAATGGCTGTGTGCTCAATTTTATACACCTGTCAGCAACGGGTGTGGCTGAAATAGCCGACTCTACTAATTTGAAGTTGTGTCCACCTACTTTTGCATATATAATGTATATGTATGTGCGTATGTATGGGAATGCTGTATATAAAAGTACCATGTTTGTAGTATGTAAAATGTATATGTAAAATGTAATATGCAAAATGTATATAACAAAAAAGCTGTAAAACAAAAAAAGCTATTTTTGTCCTCCGAAGAGTATGGATGGGTTAATTTTTAAAAAAAGAAGAAAAAAGGAATCATTGTGTCAGACAAATCAGAAAGGCTAAATATGATTATTATGTAACTGCTCTTTTGGATTGTAATGGGAACCAGGCTACATTCTGGAAAACTGTCAAATCCCTGAAGGTTTCTACTTCCTCTTCTCTGCCATAACAAATTCATTCAGACACTGGCCTCATTACAGATAAAAATGCCATCATTGATGCATTTAATCACTATTTTATTTCAGGGGGCTATCTCTTTGAAATAAATTCTTAGCCTAATCACAATTATATTTAGCTGGATTCTGATAGGGAAAACTTGCTGAATGATCAGAGAAATAATAGTCAAAGCCTTTCTTATGGACTATATACAGAAAAAGAAGTCCTGGATGCTTTGCTAGGAATAGACAACAAGAAATCGACAGGGGCTGACCAATTGTATCCTGGGCTGCTTCCGTGTGCAGCGCCCATCATTGTTGGCTCAATAACCCACGTGTTTTATTTAACATATTATTCACAAAGTATGGAAATCAGCAGAGTGCAGCCACTCCATAAGGGAGGGGATAGTAGTGATCTTAAGAAAGCATTCAAATGGTGCGATCATTTTTGTCTCGCTAGTATTCTTGAATCCTTGGTAAATGTACAACTTTGCTCTTCTCTATCTGAGAAATATATTTTAAATGTAAACCAATCAGGCCTGGGCATAGCACTATTACAGCAACCACTTTAGTTGTTCATGATCTTGTTAGTGCTTTAGACACTAAAATAAAATGTGCTGCTTGGTTTGTGGACCTTTCAAAAGCTTTTGATACTGTTGATCATGCTATTTTATTGAATAAGTTGTCCTAGGTAGACCTGAGCTCTGACACCTGTTCATGGTTTCATGATTATCTTAGTGACAGAACTCAGGCCATCGTGGTTGATGGAGTTAAGTCTGAATTTCTTGAAGTACATAAAGGTGTACCACAGGGGTCGATTTTGGGACCTCTTCTCTTCACTATTTATATAAACACCATTGGTCTATCTGTTGAAAATGGTTAACTTCATCTATATGCAGATGATACTATTATGTATGCTATTGCCCTGACTGTTGATCTGGCTGTGTCAAAACTACAGTCAGATTTGATTGCTATGCATGAATCCCTTGCTGATTTAAAACGTGCTTAATTATGGTGATATTATCTAAGTGTAGCTGTTACTACTTTTAAACCTTTGGATGCCATCTACCATACTACGCTTTGTTTTGTTACAGGTGACAGTTTTGATACTCCTCACTGCATCCTGTATCAAAATGTTTGCTGGATGCAAAGACCCGTTGATCTCTACATTGGCCATTACTGTCTTATCTAACTTTGCTGTTGAAGTACAGACACCTGAGTTGCCTAACCCGTTCACGGGATTGTTTAACTCTTGAGTTTCCAAGGGTCTACACCGAGCTACGTAAATCTGTTTTTAGTTTTAATGCACTGTATTGTCATGGTTCCACCGGGCACCAGAGGGTTGCAGAGACCGCCCTAGAGACTTTGGTACCCAGGGGTTTCTTATCATTTCATTATTGTTTCCCCTTTAACTTCCTCAGGCTAGGGGGCAGTATTCGGAAGTTTGGATGAATGAGGTAACCAAAGTACTGCCTGATACTCAGGCCCAGAAGCTAGGGTATGCATGTAATATTAGGTAGTATTGGATAGAAAACACTCTAAAGTTTCCAAAACTGTTAAAATAATGTCTGTGAGTATAACAGAACTGATATGGCAGGCAAAAACCAGAGGACAATCCATCCAGAATATTTTTCAGCTCACCCTTGATTACTATGGCTGTCAATGGGAATATAAAAGGAATACCTCCCAGATTGCAGTTCCTAGGGCTTCCACGAGATGTCAACAGTCTTTAGAAAGAGTTTCAGGCTTGTTTTTTGAAAAATTAGTAGTTTTAGTAAGTGGCTCCCATTTTGGCTGTAGTGTTTGTTGCGCATTCCGGAGAGTGCGCGTACTTTGTTATTTATCTCCGGTAATGGTCTCCGGTATTCTCCGTCTTATATTTGATAATTTATTTACATATTAGGGTACATGCGGATTGATTAGGAATGTTGTTTGATATGTTTGGAAGAAGGTTATTGGTAACTTACGGGATTCATTTGCATGCATTTTGAACGAAGGAAACTGGTGGATTACAGAGTCTAGCGCGCCAATGAAACAAACTTTTTTGGGATATAAAGAAGGACTTTATCGAACAAAAGGACCATTTGTTATGAAAGCTGGGACCCTTGTGATTGCAACCAGATGAAGATCTTCAAAGGTAAGTGACTTATTTTATTGCTATTTCTGACTTTCGTGATGCTTGGTTGGAAAATGTATGTAATGCTTTTCTGTGCTGGGTGCTGTCTTCAGATAATCGCATGGTGTGCTTTCACCGTACAGCCTTTTTGAAACTTGACAACGCGGCTGGATTAACAAGAAGTTAAGCTTTTAAATTATGTATGACACTTGTATTTTCATGAATGTTTAATATTACTTTCTGTAATTTGAATTTCACGCTCTGCAATTTCACCGGATGTTGTCGAGGTGAGACGCTAGAGTCCCAATGGTCCATAAGAAGTTAAGATATGTGTGTTTTCTGTTGAACCACTCTGAGACTCTTAGTTTCCTGTTGATCAATGCTCCCGAGAACCCCCTTATCTTAGGGTACCCCTGGCTAGAGCTACATAACTAACCAGTTTCCTGGTCCAGGAACGCCTACTAGACTGGGGCAAGGACTGCCAGACGAAATGTCTAAGACCCCCACCAAGAGCCTTGTTGACTTCACCTCCTCCCGAATACTTTGACCTTCGGGAGGCCTTCTGTAAGAGGCAAGCCGCCACCCTTCCCCCTCATCGTCCTTACGACTGTGCCATAGAACTCCTACCCGGTGCCACACTTCCCCACGGTCATCTGACATCTGAAGCAGCCGTCATGGAAAATTACAGTATATCTGGGATTCGATGGAGGTTTCATTCGCCCTTCTATATCTCTTGCTGGTGCTGGTCCAATGGGCCCAATTCTTTACCAAACTGGACCTCTGCAACGCTTACAATCTGGTGAGAATCAGGGAGGGAGATAAGTAGAAGACCGACTTTAACACCCCTAGTGTCCACACTGAGTATTTAGTCATGCCCTTCGGATTATTGAACTCCCTGTCAGTCTTTCAAGCATTGGTCAATGACACCCTGAGGGATATGTATAATCGGTTCATCTTACTTTACCCCGATGACATCCTGATCTTCTCCAATACCCTTCCGGAAAACATTCTGCATGTCCGCCAAGTCCTGAGATGCCTCCTGCAGAGTCAACTATATGTCAAGACAGAGAAGTGTGAGTTCCACGTATCCAAGTTTCCTTCCTGGGTCACATTATCTCTACCACAGGCATCCAAATGGACCCCGTTAAGATCGAGGCAGTCGCGGACTGGACCTCTCCCACCTCACTCAGAGGTCCAGCGGTTCCTCGGGTCTGCCAATTTTTACGGTCCTAACCTCACGGTCCTAACTCGTAAGTCCCAGACAAGTTTTTGCTGGACCCCCGAGGCTGACAGGGCATTCATGGAGCTCAAGGGATGTTTCACCTCTGGACCTATCCTCGTTCATCCTGATCAAACTTGTCCCTTTGTGGTGGAGGTGGACTCCTTGTACACCTGAGCAGGGGTGGTCCTTTCACAGCGGAACAAGGAGGACAAGAAACTGCACCTACTCGCCTTTCTCTCCAAGCGGTTCTTGCCAAGGGACGCAACTGCGATGTAAGCAAACCGGGGGCTCTTGGCAGTTAAGTGGGCCCTTGAGGGTTGGAGACACTGGTTGGAGGGGGTACCTCATCCTTTCATGATCTGGACGGACCATAAGCACTTGGTCTCAATTCAAGAAGCCAAGAGGTTGAACGCTCGCCAGGCTAAATGGGCTCTGTTTTTTAACAGGTTCAACTTCACACTAGCACTGTAAGCACTGTATGTCTTGGCCTTAACGTATGACAGCATACATTATGTAATCCCTTCTATTTCTATTGTCCTTTCTATGGTCCTTTGTTGATTTTGACACATTTTGAACATTTTCAGTAAAACACTGCATCCATGTCGAAAGATCTCTTTCAACATTAAATAAAACATGGATTAAAATGTATTTGAGGTTTTATGTTTTTTTAAAATATTGTTTTGTGGGCCTGTGTCATTTTCAAAGGTGTCATTTCAGTGAAAATTCCATTCATATTGGAAAGAAAAAACACAAATGAACATAAATGAAAAGCAAAACCCTGAGAGGCAGGCATAATAAACCTTTTGACTGCCATTCTCTCACATTGTTTGGAATGGATTTCGGGCAAATGATGAGGTGGCACTATTCCCCCATACACAACACTTTGTGTGGGAGTGTGCAAACAGATGGAAGACCTGATCTAAATTATAATCTGGTTATCCAATGAGAAGAGGGACAGCTCTAAATTGACAGGCATGAAATTTGCATGAATCTATGTCTAAATCACCACAATGGAACCAAGAGGAGAGTGACAATAGTCGTGCAGAAAGCAACAAACCTGCATTCATGAAAATGTGATTGAGATTAATTTGTGCCATTTTTTTGTGGATCGCTTTGTATTTTATACATATTTTTGTGACTTAGAACAGTAAGTCAAACTGTGTTTGAACGGTCATCAGACTTGTTAGATACCTCATCAACATAGAATGTGATTGAGAGGGACAATGAACAAGATCTATTGGGGGCAATGCTACAGTCATTCAGTCATTTGGAACCCATCGAAATAAAGGTGCAGCAGCTTGCTTTAAATGACATTTCTGGTGTCATCACACTGAGAAGCAAAATGACTGCCCTTGCATTGGGGGGGTTCTCTAAGGACCTAAGATCAGTGGGCGTAACCTGAGTTTTCACTGAAATCTATCATTGATGGTCAAGTTAAGTATGCGTATCTCAAGCTAGGATTATGCCCTCAATTTCTTTTAAGTCTAAGTGTCCAAAAGCATTGATCATTATCCCTGTGTCAGTTTTCTCTAATACATATTAACTCAAATCAAAATGTTGATAAAATTGGCAATACCTTACAGATACCTACAACCAAATGGGATTTTAATATTTGGTTCAAAAATGTGCTTTACCCTTTTGAGATCTCAGAAAAAATGACAAATGTGGTTAAAATGTATGTTTTTATTTCAAGTGTTTACTCTTTTGTATCACAATGGCAATATTTCCACAGTGCTCTCCACCATCTGTGGGGATGTGATACCTTTCTGTAGCACAGTGAACGGGGGGTGGAAATGGTGTTTTCTGTAATCCCAGAATCCCTCACATCGAATCATGCAAATTTGGTGCACTTTGAAGCGAATCCAGCTCCTACCATATGCACAGTGAAAACAACAATTTATTATGCATGCATTGCACCAAGCTTATGGTAATGTTATTTCACTGGTATTCAAAAAACTAAAATTTGAGGATGTATACATATCTAAGTTATCTTTCAAATTTATATTTTGTATCTGATTGTGTTGTGCATTCATGCATATCAAGTGATGCATTTAAAGAAAGTTGATGTTAGTTGTTTGGTTTAAGGTTACATGTCTGCAATTGCTAGTTTAAACAGTACTGCTTTATTTTACAGCTCTGTTTCAGCTGCCTAGTATTTACTATAAACTATATAGTAATATGTAATAAAAGTATGACAGTCACACAATATTCATGATTATAGATTTTAGTGAAAGACTAGGGCTTTTGGAAAGTGTACAAAGCAAATGCATTTCAGTGGACGAATGCTGTAACAAGGGAATAAACTAGTTATGTTTTCCTCATGTGACATACTATTCAACACTCATTTCATTTATGAGCAGCATTATGCACTATGCAGTTCTTTATGAATGTTACTTACACCTTCATGAATATGTTATGAATGTTCTGTGAATGCTGTTATGAACCCAGCATTGATATGCATTGCTTATGACACCCTTATGACATTCCTAATTTAGGGGAAGAATCGTGCAATCTGTAATTGGCAAGCAGGGATATGAAAGAGAACTACTGATGTTTCCCTTTCCGATCTAAACTTGGTTTTGTTTCCAAATGGACTTTTAAATGAAGAGAGGAGTCAGTCACTGGTGCTGCTGGTTTGATGACATTGTGTTCAATACTTTTATCTAACACTGATTCAGATTGACTTGTAATGAAACGACATCATCCATGAAGGCTTCCCACTACGTGATGACGTTGAATCAATGTGGAAAACTGAATGGATTTGAAAGAAGTTTTTTTTTTTTACCCAACTTTTAAACTAAATCCAATGACATGGTGATTTTTTGTGGGATTTCACATCGGATTCATGTTAGTTGACAACTCAACCAAATGTAAATCAAAACTAGTCATTGAACTGACGTCTGTGCCCAGTGGGTTAATACTTAAATTGAAACTTCTGTCAAGGCCTGGTTAATGCTGCCATCATGTTTTTTTAATGTATTATTTCTTACACTGTTACCCCAGGACATCTTAAGTCTTATAACATACAGCCGGGAAGAACAATATAAGAGCAACGTCAACTTACCAACATTACGACCAGGAATACGACTTTCCCGAAGCGGACCACCACCCAGGACAATGGATCGAATCCCAGTAAGCGACCCAAAACAACGGCGCCACAGAAGGGGCGGTCTTCTGGTTAGGCTCCGTAGACGGGCACATTGCTCACCACTCCCGAGTATACTACTCGCCAATGTCCAGTCTCTTGACAACAAGGGTTGCCTTCCAGAGAGACATCAGAGATGGTAACATTCTCTGTTTCACGGAAACATGGCTAACTTGGGATGCGTTATCAGAGTCGATACAGCCACCTGGTTTCTTCACGCATCGCGTCGACAGAAACAAACATCTCTCTGGTAAGAAGAAGGGAGGGGGTCTATGCCTTATGATTAACGAGTCATGGTGTGATCATAACAACATACAGGAACTCAAGTCCTTTTGTTCACCTGACCTAGAATTTCTTACAATCAAATGCCGACCAAATTATCTACCGACGCATACAAAGCCCTCCCTCGCCCTCCTTTCAGCACATCTGACCACAACTCCATTTTGTTGCTCCCAGCCTATAGACAGAAACTAAAACAGGAAATGCCCGTGCTCAGGTCTATTCAACGCTGGTCCGACCAATCTGATTCCACGCTTCAAGATTGCTTCGATCACGTGGACTGGGATATGTTCCAGATAGCGTCAACAACATTGATGTATATGCTGATTCGGTGAGCGAGTTTATTAGCAAGTGCATCGGTGATGTTGTACCCACGATGACTATTAAAACCTTCCCCAGCCAGAAACTGTGGATTGATGCCAGCATTCGCGCAAAACTGAAAACGTGAACCACTGCTTTTAATCATGGCAAGGTGACTGGAAACATGACCGAATACAAACAGTGTAGCTATTCCCTCCGCAAGGCAATCAAATAAGCTAAGCATCAGCATAGAGGAAAAGTAGAGTCGCAATTCAACGGCTCAGACATAAGACGTATGTGGCAGGGTCTACAGTCAATCACGGATTACAAAAAGAAAACCAGCCCCGTCGTGGACTGTTAGGTGGAGGGGCACAGGGGAACCCAAGAGCAGACTCAGACGAGTAAAATGGATGAATAAACCTAAATATTTATTGCCAAACAGGGGGAGATGGAGTGCAGGCCAGAGGAAGCTTGGGTGGGTTGTAGAAAACCAGATGTGGAGGCTGAGGTGTGATGGGTTAAGACAGGGAAAACCGGTCCGGAGGGAAATCCAAGGGAGTGATGGTGAGCTGAATCCAGAACAGGGTAGCAATGTGGTGAGATGTGGAACAGGAGACAGGTACCAGAGTCAGAGTGGCAGAATGAGCAGAGATTACGATCTGGAAGAGTGGAAGTGGCAGGACTGAGTATTTGTAGAGGTCTTGATTATGGAATGGTTTGCAGCTGGTGGGGATCTGTTCTGACTCCAGCACACCTGTCTCCAACCACACAATCACACAGAGAGGGAGGGGGAGAGAGCAAGTGTGTACTGGGGAAGTGGCTGCAGGTCAAGAAGACACCGGATGAATACAAGAGGGCGTAGCAGGAGCAGATGTGACAGCGGACACCGACGTCTTTTCCCAGACAAACTAAACAACTTCTTTGCATTGCTTCTTTGAGGACAATAGAGTGCCACTGACACAGCCCGCTACCAAATCCTGCGGGCTCTACTTCAAAGTGAGTAAAACATTTAAACGTGTTAACCCTCGCCAAGCTGCCAGCTCAGACAGTATCCCTAGCCACATCCTCAGAGCATGCGCAGACCAACTGGCTGGTGTGTTTACGGACATATTCAATCAATTCCTATCCCAGTCTGCAGTTCCCACATGCTTCAAGAGGGCCACCATTGTTCCTGTTCCCAAGAAAGCTAAGGTAACTGAGCTAAACGACTATTGACCCGTAGCACTCACTTCCGTCATCATGAAGTGCTTTGAGAGACTAGTCAAGGATCATATCACCTCCACCCTACCTGACACCCTAGACCAACTCCAATTTGCTTACCGCCCCAATAGGTCCACAGACGACGCAATCGCAATCACACTGCCCTAACCCATCTGGACAAGAGGAATAACTATGTAAGAATGCTTTTCATCGATTACAGCTCAGCATTTAATACCATAGTACCCTCCAAACTCATCATTAAGCTCGAGACCCTGGTTCTCAACCCCGCCCTGTGCATCTGGGTTCTGGACTTTCTGACAGGCTGCCCCCAGGTGGTGAGGGTAGGAAACAACATCTCCACCCTGCTGATCCTCAACACTGGGGCCCCACAAGGGTGCGTTCTCAGCCCTCTCCTGTATTCCCTGTTCACCCATGACTGCGTGGCCATGCACGCCTCCAACTCAATCATCAAGTTTGCAGACGACACAACAGTGGTAGGCTTGATTACCAACTACGACGAGACGGCCTACAGGGAGGAGGTGAGGGCCCTCAGAGTGTGGTGTCAGGAAAATAACCTCACACTCAACGTCAACAAAACAAAGGAGATGATCGTGGACTTCAGGAAACAGCAGAGGGAGCACCCCCCCATCCACATCGACGGGACAGTAGTGGAGAAGGTGGAAAGTTTTAAGTTCCTTGGCGTACATATCATGGACAAACTGAAATTGTCTACCCACTCAGACAGCAAGGGCAAGAAGGCGGCTGAAGGCTAGAGATATTTGGCTTGTCACCAAAAACACTCACAAACCTTTACAGATGCACAATTGAGAGCATCCTGTCAGGCTGTATCACTGCCACCCACAATCGTAAGGCTCTCCATAGGGTAGTAAGGTCTGCACAACACTACCTGCCCACTACTTGCCTTCCAGGACACCTACACCACCTGATTTTTGTATTTAAATGTTTTTTATTTCACCTTTATTTAAACCAGGTAGGCTAGTTGAGAACAAGTTCTCATTTACAACTGCGACCTTACCAAGATAAAGCAAAGCAGTGTGACACAGACAACAACACAGAGTTACACATGGAGTAAACAATAAACAAGCCAATAACACAATAAACAAGTCAATGACACAGTAGAAAAAAAAAGAAAGTCTATATACAGTGTGTGCAAAAGGCATGAGGAGGTAGGCAATAAACAGGCCATAGGAGCGAATAATTACAATTTAGCAGATTAACACTGGAGTGATAAATGAGCAGATGATGATGTGCAAGGAGAGATACTGGTGTGCAAAAGAGCAGAAAAGTAAATAAAATAAAAACAGTATGGGGATGAGGTAGATAGATTGGGCGGGCTATTTACAGATGGACTATGTACAGCTGCAGCGATCGGTTAGCTGCTCAGATAGCTGATGTTTAAAGTTAGTGAGGGAAATGTAAGACTCGTTCATCGTTCCAGTCACTGGCAGCAGAGAACTGGAAGGGAAGGCGGCCAAATGAGGTGTTGGCTTTGGGGATGATCCGTGAGATATACCTGCTGGAACGTGTGCTACGGGTGGGTGTTGTTATCGTGACCAGTGAACTGAGATAAGGCAGAGCTTTACCTAGCATAGACTTATAGATGACCTGGAGCCAGTGGGTCTGGCGACGAATATGTAGCGAGTGCCAGAGCATACAGGTTGGCACTGTGATAGACAGATCAAAACGGATGGCACTGTGATAGATTGCATCCAGAGTGCTGAGTAGAATATTGGAAGCTATTTTGTAGATGACATCGCCGAAGTCGAGGATCGGTAGGATAGTCCGTTTTACTAGGGTAAGTTTGGCGGCATGAGTGAAGGAGGCTTTGTTGCGAAATAGAAAGCTGATTCTAGATTTGATTTTGGATTGGGGATCTTTAATATGAGTCTGGAAGGAGAGTTTACAGTCTAACCAGACACCTAGGTATTTATAGTTGTCCACATATTCTAGGTCGGAACCGTCCAGGGTGGTGATGCTAGTCGGGTGGGCGCGTGCGGGCAGCGAACGGTTGAAAAGCATGCATTTGGTTTTACTAGCATTTAAGAGCAGTTGGAGGCCACGGAAGGAGTGTTGTATGGCATTGAAACTCGTTTGGAGGTTAGTTAGCACAGTGTCCAAGGAAGGGCCAGAAGTTTACAGAATGGTGTCGTCTGCGTAGAGGTGGATCAGGGAATCGCCCGCAGCAAGAGCGACATCATTGATATATACAGAGAAAAGAGTCGGCCTGAGAATTGAACCCTGTGTTACCCCCATAGAGGCTGCCAGAGGTCCGGACAACATGCCCTCTGATTTGACACACTGAACTCTGTCGGATGTCACAAGAAGGCCAAAAAGATCATTAAGGACAACCACCCGAGCCACGGCCTGTTCACTCCGCTATCATCCAGAAGGTGAGGTCAGTACAGTTGTATCAAAGCTGGGACCAAGAGACTGAAAAACAGCTTTTATCTCAAGACCATCAGACTGTTAAACAGCCATCAATAACATTGAGTGGCTGCTGCCACTTTATATAATGTTTACATACCCTACATTACTCATCTCATATGTATATAGTGTACTCTATACCATCTACTGCATCTTGCCTATGCCGCACGGCCATCGCCGTTAGATATTACTGCACGGTCGGAACTAGAAGCACAAGCATTTCGCTACACTCGCATTAACATCCGCTAACCATGTGTATGTGACCAATACAATTTGATTTGATTTTTTGTGTGTACTGTAGATATGGATGTCCTTGTTGGACGTCTTTCAGCGATATTACTATCTGCGGATTCATTGCTAAATATACAAAGTGACACATTTTTTCCAGTCTCTGAAAGACTACAACTTGTGTGGTTGGTGCTCTGTGTTTTGGCCCTGTCCCTCCCCCAAGGCTGGCTTTTTTGAAAGGGAGGGGGACTCTAACAAAATAAAATATTTTGGGCAAAACTGAAAGAACTGACCAGACCTCAACGGCTTCAAGTGATTCCACTCATCAACGCAAATTCAACGATGGATAATTGTTTTATGTACTATTAGCCTTTTGGTAATATTCAACCATACATGTTTCAACCGGACAAATCAGAGGACTTTGATTTTCTCCATAGAGAAGAATGAGGTGGTTGTGTCATTATTGTTGTAGTCTTGATTTTATACCTTTCAGTGTCCTTTGCTGGCTTCTGTCCTACAATCTTGTTGTGCTCCATAACCGCAAGGTGTGTCCGCTCCCTCATGTTTGTGTATCCAACCTGCAGCTGCTTGGAGTATTTTATAGCAGGGCTCTGTGGAAGGACCCCAACTAACCTGAATTTTTACAAAGATTACATTTAAAAGAGAATTGGGTCAGTCTAAATTGATTACATGGTCTGGAAGGTACTCTGTGGTCCTCAGGCTACCTCTAACCACCTGAAACGCAAACACTACCCAATTCATGTTTATGCCATGCTTACTGTAAATTGAGCTATTTTAGATGTTGCCAATTTATCTTCACCTTGTGCAGAGCTATGGGTTGGAAGCGCATGTTGGTGGAATCAGGTTCTGTATCATCTACAACAAAATACACATTACCCAATTTTACCACCCAACTAATTGTATTGATTTCTATTACACTGGCTAGCTTGGCACATCTAACATGGACATTTCAATATTATCAGCTTGCTGTTAGCTAGCTAGCATGACTTAACTGTCAGAAAGATGGTTAGCCAGCTGAGAACCAACTAACCAACCATAGAGAATTCATACAAATTCATCATTGCTACCAATGCACAAACAGAGAGTGAGTTCGCTATAGTGACAATTCTATTTTTAGAAACGGAGTGTTTTCCCGATAAGTGTGTAATAGATGGCTAACAGATTGAGCTACTCTTATTTGCCAACATTAGCTAGCTTACGTTAGCTAACGTTAGTCAAAGATAGGATGAACAAACAAACATATTTACTCTCTTGAAGGTAGCTACCAGTGTAGCAGTGACTACCATGGCATAGGTGAAATTGATTGACAGTTTTTATCCAAAAGATAGCTGTATGATTTAGCTGAAGGCTTTTAGAGTTCAATATAGGACTGTAACGTTAGCTAGGTTACCTCGAATCAAGAATCTTCTGTTTTGTTGTGAAGGAAAAAATAGCATTAAACTGGCTGTCATTGAAATAGATTCCCCACCAGTTCAGCCTGAAAATCCCTCTGATAATCTTTGGTCACCGTAAGCATCATTCTTGTTACCCGCAAGCCACTGGCAGCATTGGGGTAAATCTCTGGTAGGTAGAACGATGAAAGATCATTTTCGAGCTTGTTTGTAATTAGTACAGCAGGACACAGAATGTTACACGCATGATGGCAAACATTTGTGAATAGAATCTTGCCTAGATAAATCTTGCCTAGATAAATTCTGGGATTACTATGTGTTGTTCATCCGAACTAAACAACGGCATCATCCAAGTTTGTGGGCACACCCCATCTACCTAGTTGGGCGGTATCTGCATTCGCTATGAATGCCAGTCTTTGTGGTTCATTATGGGCAGACAAACGCACAGGAAGTCGAAACCTGATTCTACCAGTGAAATGAAAATGAGCTCGATCTAGCTTGTGGTTTGGATAATTTTTATGTTTATTGCATAAATATAATGTTGTTAATTTAATACTGACTGTATGCCATGGCTAGGGCTGTTGCGGTGACCGTTTTACCACCACAGCCAAGTCATGAAGGCAGTCAAATTTAATATGTGACCATTTGCTAACTGCCTGGTACTCAGCACTCTATTGTTCCTTGAATCACTCTGACATCAAAGCAAATGTAATCGAAAATAGAATCAAGCATTTCATGAGAGCTAATGTTGCACAATATTTCTATAGGATATGCAATTGTGTGATAAAACAGAGTGATGGCATCTTTTAAAAAGAGGAGGATCCCATCAGCTTTCTATAAGCTAGGCCTACTATATTTATTTCTCAACTTTCCTAATATTAAGCAAATATTAAGCACATTGCTTATCTTTACAATAGGAAATAGCCCACCTTGCTGGTGAAAATGAACCAGAGGACTATTTAAGTGCAGAGATGTATTTTTTCCACCTGTTTCGAAACAGGTGCATGATAATGGTCCATTCTAAATCAAAATGAATTTCACAAATTTTTATTTAGTATAAAGTGTAAAGACAAGATTAAATCAAGAATATTCTGATGGGTGACAATTATATATTATCACTTGTGAATGATGCCCAGTTTAAAGCAAGAAACAATGCCTTTTTTTGTGTGACTTATTTGTATCATTGTCGCACACCTCATGTAGCCTAGCCCATAGGCCTATATGTTTGGGTAAGGTTTGTATCACAACTAAAGTGGCCAAATAACTTAAAATTAAGCACATTAATCTGCTTTACAAGGGGTGTATAGCCTAACTGGCATACATAAGCAGCACGTGAGTGTGACGTTTGGGGAAGATCATTTTCACCATAAAAATGCACCTTTATAATTAAAGCATGAAATGCATAGTCGCATTTGCGGTCACTTTAGAAAATGGTGTTTTCTGCTAATGGAACATTTGTGCTTATAGCCCACTGCCGTGTGCGCATTGCTGCTCTTATAATGTGAAGAAATAGCCTAATATTTTATAAAAAATTTAAGCTAAATGTTCTGATCTGTTGCATCAGCCTCATTGTGTAAACAAGTTTTTTTTTATGCTAGTGGTTGTATTAATTTGGCATCTATCGTATCCCACAACTGTCTCAGACTATGTTTGGAACATATATTTCTCGCACAGAATAGAATAGCTCAACTTTTGTAGAGCTTTTTTTGTTTGTTAGGCCTACTCATCTTATTGGCTGAAGAAAAGTAAATGTGGACAGTTCTTCCAATATCTTCAAAATGCACCTCGGAATTGGATACAGACACGTGCAGTTGTCTGTCTTTACTTGTAGTCTGTGATGGAGAGCCATGTGAGTGAGATGAGAGAAGCTTCAGAGCAGGCAGCACTCAGGAAGAAGGGCTGCAAAAGGCATGGATTTTTTTAGGGTGCATTATGGCCACACAAACAGCATGCCGCTGGGAAATTCAAGGCATTATCAAGTGCTTCTCAAATTGTGAATGAGAGACTAATGAATTGCCTAAAGCGTGCGCAAAAAACTAAGCAGAGCTCATGCCTTTCAAGCGACCTTTTTCAAATCATCGTTAGAGTCGCATCATGCAGCCTTACAATGTATTAAAAATCAAAACATATAACCCAATGTTTGTAGAACAACTAAAGTTACATTAATAACTTTAAATTAAGCATATAGGATAAACTATTTCTTTGTTAACCGCTCAACACAGAATAGCCGCATGTGCGCACTCCCTCAAACCCTTTCTTTTATTCAGCACTGTTCAATTGTATTCTTCATACGATAAAATAATATCAAATAATGCCACAGAATTCTAAGCAAATCTTGTCTGCTAAATGAACTAGTGTAGCCCACAGCCATTTGGCATAGCCAGATCAGGATCTAACAGAAGGACAACTCAGCTATATTACATGGACTTACTAGACTTTGTAAAATGTATATGTTCCAAAGGTCTGCATCAGTGGCTTGTGTGTGGAGGCCAAGAGATGCTAAAAGTGTTTATGTTAATTAACGGTCAATTACCTTGAGACCGACAGTTATTTGCTTGACAATTACCGGTTGACAAACTTTCGTGACCACCACAGCCCTAGCCATGGCAAAGCCAGGGTGAAATTTCTCTTTTGAGTCAATAATGATCAATGATGTTTCTAGCATTGGCCAATAAGTTGACACATTTTTTTTTAGGTTTCTGTTTAGTTTTAGCAAACAACCTTTAACAAAAGCACAGCTTATTTATCTGTAACTAAATAGACTGTTAGGACAGAGGAAACTGAAAGTACTGAAACTGTTGAGGAGGCTGCTTTTTTCAACACTCTCACTCACACAGAGACGAACCCAATGTATTTCTGTCAATGTGTTTCTTGATATTACTCACTGTGAGTAATACCAGCAAGTTTGGGGCTAGCTTTGGGTCAACGTGGGTGGTGAAAGACAGGGTGACAAGAACCGGCAATAAAACACACAGACATACGCATACACACACAAACACACACACACACTTCACCATTTTCCGGTAAGTGTCAACCACAATAATAATTTATCATAACATGGTTTCAAACAGTCAACCCCTTGTGCAGTGTTGAGGTTGCACAGTGTGTAGATGACTCTGCTGAAAGTCCTGCTAGACTCATAAATGAAGACAACAATAATGACATACATTACACTAATGATGCTGTAATTTGTGAGAGGTTGGGGGTGTCAGCAGTGTACATATATATTTATATATATATGAACAAACACACAAACAGCACACTGTTCCCATGTGCATCAGTGTATAGTACACCACATGAAGTGAGTATATGTGGAATAAAAAGCCGTTAAGATGCTATTGATAGACAAGTCTGGCTGGGAGCCTCTATCAGACAAAATGAGATGCTGGGTGGCTTTGTCTCCCCAACTTGCCTCATGTAGCCTGTGGTTCAGCCAGGGAGACTACTAAATTATTCTATGCCAGTGGAGCATTAATTTTCCACATTGTTAGCTCACATTATCCCCTCTGTGCTCAGAAGAAAATTGCCGGAATGAAAAAAAAATTACTCCCTGTGATCGATTAGACCACTGCGCTAGTGAATGTAGGTTATGAGACAGAGAGAGGAGAAGTTCTGGAGAATGCACAATAGGGTGTTCGTGTGGTATTCCCATTGAGGCCTCTATACAGCCATGTACTGGTATAGTACCAGCTAGGGTTGGTAAAGGTAGGACTGAGAATTATGGAAGCTGTCACGTTCGTCATATACATAATGAGCAGACCAAGACGTGAAAGTTCGTAGCGCAGATAGCACTAAACCAAAACGAAACAATATCCCACAAACACAGGTGACAAAAGGACCAAAGGTGCGGACCTGGATGGGGAGGGTTACGGTAGGCAACTAGCGTTGGTGGCAGCTCCGGTGCGGGACGTAGCCCCACGGGCTATCTATGGTCAGGGCGCGACATAAGCAGATTCATGCCAGAAACAAGTACAAATTATAACTTTGAATTAAATATAATTACACTGTGGTGCTTTTCAATTTTAAATGCATTATATGGAAGGAGAAGTAATACTCTTTTTTTTTGTCCCAAACACAGAGTGTTTCCCTAAACACATTAATATCACCCATTGGCAACGTATGGGACTATGTTTATTTACATTATAGACTTGTTAAACCTGTTTGCTTTTAGTTCACATGTTGCCAGACCAATGTACTGTATCTATTTGTGAGGACAGATGCTGGTACAGGGAAGCAAGAACAGGGAGTGAATATTTAAAAAATAACAGATATGAAACAAAAC
The DNA here is from genome assembly GCF_045791955.1 of Oncorhynchus clarkii lewisi. Classification (NCBI taxonomy): domain Eukaryota; kingdom Metazoa; phylum Chordata; class Actinopteri; order Salmoniformes; family Salmonidae; genus Oncorhynchus; species Oncorhynchus clarkii. The sequence continues at coordinate 31,420,351 of NC_092162.1, read as the reverse complement.
AAGGACAGCGTCTAGACAGGGGAAACACAACGACATTAATGCAGACACGGGGAAGAAACTGAGGAAGTGACAAATATAGGGGAGGCAATCAATAAGGTAATAGAGTCCAGGTGAGTCCCATGAAGCGCTGATGCGTGTAACGATGGAGACAGGTGTGCGTAATGATGGACCGCCTGGCACCCTTGAGCGCCAGAGATGGGGAGCGGGGGCAGGCGTCACACTATTGTCTCTTCAAGGTCAGTCCCCCACTCCTAAAAAGTGTTTTATTTTGAGTAAAATCTGTTCTAACATTTCTCAAATGTTGAGTATAAAGTAAACACTGGAATCACTATAAAAGTGCAATTTGTAAAGGCTTCATAATCATGACATTGTGAAGAGATATACTTTTATACTCATTATTATACACCAGCATGTCTAACATCCCTATTTCTACAATATATCGCCCTCAAGGATGCAGTTGATTTGTTCTCAAATAATATAAAAAGCATTACAACTGTGAAGTGGTAGCAAAATTGCCTTGAACGGAGAACTGAAGAGAAACAGTTTAAAAATAGCTCCACCATCAACAGTTTGTCACTTAAAAACACTATAAATAAATAATGCTGCTTCCACTCACTCCATGTTCAGACAAGTTTTTAATGGCAAACATTTTCATTAATGCCTTACTTGCTTCTCCTCCATCATTGTGTTACCAGTGATGCATGTAGCATTCCACTAATGTTCAAATGACAAATGCTTGAAGAGCATGAAACAGAAATTCTCAAGATAAAGGTTGTCGTCAGTAGGGAAAACTGCCCGCTTGACCCCATCCCCTCCTCCCTTCTCCAGACCATCTCTGGAGACCTTCTCCCATTCCTCACTTCCCTCATCAACTCATCCCTGACCACTGGCTGACCAGTTAAACCACTGCTAAGAACTATACTTTTAGATACAACTACCACCGTTGCAACAACAACACCAGTAACATCAATACTATACATTTGAAGAGAATGGTGATCTAAACTACAGCAGAATTGCTGTTATTTTGGAAGATAAATTGTCACTGTAATTACATCAGCATAAATATTTAATATTGCACAAATTAGATATGTATCTAAAACATTCTTGTAAATGGAACTGTATCTGTAGCTCAGTACCATTAGTGGCAGAGTTGGAGGCAGCCTAGAGGACTGTAATTAACTCCATTCAAGCGCGACTAAACATTTTTGACATTTTCCCTAGTCCGGAATGAACTGTCACTGCAGAGGGGGAGTAACCATCTTGTCACATTGTGTTTGTATAAGAATAGCAGAATGCTGTGTGTTCTGTTTCAGAGAGTCTCAAGTTTCATTTCAGAGATTTTTCATTATCAGCAAAATGGTGGAAAGAGAGAAAAATATCATTCTGAAACACTTGGTAGTCTGCCTTTTGGAGTGTGCATGTGTGTGTGTACAAAAGTGTAACAGAGGGAAAGAGACCAAGAGTTTTCGAACTTATTCAAAATGTTTGGCAGCTTAGGATGGAAAGATTCTACTACCCTCTTCAAACTGCAACTGCAAAGTGTGAAACATTGATACTGCATGCCTTGGTCAGGAGTGTCTGGAAAAGGAGATCAAATTTGTTTCATCACCTAACTGGAAGCAGGTTGTAGGAAGTCTAGCTATCCGATTCTAAAGCCCATAGTCAGTCCAAGTGGACTCACAACCAGGGCTTTAATGGGCTTCCTTGTCCCACTGGGGTTATCCTAACAACATCAATACAGACAATAGGCCCTAGTTTGTGCCTCCAGAATTCTCCTCCTACTTGGGAGGTGTCACGCCCTGACCTTAGAGATCCTTATTATTCTCCATGTTTGGTTAGGTCAGGGTGTGACTCGGGTGGGAAATTCTATGTTTTCTGTTTCTTTGTTTTTGGCCGAGTGTGGTTCCCAGTGACGGATTTGACAAATATCCACTTTCTTAGATCCCTCATTTTCGGGTCTTTGAAATCCCGACACGAGGTATGTGAACTTGTTCTGATAGACTTTAGTCAAAGTTTTCTATGTTTAATGTCAAGGAAGTGAGTTTGTGTTTATACAGAAGGCAGCTGCCTATCTTTGTCTCTGATTGGGAATTATACTTAGGCAGCCTGTTTTCCACCTGAGTTTGTGGGATCTTGTTTTCTGTTTAGTTACTGTTGCCTAACAGAACTGTGCGTTTTTGTTTTCGATTTTGTTATTTTGTTTGAGTGTTTTTTTAATTAAAATTATGAACACTTTCCACGCTGCACCTTGGTCTACTCTTTCTACCACCAACGAGAGCCGTTACAGGAGGTAAAAGGATTCACCACAGACGCACAGGACCCTATGGGCTTTAGAACCCCACCTCCATACACAAACCGCGCTGAAATCAAATTAGCATAATAATTTTCATCTCTGCGGTGGAAGACGGCAGAGCTACAACAGTGTTTGTGAGACCAGGGGCCGGGTCAACCAATTGGTCGTAAGTGGGTTGTAACTCTTCGTCCGACGTAAAATACGCTCAATGCCGGACCAACATGTTTACCAATTGCACCACCATACCATAACCAACCATAGCCCTTCTATGAGCAATTTCATAACCTCCTCTGGCTTTTGAGTTGCCTATGTGTGAGTCGATAATAAACCTGATTTATGCTACATAGCATGCTAAATGTGTCTGATCAGATATTAGCAAACAAATAGATGAACTGCCAACTCCAATTATTTCCCCAGCCAGAGATCAAATAGCCAAATATACAGATTCAGTGAAACAAAATCACACTGATTGATTATCAGATAAATGAAGAGCAAAATAATCCACCTGTTATACTAGGCAAACAACACTTTATACAACAAGGAACTTTTGTACATTGTACCGTTTGGTGATTTTATTTTATCCTTTTTTTGTTCTGACAACACTGTTAGATGAGCAAATAAGACAAAAAATGATCATGAACACTCAATTTCCCAGCCTAATTTTAATACCCTGATGAAGACAGCTTTTCTGTCGAAACGTTGGTTAATAGGTTATTGAATTATTGCATCTGAGCTCCTAGAGTGTGCAGTTCTCCTTTTCTTTTTCAAGTGTTCTACTCTGCTAGCCAACCCCTCGCCTAAACAGGTGTGCTGTAACGGCTCCCGTCGAAAGGAGTGGACCAAAGCGCAGCGTGGAAAGTGTTATGATTTTATTTTCAAAAAACAGTCAAACAAAATAACAAAAGTGAAAACGAAAGCGAACAGTTCTGTCAGGCTAAGACACTAAACAGAAAACAAGATCCCACAAAACTCAAAAGGAAAATGACAACTTATATGTGATCCCCAATCAGAGACAACAATAGACAGCTGCCTCTAATTGGGAACCACACATGGCCAAAAACAAAGAAATAGAAAACATAGACTTTCCCACCTGAGTCACACCCTGACCTAACCAAACATAGAGAATAAAAAGGATCTCTAAGGTCAGGGCGTGGCATGTGCGTTTCCCTTCACCTCCAGATGAGCAGACTAAACAAAACGTTATCATCATGAACACTCAATTTCCCAGCCTAATTCTGTGAAAACAAAAATGGGACTTTGATTGATTTATCATGACAAGTCCCCACTCTTGTCTCAAAGCAGCGTGATAACGCTGTCCCAATCATAATGGTGCTGAAATTATGGTCGACAGCACACGTGACACGACTAGTGCTTTAAAGTATTTAAAACATTGGATGACTTTGGGATTTTCAGTAAACAACAATATGATAAATGCCTTCAATAGCATTAGCCTACTTTATTTGTCATTCAGTGATATTCATTCCCACAGTAATTATTGAATGATCCATCCAGTTGTGGTTAACAATATGTGCATGCATAGTGGTGGGCTTTGCGAAGTGATGGGCAAACTGACATGCCTCTCAATGTTTAGAACTGCCACGAGGATGGGCACTGCCTAGTAACGGGCACTGCCTATTAACCATCATTATGAAGCATCAAATCTCATGAACGCCCATGGCTTACCCCGGACTTAGCTATGATGAGTCTTAAAGCTGATTTATGTTTGATCCTGGAAATGCGGTCTGGAGGTGCCGTATGGTGCAATTGCAATTGCTAAAATTCTAAATCAAATAGCTAAATTGTTTATGGTATGACCATCTTAAAACAATTTCATACAGTATGTTAGCTTAGTACAGTAGATATCACTATCTAGAGGCTTAGACTCTAGAGGACACAGTCAGCCCTGTAACACTACAGTGGAATTGCTGGATGCCTCAGTTGCGCTGTTGTAGATGGGAGGTCCCAGCCTTGGGACCTGCACAACAGTATTACTGACTTCCTGTGCTACAAGTTTATGCTACACTGTTTGAACCCTGGTCCTATTTTACCCCCAACCTAGATACCAACATGCTGCCGCTTGCTGTTATACTTACTGTATAACGCTTGCCACGTTTCCACTCACTACCAATATGTTCAAATATACAGTTACTGAGATTTCTATGCAATCGTTCAACTGAGCAAGCAGTAATGTATGTGTGTACTCTGACTGCAAGTCATTCTGAATTACAACATTTGAAATATATAAAAAGTAAATATACTGTTTTATCTTCTATAGAAATATAATGAGTTACAGTGCATGGTGAACAAAGCAGAAAGAGATAACAAGGTGACTTTGATTCTAGCAAGGGTGATATTCCATGAGCATACACAAAGACTAAAGTAAAACATGCATTTCATCAACCTCCATAATGGCTGGATTTAAAAAAATATCCTCCTACATAACGTTGTTAAATTGATTGAAAGAAACAGTAATGGTATGTGGAGAGGTAATAATTTAGTGAAAATATACTATTACTTTATTTGTCTAAACCAATGTATCTGTCTTTATTGTGAGTGGTGATACAGTAGGTATGTTAAAAAAAAAGATCAACATAATGATTCTTCATTTCACTTAGCCTCGATTTCATTTCAGAAAAACCTTTTTAAATGATTAGCTTGTTCATTTCTTGCTGAGGTCGCTTATTCAGTGCTGATTCAAATGCATTCAGTCATGGTCATCCTGAAAATCCAGTATTTATTAGTAGGGTAATATTTAACAATATGGTACATTTTGGAAAATAGTTTTCACTGTCATTAGTGATTCCAATAACAATGGAGGGAGAGTGAACATTGAGATGGTAAACATTGTCATATAATTGTGTTTTTAATGATGTATGAACATATTTCTGCATGATTTGATGGAGGAACAATATGATTTTATATTTTAATATGATTCAAATATAAACATGTAACTTGACATGAAGACAGGAATGAATGCAATACCCCCATACAAACCATGCCTTTTTTTGGTTCAAATAGGTCATATGATCTCCATGACAACAGTCGTAATGGTAACATGGAAATATATTAATGTAAAACCATGGCAACATTCTCCAATTGAATTAAGCAGCACCTGTGCACATTACAGAAGAAGATAAAAGACAAAAGGAGCTGGCTTGCGCTTGCCAAGCAGCTGTGGCTTTCAGACATTAAATCCATGCCTATTTCCTGTATGGGAATAATTTGTTTTCATACCTTTCTGTGCAGTGCATTACCGTGGCATTCAATGGTTTTGTGTGATATTTCAGCAAACAGATCTAAAATAGTCAAATTATGTGAATGGGGCTGTGTGTTAGTAATGTGTATTTGTTTAGCAATCAACCCGATATGAATGTCAAAGAGAGGGGTTTCATGATTAAACTAATTTGATTGGTTGTTATGTACGTAAAGAGAAATGTTAGGCAAGTGAATACCGTGGTCGTGGTGTGTAGAGAATGGTGAATAGTGTTGATGTGGTCTCTTTTCTCTAAGCTGTGGTGGGAGAGAACATTACATCACCATGCCATCAAATCTGATGGATTTACCCCCCTCCCTCCCCCAGATTCTGTGTTCAGTGGTAATGGCATTGTAACACTCTCACCCTTGAAAATGTTTGTGTGTGTGTATGTGTATATGTGAGAGAGAGAGAGAGAGAGAGAGAGAGAGAGAGAGAGAGAGAGAGAGAGAGAGAGAGAGAGAGAGATGGTTGGTGGGTGGGTGGGTGAAATTACTTTTAAAAGGATATCGTTGTTCCCACCTCTCATTGCCATGTTTTGTTAATCTATTAATTCAGTGTGCACATTATTATACTTTTTTTCGTGGGTGAGATCTAAATATTGCTAATTTAACCATTCTCCTTTTTGTTTAAAATGCAAGTTTGTGCTGCTAACGTGGTATGAAAATAAAAACGTGTTCCAAATTAAACACCCCACCTCTCTGTCATGGTTTGAACCAATTATTGGCGGGAGCACTGTGCACTGTTTGGATGTTGTAATTATCTAAGAGTGGACAAATGTGAGCAGGTAGCTTACTTTTTGAAGTGATTTGTTTGACAATTAGATAGAAACATCTTGACTGGTTTTGTTCATGCCACATTAAAAGGTAATACATTTTTACCGGAAAAAAAAGAAGGGAGGTCCCATGATAAAAATTGAGGCCACCCCAAATGTCACGGTATAATTCGCACTCTGTATTCATTGTTCTCGCAGTGATGTTCAGCATACACGTACTCTGTCCGCCCTGTTTTCTACAATGAGACAATTCATGGCACAGCCTTACAGTTCAAGAAGCGTTGATAAAGCTTACATTTTTACACTCAAGGCAACTTGATCCAACGGAAGACTATTTTCTCCATCCGGTTTTTACATTGTGCAATGAAACCCTTTCCCGTCCAATATCCATTCTATGAATAGCAATACTGTATGTTTTTAACATTAAGTGAGCTTATATAATGCACTCAAGCCTCATGTTACCTTCCCTTTAATGGGCAAATTTCATAACAGCCATTTCATGACAGGAAGATACTGTCATGAGAGTGAAAAAAAAATCGAATGGCGTTTTCAAGCTATTTTTTCTAATAGGGTTTTCGAGCTCCCGAATCGGGCAGATAAATGCTACCAGTAGATGGCAATGTTTCAAATAGGCCTAACTTGTGCTTCACTATCACAAGCTATCAGTAGCTAACAGGAAAGAAATATGAGGGCGAGCGCGAAGCATGAACGTGAACAATAGCTGTGAACAATGGCGATAGCAAACCCAACATCAGCAAAGGTCGGTCACAAAAGGCAAAGCCCCGTATAGGATTATTTTGAGTACATTGATGGAAAGGACAAAATAAAATGTACTGTAGTGCCAGAAGATGGCAGTGTGTGTGGAACAGAGATAAAAGGGAAAACTCTACCAACCTCAAAGTTCATCTGAATAGCACCCACAAAGACTTTCAGGATAAAGCCATTTTGCCACAACTTTGGAAGTATGCTTGGGGTCATTGTCCATTTGAAAGACCCATTTGCGATCAAGCTTTAACTTCCTGACTGATATCTTGAGATCTTGCTTCAATATATCCACATCATTTCCCTCCCTCATGATGCCATCTATTTTGTTTCATCAGACCAGAAGACATTTCTCCAAAAAGTATGATCTTTCTCCCCATGTGCAGTTGCAAACCGTAGTCTGGCTTTTTTTATGGCGGTTTTGGAGCAGTTTCTTCCTTGCTGAGTGGCCTTTCAGGTTATGTCGATATAGGACTCCTTTTACTGTGGATATAGATAATTCTGTACCTGTTTCCTCCAGCATCTTCGCAAGGTTGATTTGCACTTTTCGCACCAAAGTACGTTCATCTCTAGGAGACAGAATACGTCTCCTTCCTGAGTGGAATGACTTCTGCCTGTTCCCATGGTGTTCATGCTTGCGTACTATTGTTTGTACAGATGAACGTGGTACCTTCAGGCATTTGGAAATTGCTCCCAAGGATGAACAAGACTTGTGGACGTCTACACATTTTTTCTGAGGTCTTGGCTGATTATTTTTTTTTCCTATGATGTCAAGCAAAGAGGCACTGAATTTGAAGGTAGGTCTTGAAATGCATCCACAGGTACACCTTGACTCAAATGATGTCACTTCTAAAGGCATGACATAATTTTCTGGAATTTTCCAAGCTGTTAAAAGGCACAGTCAACTTAGTGTATGTCAACTTCTGACCCACTGGAATTGTGATACAGTGAATTATAAGTGAAATAATCTGTCTGCAAACAATTGCTGGAAAAATTACTTGTGTCATGCACATATTAGATGTCCTAACCGACTTTCCAAAACTATAGTTTGTTAACAAGAATTTGTTGAGTGGTTGAAAAATGACTCCAACCTAAGTGTATGTAAACTTCCGACTACAATTGTACGTGACTTCTGAAGGTAATTGGTTGCACCAGATCTTATATAGGGGCTTCATAGCAAATGAGGTGAATACATATGCACGCACCACTTTTCAGTTTGAATTTCTTTGTTATTTTAAACATTTCTCTTCACCAATTTGGACTATTTTTTGTATGTCCATTACATAAAATCCACATAAAAATCTATTTAAATGACAGGTTGTAATGCAAAAAAAATAGGAAAAACACCAAGGGGGGTGAATACTTTTGCAAGGCACTGTATGTATGCATCATATTCCAAGCAAAATGCTATGATAAACATGATTCAACACCTAGCATGTAATGGCCATTCATGTCAATGTGATATTTCAAACGCAGATACCTTATCTACAGTAGCTTTATTAGTTTTCCAAAAAAAGGCAATACTTTACATTAAGTTGCCCCTATTACTATGTAATTAAGACAGTAATACATGTAGTAACAACATAGTAGTTAAATAGTAGTGTAAATAAATAAATAAATAAATAGTTTTGGGAAAGCAGGTAGCCTAGATGTTAGACCGTTGGGCCAGCAACCGAAAGGTCGCTAGTCGAATCCCCTAGCCGACAAGGTGACAAATTAAGCACTGCACTTAACCCTAATTACTCCAGGGTTGCCATAATGGCAGACTCTGGCTGTGACTCCATTCTCCGAGGGTATCTCAGGGAGAGTGAGATATGCAAAAAACGTATTTCCAATTCAAACATGTGTCATATAGGACACATATGAGAACTACTCAATTATTATTGTTACATAGGTGTTACTATGTAATTACACGGGTTGTAGTTACACAATTGTAACAAGGAACGTATAGTTAGTTATACATCCACTTGCTGATGGTTATTCCATATGTGTAATTAATTATGTTATTACACATTTTCTTGTTTTACTATGTAACTAATGTCTTGTAATTACACATTTCAAAGTCACCTGTTAAATCTGAACAACAATTGTAACAAGGCACACCCAATGATGTTGGGTACACCCTGTCATTAACTACCGGTAATTTTCAATTTGTTTACTTCTATGTTTTGACATGGCTCAAAGGCTATTCCGAATCAAGTACAATGCAGTTGCATAGGATATATTTGTAATTATCATGTACCTATTCAAGAGCAAGCAATTTATTGTAAAGTGAAACCCAGTAGGGTATAACTTTTATAATTACTATATAGTTACAATGTAACAACCTTAGCAGACAATAGGCTGGCCAGCAGAAATTGGGAGACAGGAGAACATTAAATCAAATCAAATCAAATCCAATTTATTTATATAGCCCTTCGTACATCAGCTGATATCTCAAAGTGCTGTACAGAAACCCAGACAGGATGACCACATCAGTGACTCAACCCACTCAGGTGACGCACCCCTCCCAGGGACGGTATGAGAGAGCCCCAGTAAGCCATAGGTTATATTAAGTATAACCTTTTTAGATTTTAGTTACATTGTAATTACAATGTTGTTACAAGGGATATACATGTATTTACAAGCAACGTAATGTATAGTGAATTTACCTTTTTTGCAGACAATAGGCTGGTCAGGAGAAATAAGGAGACGGGAAAATGTTTCAGTTTGAATTTTCTTTAATGGATTTGACAAAGATTTATATTAAAACTATGAAAATTCAAGTTCCTATTCCAGACTCAAAGCAATAACTGTTTTAGTTAGTAAAACATACTAACAGAATTTCTAAGCAAACAGCTGGAGGCAGGGCTTTCTCCTATAGAGCTCCATTTTTATGGAACGGTCTGCCTACCCATGTCAGAGACGCAAACTCGGTCTCAACCTTTAAGTCTCTACTGAAGACTCATCTCTTCAGTGGGTCATATGATTGAGTGTAGTCTGGCCCAGGAGTGGGAGGGTGAACGGAAAGGCTCTGGAGCAACGAACCGCCCTTGCTGTCTCTGCCTGGCCGGTTCCCCTCTTTCCACTGGGATTCTCTGCCTCTAACCCTATTACAGGGTAGGTCATGCCGTCCCTCTCATGCCGTCCCTGGAGGGGGTGCGTCACCTGAGTGGGTTGAGTCACTGATGTGGTCATCCTGTCTGGATGCCCCCCCCCTTGGGTTGTCCCGTGGCGGAGGTCTTTGTGGGCTATACTCAGCCTTGTCTCAGGATGGTAAGTTGGTGGTTGAAGATATCCCTCTAGTGGTGTGGGGGCTGTGCTTTGGCAAAGTGGGTGGGGTTATATCCTTCCTGTTTGGCCCTGTCCGGGGGTGTCCTCGGATGGGGCCACAGTGTCTCCTGACCCCTCCTGTCTCAGCCTCCAGTATTTATGCTGCAGTAGTTTATGTGTCGGGGGGCTAGGGTCAGTTTGTTATATCTGGAGTACTTCTCCTGTCCTATTCGGTGTCCTGTGTGAATCTAAGTGTGCGTTCTCTAATTCTCTCTTTCTTTCTCTCTCTCGGAGGACCTGAGCCCTAGGACCATGCCCCAGGAATACCTGACATGATGACTCCTTGCTGTCCCCAGTCCACCTGACTGTGCTGCTGCTCCAGTTTCAACTGTTCTGCCTTATTATTATTCGACCATGCTGGTCATTTATGAACATTTGAACATCTTGACCATGTTCTGTTATAATCTCCACCCGGCACAGCCAGAAGAGGACTGGCCACCCCACATAGCCTGGTTCCTCTCTAGGTTTCTTCCTAGGTTTTGGCCTTTCTAGGGAGTTTTTCCTAGCCACCGTGCTTCTACACCTGCATTGCTTGCTGTTTGGGGTTTTAGGCTGGGTTTCTGTACAGCACTTTGAGATATCAGCTGATGTACAAAGGGCTATATAAATAAATTTGATTTGATTTGATTTAACAGGTTGGTAAAGCTAGCTAGCTAGCATTTCCCTATTTTTCACTAATGTAGCTAGCTAGCTACAGTAGCTACTGTATGCACCTGTAATGTAAACACGTTTATCCACTCAGTCAATAAACGTTACAAAATCATCATACAACTGATGAAACATTTATTTAACAATTTTGCACATTACAAACCTTTATAAACATGACAAATTAAGAGAATGGCTGCAGGCTATTCGACGTGTGAATCCTGGACTAGGTGCCGAACTAGGACTAGTCAATGTTTTTGATGTAATCGCCTTCCATGGATGAACAACACTGGAAAGGAATCACAAGAATTTGCACTAATGGACTGTGATAGGATTCCACAGGAATGACCATTAATGTGCTTCATTGGTTTCAATAGCTGCTATTCTCTCACTGTAAGTGCTGGACATTTTAATACACTGATGGACTTGGATTAGAATGTAATTGTACATTATGATATCACAGGAAAATATTTAGTTTCAATCATATTAACATGAGTTAATGTATACAAGGTTAACATTCCATTCTACAACCATGCACGTTCACAGGTTTTATCCTGAAACTCTGAATCCAATGGAATGTCCTTCAAATAGATTAATTTAATTATTTCACTTTACAGGCTTTTAGCCCTATCAGTCCCGAGATCCCAGCAAAAAAAAAATTGGCTTTTCATTTATCTGACTTGAGTTTGTGACAGCAACTATGTTATGACAGAATCATGTTTTCTGGGATTTCCTATGATTTTCTATGTTGAAGAACCCCTTACCTTCTAACGACTCCTGTGTAGCTTGGGAGCATCATAGAGCAAAACAGGTTACATGTGCATGTTCGTGATAGCTTTTAATAGTTTGTACCTCAAACCATTCGGACTCTACAGACATGTTTGTATACAAGACCCGGCCCGTCCCCCTTTGGAATCCACCCTTGTCTCACAAACACCACTCTAGGGCAGCCCCCGTTAATCACACAGACTACTGGTTGGTACCGACGGATGCAGAAGAAATAGAAAAAACAAAGGGTATAATCCAATCTGTAGCTCAAACACACAATGTGTAAAAGGGATTAGAAGTCTAAAATGCACCGCCATTAGAGTTGGATTTATTGGGTTAAATTATTCAAATTTACAGGCTTTTGTGTCAACCAATGTATTACAGTATGAGTATGTGCCAGAATGTGGAAATCCTTGGTGTAACAATTTACAAAGTTCCTATGGCTAAACATGTCCTAAAATCAAATTAAATCTCCCTCCAAAACCACTCGCCCCTGATATTCTGTATGTAAGACACTCCCTCCCTGCCCTATTTCTTCAACCTGACTACAACCTTTGTACTTGTGAACATTTTAGGTAAAACATGATAGGTTAAACCCTGTAGAACATTTCTATTTTTTGGATCTTTGTAAAAGTCACACTGACAACATGCTCATTAGATTAATTGGTAAATCATTTGTGTTTTGTTCTGTATTTCTTTTAACTATTCAGCCCTAGCAAGTCTGCAAGGGGGAGTTAACCAGGGCAGAGGGAATTGAATTTAGCCCAGGACATGACCAAAGACCAGATGTGCCTCATGCTGCCCCTCAGGTTAATAATCCAGGATTTTTAGATTAAATACAGTACATCTTTAAAACACTGCCCAAAGCATCGCTCCCCATTTGCATGTCCCTATTAATTTCTCCTGTTTTTGCCCAATGAAACTGGATGGAAGCCAGGAATGACATAAGGTGGTTTAACAATTGATAGTTTTGGTGTTTGGGCTGCATGTATCTGTTCATAATCATTTGTCAACATAAATCACTGACAAAAATGAAGTACCTACACTCTAAACTATTAGCATTTTGTTAGAGTAATAGCAGAAAGTGTATTCCTATATCAACATCTATAACACAATGCTTTTAGGTATCAACATGTTCGTCCAAATTACCTTAGTGTTTTTTTCTCTGGATGGAAACATATTTGATTCTGGCCCCTCAAAAGTGCTCTTAATTGCTTGCTTGAAAGGGACATGATTATATAGATGTTCGGCTTTCTTTATATAAAAATGAATCATCATTCCACTGCTGAAATTATGCTGTGTTCTCATGTGAAAAATCCCAAGTGCTTTACAAGGTACTGACGGTAAAAGGCTGGGTTATATAGAAAACATGTTCAGATGTTATCTTATAATTTATGATCAACTTAACCAATTCAGGGTTCTGGCATTACTGTAAGAAATCCACGGTTAAGCGTGATTGTTGTCATAATTTTTACAAGCTAATGTCATAAATTTGCATTGTGATTTAGGTTATTTTCTGGAGATCTGGTTTAGTGGATGAAAAAAACAACCATACTATTTTTTACAAGTTGGCATTTTAATATGTGAAAACATTCAGACTGGTTATACACACTCCACAACGAGAGCTGAAAAGCTAAGCAATTAAAGTAGTCGCTTCAATTTCCTTCAAATTAAGTGGTAAATGAAACGTGGTTGGACTGACAAACTGGGTCATTTTTAAAAGGAGCTCCTCTGTCTTTCTTCAGTCTATCCTGCATGCAGAGGCAGATATTGCATCCCTACTTTATCAAATAAAGATTCGCCAAAATTTGCCTGTATTGAAGGTCGTTTTCAAGGTAGATGAGGATGACATAATGAAGACATGAGATCAGAGAAATTACATAATCTCTGTAATGTTTATGGATGTTTAACCTACTTCTCCTTTTCATGTAGAATTACGCAATGTATCAGGGGTAAAACCCCTACTGGATTGAATATCTTGGTGGTTCAGATGCTAGTGGCATTAAGTCCTAAACCTACATCTCCTGCAAAGGAGGATGGGAGCGGATGTTGACCTCTGGAGGATGTAGTGCGTAACCTTGTGAATGGAGCCCAAACTAGAGCTGTCTGGGTATATGGCAGTGGTAAGGCAGTGGTGGCTAGTGTCACTTTAAATCGGAGGACTGGCTCGTTGTACTGGCTCATTGTAATGTGCCGTCTTCCCTTCACTAGCCTCCACTGGTGTATGACGGGGTCCGATAGAAAGCAGACAGAGGAGGGGACAGATTGATACAAATATCAACGTGTGTAGGAAACACAATATCCAAAGTTGACTGGAGAGACACTAATGCTCCTCTTCTCCTTCCATGGACATCTAACTGCAGAGTTATGAGTTATTTCAGCCTTTGTTTATACTATGTGACCAGAATGTTGACTCACTGAAGACTTCAGATTGGTTCCCATGCCCCTGTAGAACACACAGGGTAACCCGTGACCTTCTACACTGGGGTCAAAGGTCAGTTACTCTGCTCTTCCCAGGACTCCGGTCATGGCTAGACTCCGGTCAGTGGACCTAGTGAAGGGAAGACGGCACATTACAATGAGCCAATACAACGAGCCAGTCCTCCGATTCAAAGTTTTTATAAAATTAACTTACGCAGCATGTTAGGAGAATTAACCTAGCAGGTTAGGATAATTAGGTTAAGGTTATAAAAAAGGGTTAGGTTAGGGTTAGCTAAAGTGCAAAACTTTTAATGGAAGATTTGACAGTTTGTAGAGATAGATGTGCTGTAATATTTCCTGGCACCATGCACCCCCAATAATGACATCCTCATAACACTTTGCATTAAACGGGCATCAGTGCGGCCAGAGGTTTTGGATAATGATATTGTCGGGAGAGTTTGAGTCAAAAGGCTTTACTCATCAGCACCCACACATACTGTTTAAAAGTATCTGTGCATGTGCAATCAGAGAAGATTAGCCTCTCTCTTTGTGCTCTTTGTTGTGGTTAAAGTCAGCCCAATACTGCTAATACTCCTCAGTCTAGCACCTTGTTCCCTTGTTGTTTAAGCTGGGCTGAAACGCGTTTGGTACACTTTTGTTCCACTGCTAATGCTAATTTCATATAGCTAAATCTAGCTTTTTAAGGCACCCCTTATAAAGGGTTTGTAAAGGGTATATACTGTAAGTAGTTTATATATTTTGAACAGGAGCCGGACATTTTGAGTTTATTTGGGATCTTAATAAAATTAGCTCGCTAACTAATTGATCCTGCTTTCTGGAACAGCTTCCTAGTTACAGAGGTTTTTGATGGATTTTATGAAATACGTGTTACTCAAAAGCCATTTAGGTGACAAACCATACTCAGTATAGAACTCAGTGGGAAATTAAATAGAAGACATGTTCTAGGAATGTGCTGTTCTGTTCAGTACCTTGAAAAGACGTCAAGGGCAGCTTGATGTTGCCATCAACTAATTGCTCTGTGAGAAGTGAAATCACGAGTCCTGATGTTCTTGTGCAAGCTATAGACACAGACAGAAAACAAACAATTAAATGTAATTGTCCAATGTGCGCTGTGCTTATCCAGAACATTAAGTGTATAACATTTTCAGGGCATCACTGCAATGTGCTGAAATGTGCATACAGTGTTATATCACTCACAATATGTGCCTCTCTTTTCACACTGTACATTAATCCCTTTTGCAGATCTAAAGTAGACACTACATAGGCTATCTATCCTTTATGCAGATCTAAAGTAGACCCTACATAGGCTATGCATCCTTTATGCAGATCTAAAGTAGACACTACTTAGACTATACATCCTTTATGCAGATCTAGCTAATTAATACTTTAGAAACATCCTATAAATCTATTATAAGTTGAAGTTTGTGTAAAGTGTAACTGAAAAACAAAATGGTGAAGCAAGAGTTTGCAATGAAGCAGCAGTTTGCAAGATACTTGCATTCAGGGTTCCCAAGTGGCGCAGCGGTCTAAGGCACTGCATCTCAGTGCTAGAGGCATCACTACAGACCATGGTTCTATTTCAGGCTGTATCACAACCGGCTGTGATTGGGAGTCCCATAGGACAGCGCACAATTGGCCCAGCGTCGTCAGGGTTAGGGTTTGGCCAGGGTAGGCCGTCATTGTAAATCAGAATTTGTTCTTAACTGACTTGCCTAGTTAAATAAAGGTTAAATATATATATTTTTTAAATGTACTAGTTACCAAATCATTATACAGACAGTGGTGTGAGATAATGGGACATAGTATGGGGTGGCATAGCATGGGGTGGCATAGAATGGGGAGGCATAGTATGGGGCGGCATAGTATGGGGAGGCATAGTATGGGGAGGCATAGTATGGGGCGGCATAGTATGGGGCAGCATAGTATGGGGCGGCATAGTATGGGGAGTAGAGTAGCAGATCGTTGGGCCAGTAACCGAAAGGTTGCTGGTTTGAATCCCAAGCCAACTAAGTGAAAAATCTGTCGATGTGACCTTGACCAAGGCACTTAACCCCTCTGGATAAGACTGTCTGCTTAATGAAGATAATCAACTTGATTAATATTTTTTGCATTATTCGGCAGAAGCCGTACAGCGAGCGAAAACACGTTATCCAGCTTTCATCTTTACTATTGTTTTCTTTCATTCACATCTTATTTTGTTAAAGCATTAAAGTGGCTAGTGTTGTTTGTTCCATTAATTGCCATTGAGCATTCAGTAATTAAAGAACCATAAATCTTTTGTAGAAATTTGTTTCTCTTGTTTGGTTGCTAGCACATCAATTGTGCTTCAATAATACTGATCATTAGCATTCGGTGGGCAGTGAAGGTTTCTGGGAAGGGAGCTCTATACATACAGCACTCCACATTCCATTCCCATGAAGTTATGGCACTGGGCCACGGGGTTAACTCTGTGTGTGCTGACAGTGGTAAAGCACAACTACACAGTCAGGTCCATACTAAACAACGGGCATGCACTATTGGGTCAAGAACGGAACAGGTCCACAACCAATCATAATCATGCTGTCAATATAACATTATGACATATAGCCTACTACAAATAAAATGTATATTCAGATTCATAGTCTTTTCATGTTTTTACTATCAGTAAATGCAAATCATAATAATTCTAAGGACTAATCTGGAAGGATTATTTTTTAATGCTGCAACCAACAATACATTGACAATGGGCACCTGAAGTATTTACCTACTTTATATGAACATATAAACAATTTTGTGCATGATGCATGGGATCTACAGTGGTATGATAATAACACAACACTGCAAAGTGTAATCTGTACTTTGCCTTGACATGATTGAAAGACAATGGTCCCATGGATAGGCAATTTCAACATCAAATGTGCATGCACATCACAGGGCAAGGGAGTGCTATCCATCAAATTCAGTGAGCTGTCAAAGGGAGCTAGCTCTTTCAACCTTTCCCTATACATTTGCACTCAATTGCCAATATAATAAATAGCTCCTGTGCATATTTTGCACTCCTTTGAGAATGTAAAATGTTTATCACAACTCATGTCACTAATCAGTAACGAGACCTAATAATCAATGTATTTATATTCATATATGCTAGTCATTAAACATACTCCTTTCTATCTGTTATTGTTTTGATAAAAGTGGTGCCAATTGCTATACCATTATATTATCTGTATAAATGCAAGCACAATTGGCAAAACATATAAAAATTATGTCGATCTTAGACAAAGCATGATAATAGCCAATAGCCATTCCTATTAGCCTACTTTTATAACACTTTTAACATTCCAAAGTAATTTCCCATGATACCTTTTTGTTGTGATGGATTTAGACATAGCCTCTATATACCATATAACAATTGTTAACTTCAGAATCATTGCTAAAATGGGAAAGAATGCAAACCCTCCTCTGCTTCGTCTGAAATAACATTGGATGTTTTAAGGCAACATTGTTTTATCTTTTACATAAAAATAAAACAATGCCAAGAGCTCAGTTTCATTTCATTACAGCTGTTTGTGTCCTTGGTCGATGTGTAATAGCTGCTGTGTATACCCAAACCTTTATATTTGTGTACTGTTTGGAATTCTATAGGTTCATAGTTCTATATTTCTATACAGAGGTTTGCGTTTAAGTTAACATGTATGTTGACGAAACATTGCATTGAATGCAGACTGTGGATCCTCATGCCTTTCGGCTTGGAACACTAAATAAAGCAAATGGAACCTTTGGAACGCAATATACTGTATAGGCTAATCTGTGTGTGCTTTATAATGCAGAGCCCTGCACACTACTACATTGCTAATCTGAAACGCGCAGTTGCAGAAAGGAGAGCGGTTGCCAAGGCAGCCACCAACCTCCCCTCCCCCCTTTCTCTCCATTCCTCTTTCCCATTTATTATCAGTAGAGGTCGCATGGCATATGGTGAAGAACAGTCCAACCACTTCTCTGTCCTCGAACCATTGCCTGGAATCAATGCATGAATATGCACCTCCGTCACAAAGCCTATGGAGTATGAGAACAACGGGAAAAAACAAACATATTCAGAGGGCTCATCTTATGCTTTTTTAAATAAACCAAGGGGGAACATTTTATTTCATTTGTTCTGGAGTATGCCTAACTTAATAGTATAACTAATCTGCATATGTGCTGTTATTTTTGTTCTACCGTTAAGTGATAACTGTTTTGGTTCTCCAAAGCGGACGCGCTCTAGTAAACGAAAAAAAGGACTGTTCATCACTAGGACGCGAGTTGGTGCAGAAGTTCGACCGCAAACGGATGTGAGGGAAGAGTGCACAGAGTGCACAGAAAACTCAACCCATTTTTATTTCTTTACTTCTTTCTTATTTTGTTTGGCTAAGCAATAGAGTGAGTCAAAGACACTGAAACGGATTTCATGCCGTCAGTCTCGCAGAACCTGATATGGACGTGAGATTTTATCCTGCGCACCCGTCAAGTGTGGGTTCTGATCCAAGTTGTCTAAGCTCGTTGGACTTTTACCACGCGAACAAGGTAATAACAAAGTGCAGTCCTCCTAGTGCGTTACTGCCTAGAGATTGAAGTCTACACATTTTCTCACCTGCCTCTGCTTCTTGTTCAGCAGCCTGCAACATTTGTGCAATAGACATGCATGGCATGGGGTGTTTAACTGAAACGGGACGTGTTTCCACCAACGCGTGGGTCCATTCCATGTGATTCCATTCCTTATTACAACAATTACACGTTTTGAGATGGGGTTCTCTGACAACCCACACATCCACATAGCCTGAACCGTTTTTTTTTATTGTTCTTCTTCTACTTCTACTTTCTTCTCTATCTCTTTTTCAGTCAACATATTGGGCATATAATATAAGTATTCTAGGCTATAACATAACTATTTTGCTTACGTTTGGGCTATAATGTAACACACTTTGCATACCTGCTACAATTTGGATACCTGCGACAATATACTGCTACAATGTAACGTTAGCCTACTTGATTGCTGTTAGTCTACATTGACCAGTCTACATGGCGTTTGATAAACCATGTTGCTGGAATCTTAATACATTGCTCTTGCGCATATCCATATCCATGCACTTTGCATTTACCCTACATTTTTAACTTTTCTTGTTCTAACCTTCTTAGAGGTCTAACCATCTGTTTTAATCAGCTGGTAGAGTAGGCTATTGCTTTCGTTCTGAGGCTATCCCGTTAGTTGAATGAGCATGTTGGATTAAAATAGGCTATTAGTCAATATTGCCCATATCTTTGATGATTCTGAGTCACAAACATGATGTCCCACTGTGAAATGAATTCAAAAATGGTTTTAGAGCCACATCTTTTAGAAGCATATTTTTACATCCCACTGCTTCAGTTCTCGAACTGTGCTGCTTCACAATCACAGACAAGTGTGCCAGTGGCAGCCTATGTCCCATGAATATGCATATAATGGCAATTTGTGGTCATTCATGATCAAAAATAATAAAAAGCATGTGTCAAATGTACAATTAGACAGTTGTAATACTTTTGCTTTTGGTTTTGACTATACTGCTCACATTACAGGCCTATTATAGCTTCCATTTTCAGAAAATCATGATTGGTTGAGGTCTGGTCCTGTGGGTGATAATACTGGGAAAAGGTCTGATCTGTCAGCTTTTCATCACATCCACAGTGACAACGTAGTGGTAGCCTAAAGCCTACTATGGCTGATGGAAACAACAAATATTTGTGCATCTAAAATAAATACTGTCTTCATCAGTTTGCCTAATATGTTACCCTGAGATGGGCCATTGTAGCCCGCAATACTCCTGCAAACAAGAGAAATAGGAAGTGAACGCAATCAGTCCGATATCTGGATTGAGTCATCATATCCATAAAATCCAGATTAGGTGGTTGAAACTTTGCATAAGCATTTGAGAATTGCACTAGGGTAATTCCACGATAAAGGAATTAAGCTGAGGGTGATTTCAAAGTTTAACAAACCTTACAACTCTATGCACAAGGACTACTTTAAAAATGTACACACAAAATTTGACAAAAACGTTTACTTGAAGAAGAGTGCAGATGAAAATCTTGGTAACAGATTGGAGATTTGTGCTGTTGGTGCCGTCATTATGTTACCAAACTTTGCATTTGCACTGTTCTTCAAGTAAATGTGTTTTTGTATAGTTGTATGGTTTGTTAAACTTGGAAATCAAAGGATTTTGTTTGGCATACATTTTAAAGTGAAACGTCTCAGCATAATTCCGTTACTGTGGAATTTCACACTTCTAAGAATTCAATCCAGTCACATTGAGAGGCAGTTCACAGATGAAAACCTGTGGAATTACTTAGTCTCTACATGTGTTGTTCAATTAAAATGGTCTTCCCTGTAACGCACAGCGCTGAGATTGCCTGCAATGACAAGCTCAGTCCGATGATGCTGTTACACACCGCCCCAGACCATGACTGACCCTCCGCATCCAAATCGATCCCGCTCCAGAGTACAGGCCTGGGCGTAACGCTCATTCCTTTGACGATAAACGTGAATCTGACCATCAACCCTGGTGAGACAAAACCGCGACTCGTCAGTGATGAGCACTTTTTGCCTGTCCTGTCTGGTCCAGCAACGGTGGGTTTGTGCCCATAGGCGACGTTGTTGCCGGTGATGTCTGATGAGGACCTGCCTTATAACAGACCTCAGCCCAGCCTCTCTCAGCCTATTGCGGACAGTCTGAGCACTGATGGAGGGATTGTGCGTTCCTGGTGTAACTCGGGCAGTTGTTGTTGCCATCCTGTACCTGTTCCGCAGGTGTGATGTCCGGATGTACCGATCCTGTGCAGGTGTTGTTACACATGCTCTGCCACTGCGAGGACGATCAGCTGTCCATCCTGTCTCCCTGTAGTGCTGTCTTAGGTGTCTCACAGTACAGACATTGCAATTTATTGCCCTGGCCACATCTGCAGTCCTCATGCCTCCTTGCAGCATGCCTAAGGCACGTTCACGCAGATGAGCAGGGACCCTGGGCATCTTTCTTTTGGTGATTTTCAGAGTCAGTAGAAAAGCCTATTTAGTGTCCTAAGTTTTCAGAACTGTGACCTTAATTGCCTTCCGTCTGTAAACTGTTAGTGTCTTAACGACCGTTCCACAGGTGCATGTTCATTCATTGTTTAAAGTTCATTGAACAAGCATGGGAAACAGTGTTTAAACCCTTTACAATGAAGATCTGTGAAGTTATTTGGATTTTTACTAATTATCTTTGAAAGACAGGGACCTGAAAAAGGGCCGTTTCTTTTTTTGCTGAGTTTATAAGAATGTACTGATAAAGTTATGCCTGAATGTAGACTAACAAGACTGCTAGACTAACAAGACTGCTTCAGTGGTGTGAAGCTGAGTATCTCAGAAAGAAAGCACACATGGCTAGGCTATATTGGAATGCTCCCAAATGTGTCTTTAGTCCCTTGAATCTCAGGTAATTATTTTAAATTATAAAACGTTTTCAAATAACAATCCTTCCCCAGGTAACACTAACTACCTTCACTGGTGTTGCAAATGAGACGGAGGCCATTGGGACCATCTGATCTCATGTTAACAAGGTGCGTTGGGTCAGTTTATTATCCTCAAAGCGTTGTCAAAATGGTTGTCCCATTTAAAGGTGCAATACGCAGAAATCGCTCCGTCATTTCCTGGTTGTAAAAATTCTAATAGTTCACCTAGTTTCAGTTTATGTAACCAAACAAGCAATGTGTAGACTAGAGAGTCATTGTACTATCTTTTCAATAAACAAAAATCTTGTATTTTCAACAGTTTGAAGCTGGTGTGCAAAACCGAAAGTAAAAGACGCAAAAACTAAACTTAAGAACGTAAAGCATTGTAATAGAGCACTATGGAAAATATCTACCTGCTTCTTAGACTTGCTTTCAATGAAAAGTATGAATTTGGTTGGGTCACCCAAAAAGTTCCATATTGCAGATTTTAAGAGTTGCATCAGCCTCTCTAATGTGGGCCACTGTCGTGGGTTAAACGTTGTAAGCGCCATGCTTTACTAAGCCACACAGGTTCACTGGTGCCGTCTTACTTTTTTGTTGCACACTTCCTGTGAGTGTGTGACATTTTTAGAATTAGACATTGTGATCCCTGGTCAAACCTTAGAATGGTGAGGTGATTTGAATGAAAAAGAGGTCCCGGCAAGATAGTTTGCTGTCTGTAGAGTGTGCCTGTAATGTTCATCCTCAAGCCGAATCATATCTCTGAAAGATGGGGGGTATAGTCAAAAAGGTAAACCCACAAAGGGTTACAAACCTTGTTATGGTAACTAATTAGTATGATTACAAGACATCCATAGGAACAAGAATGGCATGGTTCTATTTCAGCATACAATTGTTAGTTTTAGTGTGAATGCTCTTTTGAAAGGTATTTAAAGGTAATTAATTACCCTAAAGGGTAAATCAATAACCTTACTATTCAGTTCAATTGACCATTATTGGTTGAAATGTCTTGATAAGAGAAAATGTGAAGTATTTTTTTCAGATTTTGTTTGAATATAGCCCCGTATGTCACTTCCTCCATAATGTCTCTTACATCCTATAGGTAGCCATTTGACTTGGTGGAGCTAAACTTTCCACATTTGAGGGCAAATGGAACTGTGAAATAATCACAAAAGGGGCTGTTGGAGGATAAAAAGGGGAATTTCAAAAGAGTTGAGATACTGTACAAGTGCAGAGAAGCTCAAGCTCCTCAATCGACTCACACGTGCCCATGAATAACTCGGACATGTCTGTGATAATACGCTCCCTTACTCTGTGGTGCTCCCACAGCCTAGAAATAACATCAAACTTTGTAATTACTGCAATCTTTGTGCTGCTTTGGAAATACAAAACAGTATCACGTTTTAATATGGAATTGAGCTGTATTTTTCAATTGTCCTCTACTGCCACTTCTAGACGTTTTTCTACAGATGTCATTATGTATGGCTGTCTATTCTGTCATCCAGCACGTTCAGTTTGCTCTGGGAAATAAGGTATGCTTGTATACCTAAATCAAACCTGTGCAGTTGTCTTTCAGTTCTACAGTATGTCGAATGCTTCAAGTGGAGCTGTTTCTGGCTTCCAAAGTCCCATAGTGAGCTGTTTATTTTAAAACTGGATGGTTTATATGATATATATTTCTCTTTAGCAAAGATGACATATTCCATAATATGCTGAATACATGAAACCTAAACTTGTTGATCAGAAGCATTTGCAATATTGTCAAGTCCATTAGATGTTAGTCCTTGAAGGAGATCCTTGAAATAATACAAGCTATGGTACAGTTTTATATCCTAGGGCAACAGAGTATTATAGCTATTAGCTAATGACAAGCTCTGTGTTATGTGGTGGAGGGAGAGTGAGCAGAATGGGTTGAAGTAATCAGTGCCACACAGCACATGGACAGTGTATGCATCCCAAATGGCACCCTATGCCCTAAAGAGTGTGCTACTTTTGACCAAGGCCCATATGGCTCTGGTCAAAAGGATTGCACTTTGTAGCGAATAGGGTGCCATTTGGGATGCAGCCAGTGTGTGCTCACTCCGACTTCAGCCATTTACTGGTTTTGCTGACTACGGCATCACAATCACAATTGATTTTCTAGCCTGTGAAGGGGAAGGCCATACATACATACCACAGTGTGGACACAGAGAGCACAGTAGGAACAACATGCAGTAAATCACACACTTTCCTCTGAAGAGATTTTAATGGGAATTCCTACCATTTGAAATCATCAATGGGCCAGATATTTTGCACACTGTCTTTAGTCCCCCATGCCATTATGAACCTGTTACTGTTAATAGAGGGCAATTCAACACAGAGTGAACTGGTTTTTAAATGTAAAATGTATGTCAAACAAAAAAACAATGATTGCAAAGTTAAACAAACCATACAACTCAATGCACAGAAAATGTAACAAAAACACATTTACTTGAAGAACAGTGCAGATGCAAAGTTTGTTCACAGAATGACAGCACACACAGCAAAAAACCCTATTCAAACCAACTATCTCACAATCATCTGTCTGCAGATAGCTAGAACCTTACATTATAGACCCAAGCTCTCTTATTTTTCTAATTTCTCTCCCTCATGAGGAGGGAGGATAATGAAAGTTCAAAGAAGTAGTAACAAGTAAAGGTAGACCTACCAATTAGTTCTGGTGTTTTTACTGGTATCAAGTTTGTTTTATTAAGTGATTAGAACTCATAATTATGTTACCAAATCGCTAACGGATTACTGAAAAATCTGTAACGACAATTGAATTGGCTACAATGGGAAATCATAGTAGTCACAAACCAAAGTTGGGTCACCTGCTACTGTACTCCCTTCCACTGGGATACTGTTATGTTCCGCTCATAACTGTATCATCAGGTGTTAAAAGCAAGACCGTCCCTTTCTCTCTCTCTGCCGGTCTCTCTCACTCTCTCTCACTCTCTCACTCCTCTCTTTTTCCAGTTAATGTCACCTCTCCCAGCTATTACTGACAGCTTCTATGACACCTACCACCTATTGACAGTAATAAGCATCCTCAACCACTGAGAACTGACCGACACCGGAAGTTTGGACAGTAAAGTAGAGCACAGTAGAGAACAGTAAAGGAAAAAGGGAAAGGGGGATACCTAGTCAGTTGTACAACTGAATGCATTCAACTGAAATGCGTCTTCTACATTTAAGCCAAACCCTCTGAATCAGAGAGGTGTGGGGGGCTGCCATAATCGACATCCACATCACTGGCATTACATTACAGAACAGTACAGTAAAGAAAAGTAGAGTACTGCACAGTATAGTAGAGTTCAGTACAGTACAGTAGAGCACACTAAAGTAGAGTACAGTATAAATTACTCAAATGTACTTTATTGTACTGTACTCTACTGAACATATTTACTTTACTGTACTGTACTGTACTCTCCTGTATTGAACTGTACTGTGCTCTACTGTGCTGTACTGTGATGCCCAACGTTTAACGTAGACATCTATGATTGTTTCAGATCTGGTCAGGTCCAGACCAACCAAATGTAGTCTTGTTTGGGGGCACAGCTCATTACAACAACAGCCAGTGTGTAGAACAGTATGCAAATATGAAAAAGGAAATAGCATATTTCTACCTTCATGTACCTATTCAGGATACATCACCTTAATGATATTCATATCCATCATTTTCAATTTCTGTATAGTACAGATCAGGGACCCATGATGTAATTCCTTCACTGTAATTCCGTTACCGGAAGCAAATCCACTTCACCTACTGTAGTTCAATAACCAAATAAAAATGTTCAAACTCAAGGTGTCATGTCATAGGTGACACACCATTCTTTCAGCACCTTTAAATCTTAATTCTGAGCAGATATTTAAGAATTTTTGGAAAACGTGTTCACATAAAAAACAACCTTTATTTAACTAGGCAAGTCAGTTAAGAAAAAAACGTATTTTCAAGGATGGCCTACCCTGGCCAAACCCAGACAACGCTGGGCCAATTGTGCGCCACCCTATGGGACTTCCAATCACAGCCGGTTGTGGTACAGCCTGAATTCAAACCAGGGTTTATGTAATGACACCTCTAGCACTGAGATGCAGTGCCTTAGACCGCTGCGCCACTCGGGAGCCCAGGAGCTTGGGAATATAGGTCAGACCAATACAATACAGTGGAGGAGAGTGGGGTAAGTTATGTCAAGGGTTAGTTGAGCCAAGTGGTGTAGTGGAGGGTATACGGAGGTATACGCTGTATACCCACTTATTTTTCAGTAGGCATTGTGTATACTCACTACTTAATCCCCACGATGCGTATTGAAGTAGTGTAGTGGAGGTATACAACGTATCAATTAAGAAAGCTGATGGAACAGATCAAAATGTTTAGCTTAAAATGTTGATAAACTATTATTTTCTTCACATTTTAAGTGCAGCAATGTGCACACGGCGGTAGGCCTATGCGTGAATGTTCCAAAATGCAAATAGCAAGAAAACATCTTCTTAAAAGCACTCCTCACTTGTGAGCTGATTCATAGACAGAGATTTAAAAATAAAAGTTAGAAATGTAAGATGCAAAAACTATCACGAGTTGCTAATATGACCTTTGGCTGCTGGACAATGAATGAAAAAAAGTTAGAAGAAAAACAATAGACCAGGATAACGCATAATGAAGAAGTCTTTATAAAATAATTGCCTCCATGTTTCTAAGGTGGGATTTTGTCTATAGGGTACTTTGAAGCAAGGTAAGACATGCCTCATAATATGAAGTAAAACATCCAGCTTTCAAACAAATAAGGAATAGGAAAAATATTGTGATGCTAATGATAGGCCTAACAGTCTTCTGTTAAATGTAGCCTATGTCTATCTGGGAGAATGATATCATAATTATTTGCATAAATCCAGTGGCCATTTTATTTGCTAACTTACTGTTACACACACAAAAAAAACAGTGCTACAGTTGAAGTCGGAAGTTTACCTGTACCTTAGCTAAATACATTTAAACTCAGTTTTTCACAGTCCCTGACATTTAATACTAGTAACAATTCCCTGTTTTAGGTCAGTTAGGATCACCACTTTATGATGTACTTCAGTTTTTATTTCGTTCATCACCTTCCCAGTGGGTCAGAAGTTTACATACACTCAATTCGTATTTGGTAGCATTGCCTTTAAATTGTTTAACTTGGGTCAAACATTTCGGGGAGCCTTCCACAAGCTTCCCACAAAAGTTGGGTGAATTTTGTCTCATTCCTCTTGACAGAGCTGGTGTAACTGACTCAGGTTTGTAGGCCACCTTGCTCGCACATGCTTTTTTAGTTCCGCCCACAAATGTTCTATAGGATTGAGGTCAGGGCTTCGTGATGGCGACTCCAATAGCTTGACTTTGTTGTCCTTAAGCCATTTTGCCACAACTTTGGAAGTATGCTTGGGGTCATTGTCCATTTGGAAGACCCATTTGCGACCAAGCTTTAACTTCCTGACTGATGTCTTGAGATGTTGCTTCAATATATCCACATACATTTTCCTTTCCTTATGATGCCATCTGTTTCGTGAAGTAAACCAGTCCCTCCTGCAGCAAAGCACCCCCACAACATGATGCTGCCACCCCCACAACATGAAGCTGCCACCCCCGTGCTTCACGGTTGCGATGGTGTTCTTCGGCTTTTCTCCTCCAAACATAATGATGGTCATTATGGCAAAACAGTTCTATTTTTGTTTCATCAGACCAGAGGACATTTCTCCAAAAAGTACTGTCTTTGTCCCCATGTGCAGTTGCAAACCGTAGTCTGCCTTTTTAATGGCGGTTTTGGAGCAGTGGCTTCTTCCTTGCTGAGCGGCCTTTCAGGTTATGTCGGTATAGGACTCGTTTTACTGTGGATATAGATACTTTTGTACCTGTTTCCTCCAGCATCTTCACAAGGTCCTTTGATGTTGTTCTGGGATTGATTTGCACTTTTTGCACCAAAGTACGTTCATCTCTAGGAGACAGAATGCGTCTCTTTCCTGAGCGGAATGACGTCTGCGTGGTCCCATGGTGTTTATACTTGCGTACTACTTACAGATGAACGTGGTACCTTCAGGCGTTTGGAAATTGCTCCCAAGGATGAACCAGACTTGTGGAGGTCTACACATTTTTTTATGAGGCTGATTTATTTTGATTTTCGAACGAGGTTAAGCAAAGAGGCACTGAGTTTGAAGGTAGGACTTGAAATACATCCACAGGTACACCACTAATTGACTCAAATGAGCCTATCAGAAGCTTCTAAAGGCATGACATCATTTTCTGGAATTTTCCAAGCTTTTTAAAGGCACAGTCAACTTAGTGTATGTAAACTTCTGACCCACTGGAGTTGTGATGCAGTGAATTATAAATGAAATAATCTGTCTGTAAACAATTGTTGAAAAAATTACTTGTGTCATGCACAAAGTAGATGTCCTAACCGACTTGCCAGAACTATAGTTTGTTAACAAGAAATTTGTGGAGTGTTTGAAAAATGAGTTTTAATGACTCCAACCTAAATGTATGCAAACTTCCGACTTCAACTGTAGATGCCTGCAAACTTGAATTAAAGGGTAACTACACAAAACTTATTTGATTTTTCCCAGACCTTAAAAGTGGTCTTCTGATATGGTTTACGCATTATTTTGAATTTAGAACATCCAATTTTGTTGTTTTTCTATTTAAAAAGTTTGACATTCAAGCAACCTGAAGAAGACTCAGTTGGCAGCTTAATTCATCTTTCATCTTTAATAGGCCTACTATTAGCCTACTTGCACAGGACAGCTTAGGTTGGCCTGACTGTGAAAGACAAATATGGGATTCATCATTTTAGGTCATTCAGAGTGTATGTTACTGTTTGTCATGTTATTTTTCACGCAGCGTCTTTGTTTGGGAATTTTTTTCAAATTAGAGTATACCCACTTCTCCAGGCACCACTACACACTGGTTGAGCTACCCTTTGTTTCTAGTTAACCATACACAAAATGTATCATGTGGCCAAATATTTAGGAAGAGGTCATCATTTCAGAGGTCATCTGTGAAGGAAGAAACCACATGGAAGATGTGGTTAGCACGTTAGGTCCAAAAAACTGATTTTCACCCAGTCAAATGAAGGTGTCTTATCGGTTTCATGATATTTGCATCCAAACCAATGTAGATCGTTTTAAGACTGTTTGATACACTGAACAAAATTATAAAAGCAACATGCAACATTTTATAATTACAGTTCATATAAGTAAATCAGTTCATTGAAATAAATTCATTTGGCCCTAATTTATGGATTTCACATGACTGAGCAGGGGCACAGCCATGGGTGGGCCTGGGAGGGCATAGGGAGCCAGGCCCAGCCAATCAGAATGAGTTTTTCCCCCACAA
Source organism: Oncorhynchus clarkii lewisi (assembly GCF_045791955.1). Lineage (NCBI taxonomy): Eukaryota > Metazoa > Chordata > Actinopteri > Salmoniformes > Salmonidae > Oncorhynchus > Oncorhynchus clarkii. The sequence goes on along the minus strand of NC_092162.1, from coordinate 31,391,250 downwards.
AGGGCTATCTTAAAGACATAAATACTTCTCCCGTAGGTGAGAAGCTGGATGTGGAGGTTACACGTGGTCTGCGGTTGTGAGGCCAGTTGGTCATACTGCCAAATTCTCTAAAATGACGTTGGAGGCAGCTTATGGTAGAGAAATTAACATTCAGTTCTCTGGCAATAGCTCCGGTGGACATTTCTGCAGTCAACATGCCAACATGCACGCTCCCTCAAAACTTGAGACACCTGTGGCATTGTGTTATGTGACAAAACTGCACATTTTAGAGTGGCCTTTTATTGTCCCCTGCACAAGCTGCGCCTGTGTAATGATCATGCTGTTGAATCAGCTTCTTGATATGCCACACCTGGCAGGTGGATGGATTTTCTTGGCAAAGGAGAAATGCTTGGTGTGACATCCATTTAAATGTAAGACTGACAGATTTTTTTTTTTTAAATGTAGGGTTGTGTAATCATTGCATAGGTATCCATCCAACTTATCTGAGAACAGGGATTGTTCCTATTTAAGAGTGAATGAAGCCTAGAAATAACAGTCAACTAATGGAATATTCCTTATGGAGGCCTCCTCAATCAGTTCTGTGCATGTAGTATTTGTTGTTGAGTGTCTCTCTTTCTGTGTGCTGGATAGTGGGAAAGGGAGTGAGAGATTCAGAGAGAGAGAGAGAGAGAGAGAGAGGGGAGACTTGGATAGAGGGAGAGAAAAAGGGATGCCTGTGCACTAATTAGAGAGAGAGAGTAGTAGTCTGTTCCTCTGAGAGGCTGTTGGCATAATTAGGACCAGTCGGCTTGTTCCAATAAGACTGAGTTAGTCAGAACAAGCCTCCCATGGGGCAACTCCACTGCACTCTAATTCTACCTGCAGAAAAGAAGGAACGCTGTGCCAACACCTGCTGTGGAGTAGGCCCCTGGGTGTTCTATTAAGTGTTGATTATGTTTGTTAATGGTTGCGAGTGCCAAGAAGTCAAAAGCTGGGGTTGTTAAAATGGATGCGCTAATAACGATGTACATCCATCACATTGGTTCAACTTCTTGCTGCAGGAGGACAGACGCATGGTCAATGTGATGAACCAATGTGATCCTGTTGTTCTATGTGATTTTCCTGATCACATTATAAGTAGGCATTAGGGATGCAAGGGCTTCATTTACACATGTAGCCTCATTCTGATCTTTTTGGGTGTTTTGACCAATCCCATCAAATCTTTTCATATCAGATCTCTTTCAGAGCTAATCTGGTTGGTCAAAATACCAACACTGCCTGTGTAAATGCAGCCAAGGTGTTTTGTAGTCTCATGAAGCCAACCTTCCAAATTGTGTCTCATTGACTTGACATTTGGAATAGTGAGCTATTTCGTGAGGGAAGCCTGGGCTTCCGAGGCTAGGTGTTGTGTAGATCAGTGATTCTGCACAGTCCGATTGCATGTAATGTAGTCAATTTCAAAGTCAAAGAAGCATATGTACCAGTGTATGAACTTTGAGCGAGGTTTGCCCCTTTAGACCTTCCTTTTCTCATATTTGAGGTGATCAACCAACGAGGCAGATAATACGAGGGTGGAAATTAATGAATGGGGAGGACTGCATCTGTATCAGACTCCTGATGTACAGTATGTCATGTGCAAATAGTATCAGTGATGGCAAGCTCTTCATTTGGCTTAAAAGCCCCCCCCCCCCCCCCCCCCCCCCCCCACTTGTTTTTTCATAATATCCTTTCCGAACATTATCAGGTGGGTATCAATGCCGTGTTTCCACTATAACCTGTAGGGATGGTATCAACAAAAAAAGGTTTAATTAATTAATGATCTAGTTCCAAATGAAAACCAACAAACAGCTAGAGATTGGAAGAGGAGCCAGTTTAGTAATTTATCTAAGTGTAAAAAAAATAAATATATGTTGTTGTCATAATTAGGACCAGTCGGCTTGTTCCAGTAAGAGTGGAATGTTTTAGTAGTACGGCATCCCTGGAGCAAATTAGGTCTAAGTGCCTTGGCCAAGGGCACATCGACAGACTTTTTACCTTGTCAGCTTGAGTATTCAAACCATGCCTACTAATAAATGGTGTGCACGATACTGTACATGCAATGAATCCCAATGCCTTATAATCCCAGCTAGCACATTTGGTTCCTTGGAAGTTGTTGGAATGTACGTTTTTGGTTTACCATTGATCTGGGAACAAAGCCATAAGTGTCCTGACAGGAACTTTTAGCCTGTTCTATGAATGTTTATTTTTAGGTTACACTGAGGTTTTACCGGGGTTCCTTGTAAGTTTTCCTAGGGGGTATTATTAAATCTCTGAGAAAGGAAATGGTTTTTGAATAACTTCCTTAAAACTTCTTTCAATAAGTCTTTTAATAACACTGCTAGCTTATTTTGGGTTCACTTTTTTGAACTCCAAGAACAGATAGGGAACATGGAAATTAATTTCCTTAGGCATTACTCATGATAACACATTACAATATTTATTGTGACACAGCATCAGTGAGATTTGAACGTAAAATCATCTGTTCTCTATCCATGGAATTAGTCCACTGCAACACCAGGATGGAGCTAGCATACAATGTTTTTTTTAAGCATACGAAGCTGTTAATTTTAGTCTATTCCAACAGAACCCATTTCAGCACTCATTAAGATCAGATGTGGCCAATTAGTGGGCGAGGCAACACACCTGAACACACTTCACAAAATAGAGGATAGAGAGAGTTTTGTTGCTGCTGAAAACGGAATGTATATGTTTTTAAATAACATTATTAGAACGTTCTCCAAACTTTACAAACGTTTTCTTGTGGTTTGAAATGAAAGTTCTTAAGGTTCTCGGAACAATTTGAGAACATAACTTTAAATAGAACCATGATGAAAATTGTAGGAAACTTTATGTTGAAGTACTGAAATTCCCACAGTTAAACGTCGTTTGTTAACGTTCTTGGAACAATTTAAGAACATGAAAACTGTAGGAAACATTATGCTGAAATACTGAAATTCCCACAGAAGAACTTTGTTTCTTAACATTCTCTGAACTATTTGAGAACATTATCAATGTCAAACCATGTGGAGAACTTTCCTAGAACATTACCAAAATGTAAATTAAATGTAACCATGTTTGACATTTTAGGAACATCCGGTAAAGTAATGAAATAAGTTCCATAATTGTGCTGAGAATGTTGCAAAGCCAAGAAACTATCCTGCACCATTCCCAGAAAGTTGTGGGAAGGTTTCAAAATAACCATAGGGCAACCACACTCTCACCAAGCTCTAAGAAACATATGGTTCTCAGAACATTGTGTGCTAGCTGGGATGTGTGTTATATTTAGTATCAGTCTCTTTTGGAAATCAATTGAGTTTATCGATCCCGTTGGTTAGTAGGTAGGAGATGGACCTGACAGACTGTTGTGCCTCCCTCTTATACGGACGGACGGGTCTGCGCCTCTTGCCTTGTTCCTGGTCTGTCAGGAATGCCTGATTATTGTGTGTACTATATTTAGCTAGCAGATATAATTGCCTGTGCGAGGTGATGATAGCCCGCGTCCAATGGAGTCACTGGAGATGGGCGCCGGCAGCGCCACAGCGAGATCAAATCTGTGTCTCATTCTTCCTCATTGAGACTTAATGATGAGATTCATTCACAATGGGCAGAGAGAAACATTACAGTGTATGGCAGAGCTGAGCTGAAGCCATCTTTTTCTCACTGCATTGCGATAATGAAGTGGTGTGGCAGGAGAGAGAGAGAGAGAGAGAGAGAGAGAGAGAGAGAGAGAGAGGAGAGAGGAGAGGAGAGGAGAGAGACACACAGAAGGCGACAGAGTGAGAGATGGAGACGGAGAGAGAGAGAGAGAGAGAGAGAGAGAGAGAGAGAGAGAGAGAGTGATAGAGAGAGAGAGAGAATGAGAGGAGGAGAGGAGAGGAGAGGCCCTCTTTGTCTTTGTTTTGTCCGGCTATTTAGTTTCAGGTTGGCCACAAGCCATCCTGTTGAGTGGTAAGAAAAACAAACAGAGGAAATAAAGTATGATTTTGGAAATGCTATTAGAGGCAACCGTGCTGTGCTTAGTTGACTCTGTTTTATCTGAACAACAGCAGGACAACTTAGTAAGGTTGTTAACACTGCAAACACAGGAAAGAGAACATCAACCATATTTTTTTATAGAACAGTAGACAGTAATGAATAAACACTGTCTGGAGCTGCACTTACTGTCATAACCCACGTGAACAGGGCCCATTTTGTGTGTGTGTGGTGGGGGGGGGGGGGGGGGGGTCATAATATGTTGAGGATAACACTTTTAAAGGGGTTTAGGGTCCAACTCTCTCAATTGAATTTACTGAACTTTATGGTAGGTACCCAGTAATCATATGGCAAACATGCGTCTTACTTTCTTGATTCCTTTCCTTCATAAACAGTGTAACCATGATGCCTGAAGTCAATATGATCTTTGGTGGGATTTGCTAGATTGCACAGGTCTGAAAATACACAGAAGACTTTCTCTGTAAAGTCTAGCGCACTATGGAAGAAAATAGGCTGCTGATGAATTGGACCTCTTCACTCTTACTGTAGATTACCATTTTCTAAAAGCTCCACATAGGGAGGTTGTAAAAACATAATAACTGTCATACTTTGGCTCGTTGAGTATCAATTATTTAATGAAGAGCCACGATAATCGGAAGGCCCATGAAATCAGAATGTTTGATTTTGGCATTTTATCTGAAATAACAAGTCAATAATGGTAATATTGTCAGAAAATAGGAAGACACTTTGTTTACTGATTGGCCTTCTCTCTCCAATGCTGTAGTTAGGCGCACACTGAAAATAAAGCACCAGGGACCGTATGCATAAAGTTTCTCAGAGTAGGATTGGTGATCTAGGATCTCTCTATGTAATATTATTCATTGTGATCTAAAAGACAAAACTGATCCTAGATCAACAATCTTTCTCTGAGATGCTTTGTAGATACTGGCCCAGGTCTCCTCTACAAATATAAATTAAATCACTATGATCTAAAAGGGAAAACTGATCCTAGATCAGCACTCCTATACCAAGACACTGTTTGAATATGGGCCCAAGTAGCTCTTGTCGTAAACAGGAGCAAATGTTTGTGGTCCCACAGGTCATGTGATATCAAGTGAAACTGAATGAAGACAACAGAGCCAACAGAGAGATCGTCGTCATGTTTTATTAAATGAGATAACGCAGGCTAATCTCTGGCTCAGGTTACACAGTGCTTTGTGGGTAATTAGAGATCATGTTGTACGCCTAGCTTGCTGAAAAATGACACCCCTCTCCTCCCTAATCTCGTTCCCCCTTCTCTCTCATCCACCTCCCTCCGCTTTTCATTGAACGGCATGCTTCCCATAAACTGGCACCATCTGAGATCAAAAACAAACAAACAACCTACCTGTAGGCGCTTCAAACGTAGCGGCTGTACAGTGTACGATATGAGTCAATTGCAAGAAGATATTTGCAAATTTGCCTACGTGCACAAAATTCAACTAGAGGAAGTTGCAGTAGAACACTTGCGGTTTGTTTTGTGTAACTTGTTAGATGAATGACTGCGTTCTGGCAAATGCCCAGCGTTCACTCTTACCCAAACAATGGCACTTGATACAGTGTGCCCTTGGTTTTCACATAGGACATCAGACCACTGTTGTTTTCTTACCAAAATGCTGACTTGTCATTTATAGTACAAAGCACACTAGGGAAATTCTCAAAACGCTCACCTAAAATAATTACCAACACACAGTATTCCTAATGCATTATATATTCACGAGTACATGGGCCTAGCTATCTCTTTTTTCTCCTTGTCAAATCTGTAGAAAGTTATTAGAAACCTGTCATGTTAAGGACCACAGGGGGCTATTCTATTAGAGCAGGTGTTACAATAGAATTGATATGATTCCCAGGTTGCCCAATTAGAACTGTACATTTCAGACAATTTATGGTGCTAATACACACACACACACACACACAATAGTGCTGCAAGGCACTCCATTTCCTCTCCCCTGCTCTGACAACATAGGAATATATAATGGGATGTGATGGAGTCACGTGACCACTCATGGCAACTAGGCTATGTGCCTCTATTGCTTGCTTGAAGATAAGATTAGTCAAGTATTACATAAACTAGGCAAAATAATAATACCTAATGTTATCTAACATTGTAGGAACCTTCAATGTTTTCTGGGCTTGCTAGCTAACCTTGTTGTTCCCCATTCCTAAACTGTGAATGGACACTTGACGATGCAGCGTCGCCAAGTATTCTCAGTGTGACCCGGTGTGGTTCCATTGATGATGCAGCGTCGCCAAGTATTCTCAGTGTGACCCAGTGCAGTGCCACTGACTGTGTGATTTCCACATGAGACTGTAATTAAGTAATCTCAGATCCTCGAGCACACGAGTCGTGCACTGAGCTGGGACCAATCTGGTGCTAATTGTCTTGAGTTTTAATTTATAATGGAATAAGGACCAGAGGGAACAGAGCTTAATGATGTGCAGTCTGCGTGTGTGGGTCTTTATTTCACTCTTCTGTGTTCTTATCTGTTTAACTGCTCCAGAGCTTAAGATCGACTGACTCCATATCAGTACTTTAAGGCGTTTACTTTCATTACTACTTCATCATCCGTCTTAATTCCACACAAAAAAACAGATGATTTTATTAGACTTCTGGATTCTTTTAAATAGGTGAATTTGTTGTGTTCAAGAACTTGTATTCCATTATCAGTGATAGACTGATAGTAACTGTGTTCCTTTCAATATAATGCTTTTTAGTTGTTCCAAAGCTAATTTCTTTGTTGTCTTAGTTGTTGTGCTTTTCATCTGTGTTGAATAATTTCATTTGCTACAGTAGTAACGAGGGTACAGGGCGAGGAAGGTGGCCTGCCCCACCTTGGTAATTGAATGGCAGGGGAAACACTTTTAAAAGTCAAAAGTGCAATGTTGAATGATCTGGGCCATAACCGAAGCCTACTTTATTTCTTTAAGCAGACACTCCAGTGTGTAATAATTTAAAAAGCCAAATGTTGTATTTTCTCTCCATTTAAAATGAATATAACTTCAGTTTTATTAATAAGGTAATAATGAAAGAGGTAGAACAAACAATAGCAAGCTATAAAATCTAACGAGTAGTTTGAACAAACCTTACAGTTGAGAAACGTTTAGTCTTTTATAAAATAAATTATCCATGCATCCCTCTTCCTTGCCGTTGCGAACTTAATTACCAAATGCCAAATAATGCAAATTAAAATAGCTTATCAATAGCATTTAGAGAAGTTAAAGTTATGAAGAGTATTTCACACATTTTTAAAAAAGTGTTTAATGTGTGTCAGCTTACAAATGGGAACAATTATAAAAGTCAGAGTCTAATAGGTGATTCTCTATCACACAGTAACGTAGCCAGAAATGGGTTGGTGTGTGGACCTGCCGAAACTTGGGTGGAACGAAATTGAAGCACTCAAATCATTATTCAACCAATCAATCACATATATTTATAAAGCCCTTCTTACATCAGCTGATGTCACAAAGTGCTGTACAGAAACCCTGCCTAAAACCCCAAACAGCAAGCATGCAGGTGTAGAAGCACGGTGGCTAGGAAAAACTCCCTAGAAAGGCCAGAACTTAGGAAGAAACCTAGAGAGGAACCAGTTTATGAGGGGATGCCAGTCCTCTTCTGGCTGTGCCGGGTAGAGATTATAACAGAACATGGTCAAGATGTTCAAATGTGCATAGATGACCAGCAGGGTCAAATAATAATAATCACAGTGGTTGTCGAGGGTGCAACAGGTCAGCACCTCAGGAGTAAATGTCAGTTGGTTTTTCATAGCCGGTCATTCAGAGTATATCTACCGCTCCTGCTGTCTCTAGAGAGTTGAAAACAGCAGGTCTGGAACAAGGTAGCACGTCTGATGCACGTCTGATGAACAGGTCAGGGTTCCATAGCCGCAGGCAGAACAGTTGAAACTGGAGCAGCACCACGGCCAGTTGGACTGGGGACAGCAAGGAGTCATCAGGCCAGGTAGTCCTGAGGCATGGTCCTAGGGCTCAGGTCCTCCGAGAGAGAGAAAGAAAGAAAGAGAGAAAGAAAGAAAGTGAGAAAGAAAGAAAGAAAGAAAGAAAGAAAGAAAGAAAAAAAAGGGTGAATTCTCTCTTTTTCTTTCTCTCTTTCTTTAATAACAATAACAAGTTCTAGGAACAGTGGGTTAACTGCCTGTTCAGGGACAGAACGACAAATTTGTACCTTGTCAGCTCGGGGGTTTGAACTTGCAACCTTCGGTAACTAGTCCAACGCTCTAACCACTAGACTACCCTGCCGCCCCAAGATCACCAGTAAGCCAGTGACTCAGCCCCTGTAATAGGGTTAAAGGTAGATAATCCCTGTGGAGAGAGGGGAAAGGGCCAGGAAGAGACAGCATGGGTGGTTCGTTGCGCCAGTGCCTTTCCGTTCACCTTCACACTCCTGGGCCAGACTACACTCAATCATAGGACCTACCGAAGAGATGAGTCTTCAATAAAGACTTAAAGGAGTCTGCGTCTCTCACATGGATAAGCAGATAATTCCATAAAAATGGAGCTCTATAGGAGAAAGGCCTGTCTCCAGCTGTTTGCTTAGAAATTCTAGGGACAGTAAGGAGGCCTGCGTCTTGTGACCATAGCGTACGTGTAGTTATGTACGGCAGGACCAAATCGGAAAGATAGGTAGGAGAAAGCCCATGTAATGTGTAGGTTAGCAGTAAAACCTTGAAATCAGCCCTTGCCTTAACAGGAAGCCAGTGTAGAGAGGCTAGCACTGGAGTAATATGATCACATTTTTGTGTTCTAGTCAAGATTCGAGCAGCCGGGTGCTTTATCCGGGTAGCTGGAAAGTAGAGAATTGCAGTAGTCTAACCTAGAAGTGGCAAAAGCATGGATACATTTTTCTGCATCATTTTTGGACAGAAAGTTTCAGATTTTTGCAATGTTACGTAGATGGAAAAAAGCTGTCCTTGAAACAGTCTTATATGTTCGTCAAAAGAGAGATCATGGTCCAGAGTAATGCCGAGGTCCTTCACAGTTTTATTTGAGACGACTGTACAACCATCAAGATTAATTGTCAGATTCAACACAAGATCTCTTTGTTACTTGGGACCTAGAACAAGCATCTCTGTTTTGTCCGAGTTTAAAAGCTGAACATTTGCCGCCATCCACTTCCTTATGTCTGAAACACAGGCTTCCAGGGAGGGCAATTTGGGGCTTCACCATGTTTCATCGAAATGTACAGATGTGTGTCATCCGCATAGCAGTAAAGGTTAGCATTATGTTTCTGAATGACATCACCAAGAGGTAAAATATATAGTGAAAACAATAGTAGTCCTAAAACGGAGCCTTGAGGAACTCCAAAATGTAAGGTTGATTTGTCAGAGGACAAACCATCCACAGAGACAAATTGATATCCTTCCGACAGAAAAGATCTAAACCAGGCCAGAACTTGTCCGTGTAGACCAATTTGGATTTCCAATCTCTCCAAAAGAAAGTGGTGATCGATGGTATCAAAAGCAGCACTAAGGTCTAGGAGCACGAGGACAGATGCAGAGCCTCGGCCTGACGCCATTAAAAGGTAATTTACCACCTTCACAAGTGCAGTCTCAGTTCTATGATGGGGTCTAAAACCAGACTGAAGCGTTTCGTATCATTTTTTTGTCTTCAGGAAGGCAGTGAGTTGCTGCGCAACAGCTTTTTGAGAGGAATGGGAGGAATGGGAGATTCGAATATAGGCCGATTAGTTTTTTATATTTTCATATATTTTCTGGGTCAAGGTTTGGCTTTTCAAGAGAGGCTTTATTACTGCCATTATTACATGATCATTAAAAGCATATAGGCCACCTTACTACTGCGCTATGTACCAAACAATAATTTATTTACAATGTCAATTCATGGCTCCTCTGTAGGCTGTGAATCTACACAATACACAATACAGTAAGGCTAGAAATAGATCATAATGCCATGCATGACATTGCACAGTTCATAATAGGGTCAGCAGCCTCTCAGTTTTACTGGATCCTGTCAAGGATATCAGTGGAACTAATTGCAGTGTACACATACAGTATAAAGTCATAAACTTAAAATATTAAATTAAGAATAGTCTGATGTGTGACAATATTATCAATAGCCTATATTCATTGTCAAATTATGAATGAAGATACTGATGAACAGTGTATGTTTGAGGCAGGGAACAGAGCCATGTTTTCTTTTTCTAAATCGTAATTTAAAGTTCCATGCAGTCCAGAGCTTTTGAATTGTATAGACCAGGGACAGGCAATTTAAAGGATTGACTCGGCCTATACTGTGTGTTATATTTCTTCATGATGCCAAACACACCGATAGTTTTGCCCCACCAAATGAATTTGTCCACAAGGACTAGTGAATGTACTGTCATTTACTGTGTGCTCTTGAGTCAAGTTTTTGCAACTGACTCAAGGCCCTTCCTCTTATTGTTTCAATATGTCAGAGGCATTGTTTGAATGAGGTCATCCATTACCGATTTGGCCTGAGGCCAGGTTGACTTCAGCTGATTTAATTGAATCTACAACATGACTCAAACTCAAACAAGCAGAGATTGCTCCGCCATGATATCCTCATTATTCCACATTAAGGACTCATTTCAGATTGGATTGTGACTCAGCTGCTTGACGAACAAGGGGAAGAGACCAAATCAAATAAGTGGGGTAGACTCATTTTAGAGAAATACTCTGGAAAATGGCTGGAAATATATGGACATGATAGAAAAAGGGGGCTTGTGCTTTCCTGGGGGTTTATACAAGTCAGAAGTGGATCATGCATTTCTGTCAAATAATTTCAAGTCAATATCTTTGGTGTGACCATTTCTACTGTAGTATTGTGAATATAACCAACATTGTTTGTGAAAGCATTGGCAGTGCAGGGAAGCTGAAACATGTGAATCAATCCTAAGATATGATGTGTGATGTCTGATGTCATCTGAAAACAGAAGCAAACAAAGGAAAGGCATTCAGACACCTCTACTAACGATACATCACACAAAGGTTGCATTGATATCGCATAACGTAATCTACTTTCTGACATTCCATATAAAGCCTATACAACAGTCCAATCTGCAAAGCAATACATCACTGATCGTCTGCCTCAACACATTTCTCAATTAACCATGCATTCTTTGAAAGGCATTGCCTGCTTGGCAAGAAACTTGCAGGGAAACATGTGGTTGGTTCCGAACTGCCAGTGGCTCACACAATAGGAAAGGAAATGTTGAGACTGTGATGGCTGCAGAGAGGAGATAGGGCAATGGTTGCTCAGGGCTAGGTATCGGGCACAAAAACAAACATGGATGCCCTTAATGAGCCTGCCAAAGGTAAAGACAGCTTCTTTCTCTCTCTCTCTCTCTCTCTCTCTCTCTCTCTCTCTCTCTCTCTCTCTCTCTCTCTCTCTCTCTCTCTCTCTCTCTCTCTCTCTCTCTCTCTCTCTCTCTCTCTCTCTCTCTCTCTCTCTCCACAACTGAACAGCCTCACTGTTTCAAAGAGAAGTGGAACATCCCCATAGGGACGGCAGGTAGCCTAATGTTTAGAGTGCTGGGTCAGCAACCGAAAGGTTGCTGGATCAAATCCCTGAGCTGACAAGGTAAAAATCTGTTGTTCTGGACAAGGCAGTTAAATAATGGTTAAAAAACTAAAATAGTAATGTTCACCCTCTCTCTACATCCAGGTGAACTTATAACTGAGGTTAACAGAGATGGATAGTGTGATATGTAAGTGGTAAGGCTATCGACAGGCCACAAAAAGAGGTCTTTGTAAGTACAGGCTTTAAATTGTTTACATGAGTGACTGTGTACTAGCTAAGTGACTGTAGTGTAATATACAGGAGTTGAAAGAAGAGTGAAAACATGCTCGTATGTTTCGGAGTTGATAGATTGTCAATGCAATAGATATGTATGTGTAGAGATTATAGCGGTCATGCAGAGTTTGCTGTCATATTTGTCTTGCGATCAATGGGGGGTGGTTTTTATGTGTCTGAAAATTCTGGTTATTTCCCTTTCAAAATCCTCAAGTGACTTCTTCTTGACTGGCAACAATCACAGTCAGAAAATGTTAGGAATTTATTCTGAAATTATAATTGAAATAAAATAATCAGGAACTAGATTCCTATGAAATGTTTTATTTAGATTCCAATGATGAAATAAATATATTTTTGCTGTTTTCACTAATTGCAAATTGACTGCATCTTGTTGTTAAATTTTCCCCTTTTTTTTAAAGAGTAAATGTGTCATCATATCCCCCATTTGCACAAAATACTAGTTGTCTCCTTGCAAACCAATACTTCAACCACCAGAAATTGTGTACACCCTTAGTCTAAAGTTTGAGGGAAGTTAAGCACATTCTCACTTTATGTAACATTTTTATAAATGCCAACTTTTATGTGGAAACTGGCGTACGCACGTTTTAGGGTTTATTTTGTACGTACACCACGTTTATAAGCTAGCCATGCTTCCCATTGCACTTTTATAACCGGCAGGTAGCCTAGTGGTTAGAGCATTGGACTAGTAACCGAAAGGTTGAAAGATCAAATCCCCGAGCTGAGAAGGTAAAATCTGTAATCTGTCATTCCTCAGCCTTCATTGAAAATAAGAATGTTTTCTTAACTGACTTGCCTAGTTAAATAAAGGTAAAATTTAGGCACATTAGAATTTAACATTCTTCATTTCCTCCCATGTTCATGGTTAGTTTTGATTACCCTCTTGTTGGGAAATATCAACCCATTTCATATAGACACTTACATGTGGTTCCGAGAAAAAAAATAAGCTTTCTAGTTGAATATTAACTCAAATTTGAAGAAATACACCCATAGCACATATTTTACACTACCTCTGTTTATGCCATTGGCTTTGTACAGTGTGAGTGTACATTAGCCTATATTAGTCAAGCCTGGTCATGTTAGGATGGCTTTATGCAAAATTAGTTTTGCTAAATGTTCTCCTCATGATGCTGAATTTACAACAGTATTCCGCTGTGTTCATTGAACTGGAAAGTCTACACAGTATGTCTGGTGTACTGTAATCTGTAGACACTTCCAGTTCCCCCATTTTCATGTCTGATAAGAATCTAAATGTCTGAGATGGAACTGTTGAATGGCTCCAAGGAGGAGTCTGAACACATTAGACATATTAGAACTTCCATGGCCACTCAGCATTCTAGAGGCGTTGGTCAAATCAAATCAAAGTTTATTTGTCACGTGCCCCGAATACAACAGGTGTAAACCTTACAGTGAAATGCTTACTTACAGGCTCTAACCAATGGTTTCCAAAAAAATGTATGTGTGTGTTTGTAGGTAAGCAAAGAAATAAAACAACATTAGAAAGACATTTGAAAAAAGAGTAGCAAGGCTATATACAGACACCTGTTAGTCAGGCTTATTGAGGTAGTATGTACATGTAGGTATCATTAAAATGACTGTGCATATATGATGAACAGAGTGTAGCAGAAGCGTAAAAAGAGGGGTTGGCGGGTGGTGGGACACAGTGCAGATAGCCCGGTTAGCCAATGTGTGGGAGCACTGGTTGGTCGGGCCAATTTAGGTAGTATGTACATGACTAGTTAAAGTGACTAAGCATATGAGATTAACAGAGAGTAGCAGCAGCGTAAAAGAGGGGTTGGGGGGGCACACAATGCAAATAGTCCGGGTAACCATTTCAGGAGTCTTATGGCTTGGGGGTAAAAACTGTTGAGAAGCCTTTTCCTAGACTTGGAACTCCGGTACCGCTTGCCATGCTATAGTAGAGAGAACAGTCTATGACTGGGGTGGCTGGGGTCTTTGACAATTTTTAGGGCCTTCCTCTGACACCGCCTGGTGTAGAGGTCCTGGATGGCAGGCAGCTTTGCCCCAGTGATGTACTGTGCCGTACGCACTACCCTCTGAAGTGCCTTGCGGTCGAATTGCCGTACCAGGCAGGAATGCAACCGGACTGGATGCTCTCGATGTTGCAGCTGTAGAACCTTTTGAGGATCTCAGGACCCATGCCAAGTCTATTTAGTTTCCTGAGGGGGAATAGACTTTGTCGTGCCGTCTTCACAACTGTCTTGGTGTGTTTGGACCAATCTAGTTTGTTGTTGATGTGGACACCAAGGAATTTGAAGGTCTCAACCTGCTCCACTACAGCCCGTCGATGAGAATGGGGACGTGCTCGGTGCTCCTTTTCCTGTAGCCCACAATCATCTCCTTAGTCTTGGTTACATTGAGGGATAGGTTGTTATTCTGGCACCATCCGGCCAGGTCTCTGACCTCCTCCCCATAGGCTGTCTCGTCGTTGTCGGTGAACAGGTTGTGTCGTCAGCAAACTTAATGATGGTGTTGGAGTCGTGCCTGGCCATGCAGTCGTGGGTGAACAGGGAGTACAGGAGGGGACTGAGCATGCACACCTGGGGAGCTCCAGTGTTGAGGATCAGCGTGGCAGATGTGTTGCTACCTACCCTCGCCACCTGGGGGCGGCCTGTCAGGAAGTCCAGGATCCAGTTGCAGAGGGAGGTGTTTAGTCCCAGGATCCTTAGCTTGGTGATGAGCTTTGAGGGTACTATGGCGTTGAACGCTGAGCTGTAGTCAATGAACAACATTCTCACATACTGTAGGTGTTCCTTTTGTCCAGGTGGGAAAGGGCAGTGTGGAGTGCAATAGAGATTGCGTCATCTGCTTATCTGTTTGGGTGGTATGCAAATTGGAGTGGGTCTAGGGTTTCTGGGATAATGGTGTTGATGTGAGCCATTACCAGCCTTTCAAAGCACTTCATTGTTACGGACGTGAGTGCTACGGGTCTGTAGTCATTTAGGCAGGTTGCCTTTGTGTTCTTGGGCACAGGGACTATGGTGGTCTACTTGAAGCATGTTAGTATTACAGACTCAATCAGGGACATGTTGAAAATATCAGTGAAGACACCTGCCAGTTGGTCAGCACATGCCCGGAGCACACGTCCTGGTAATCCGTCTGGCCCAGCAGTCTTGTGTATGTTGACCTGTTTAAAGGTCTTACTCACGTTGGCTACGGAGAGCGTGATCACACAGTCGTCCGGAACAGCTGATGCTCTCATGCATGCCTCAGTGTTGCTTGCCTCGAAGCGAGCATAGAAGTGATTTAGCTCATCTGGTAGGCTCATGTCACTGGGAAGCTTGCGGCTGTGCTTCCCTTTGTAGTCTGTAATAGTTTGCAAGCCCTGCCACATCCGACGAGCGTCGGAGCCGGTGTAGTATGATTCAATCTTGGCCCTGTATTGACGCTTTGCCTGTTTGATGGTTCGTCGGAGGGCATAGCGGGATTTCTCGTAAGCTTCCGGGTTAGAGTCCCACACCTTAAAAGCGGCAGCTCTACCCTTTAGCTCAGTGCGAATGTTGCCTGTAATTCATGGCTTCTGGTTGGGGTATGTACCTACAGTCACTGTGGTGGGGACGTCCTCAATGCACTTATTGATAAAGCCAGTGACTGACGTGGTGTCTTCCTCAATGTCATCGGAAGAATCCCAGAACATGTTCCAGTCTGTAATAGCAAAGCAGTCTTGTAGTTTAGCATCTGCTTCATCTGACCATTTTTTTATAGACCGAGTCACTGGTGCTTCCTGCTTTAATTGTTGCTTGTAAGCAGGAATCGGGAGGATAGAGTTGTGGTCGGATTTACCAAATGGAGGGCGAAGGAGAGCTTTGTACGCGTCTTTGTGTGTGGAGTACAGGTGATCTAGAATTTTTTTTCCTCTGGTTGCACATTGTTGATAGAGATTTGGTAGAACTGATTTAAGTTTCCCTGTATTAAAGTCTCCGGTCACTAGGAGTGTTGCCTCTGGGTGAGTGGTTTCCCGTTTGCTTATTTCCTTATACAGCTGACTGAGTGCGGTCTTAGTGTCTATTATGTCTATTATGTCTGTTATGTCTATTTCACGTATCACTTGTGATCGGTTGTTATTAAAAAACTAGGTTTTTCATGTTTTGGTGCTTTTGCATTGTTTATCTCACAATGTATAATTCATGTAGTTTATTAAGGGAAGATGGTGGAACAGGAGTGCTATGGAGATCTAGGTGGTATTCATTAGGCAGCAAATGACTAAAACAGGATGGACTATCTGGACTTTAATGCATTTCCTGTTGCTTTCTTGGCTTAAATTAACACAAACTGAGTCACTCTCACACCCTGTTTTCCTTTTGAAACAACGTGAAGTCAAAGGTGCTGAAGGTGAAATGTGCAATGCACCAAGATGGTTATTTAATAGCCTCGGCTGGTTGTTGATTGGGGAATAAACCATAATAAAGTGAGGCCAATTA
Organism: Oncorhynchus clarkii lewisi; assembly: GCF_045791955.1. Classification (NCBI taxonomy): domain Eukaryota; kingdom Metazoa; phylum Chordata; class Actinopteri; order Salmoniformes; family Salmonidae; genus Oncorhynchus; species Oncorhynchus clarkii. Next base: position 31,374,973 of record NC_092162.1, on the reverse strand, counting down.
GCCTAATAGGATAGGGATTATAATGGCAGAATTAAATGCCTGTGACAGACAGACAATAGGCTGCTTTGTCACTGCCATATACTGACTCGCTTATTAAAATTAATCTGGCCTGATTAAAAATGCAAATGGATTTAAATCATTGACGAGTTTACATGTTTTTATAACGTTTAACTGATTTAATTACACAGAAAATTAAAAAGGGACGTGTGATTGAATTTTTCCCTCCGCCGATTGCCACACTCAATTTAATATGTTTTCCCTCTTGCCAAGAAGACAAGGTAATGAGATTATTCCTCTCGAGGAAATGATGGCATGGTTTTATAAGAACTAAGAAGGGTGACATTTTTTAAGAGGGCTTCACTTGCAGGGTTTTTTTTTAACTTGATTTTGCTCGTCATGATGCGGCCATCCGATGCATGAGATGTTTCTTGCAGGTGTGTGTGAGTGTGTGTCTGTGTAACATATATTGCGTCATTTTATGGCAGTTTAAGATACCTACAGTCATTCAAATTAGTTTTTCCTTTCCAAGAAGGTTCCTTTCGTTTGAAAGTTTGTTTCTTAATTCCTTTGTTGTTGTAATGAATTCTTTACAGTCATGTTTTTTTCCCATCATATTTTAAATAACTTGTAAAAAATACACTTTATGACTCTATCATGAAGCATTATGACCACCCTGTGTCACTTTACTTGGACTAAGAAAATACACTTAATGACACTGTCAAGAAGCATTATGACCATCATAATACTCTGAGCCAGATAAGTCTATCACGTACATGTCCTTATATCAGTCATTGGTCAAAAAGAGGGTGCTTTGTCCTGCTCCTGAAATCTGCTCCTGCATTCATGCAGTCATCAGAAACAGAGCATTTGGGCTAGGTGCATGTCTGACAGCAATGTGTGTGCAATTATAATGACAATTTTATATGGTCAATAAAAATACAAAATAGAACATGAACATACTGTTGACACGTATTGTGTAATGCAATGTTTTGCCCTGTGTGGTACGTTTTGAAACTCTTATGTAGGTGTCATAGCTAGCCATAAAATAACGCAGTATATGTCACAACAGGTCTAAATATATGTTTCATGACAGTTATGTCAGCTGTTATGGCATGTTATGACCGCGTTATGACGCTGGGTGTCAAGTAAAGTCTTACCCTGATTTTCTTCCTAGCATCCAACACATATTCTAATCAATTAGTTGCATCTCAGACATTTCAAATGACTGAGCTAATTTTCCAAACGTAGGTCAGATGACGTATTGCCAACAGAATTTCGTCATGACTCTACACTCATTATGTACCAAGTCATACCAGATGGCTTGTTATAATATTTGCCATTCAGCAGATGCTGTTATTTAAAGTGACTAACATTGAGTGCACATTTTCGAATTGGTGACCACAGCTGGAATCGTATCCATGACCCTGTAGTTTCTAATGCCATGCTGAGCCACACAGGACCACACTTAGATAAGGTATATTTGTTAAATAGATTAATAGTTTCTCTGTTGAAACATGGTAGGTTTTTACACCTTTCAGCTGCTGTGGTCATTAAGAATTCTAGCATGAGGTGGACATCCTGTCGGGAAGGAAATAGATTTTTGCCGCTTTGTTTGTTCAAGACTAGTGGGCAGCTCTCATTGTTTGTTGTCTTGTTCATGTATTTTTTGCCGTGTCGTTGTATTGACATATTAACATGTTTTATGACCTTTCTCGCTTCATTGCTGCTTTGGAACAGTTTTATTTTTTAAACAAGTTAGACCTGGTAATTGTTTTCCACAATAAAGATACCTTATCTGTGCTGGCATTGATAGTTGTCTGATATGAACCTGATGCCAGACGTGCATGTGCCTATTTTACAAAAAGAGTAGCTTTGACTCATGTTCCTATATAAGGACAAAGGCCATGGTAGGTTTAGATATTTGTTTTGAGGCAAATGAGAGGGATAATTTGTGTGCTCTTATTGTAAGCAAAGATCCTCAATATAAGAGATATTTTTGTTATAGGATGACTTTAGGACTGAGTGACCAATGTAACCTGTCCTCAGCTCTCAGGGAACATTTCACTAAATTGAACTTCGTGTTGGCAACGTAAGATTGATATCAAAGGATCAAATGTGTGGCGATGCACGTCAGCACATTGTGTTGAAATGGAAAGTGTGAGATTGATCTGTGTGACATTAGTGATCTACAGCAGCATGTGCAATAAATATGTACAAAGAATGAGTTTACCCGTAGCATATGGTGAGGAGAAATGTGTTAGAAATAGGCTCTTCACTACAAACCGTGTACAGTAATGACAACATTTCACTGACAAACTTTTAAGCAGATTCAGAAGTGGCAATATAGACTTAAGTTTTGCCTTACAGCAAAGTGTCTATTAAGAGTCATAGTAGTAATCTGGCATACAAATCTAAGATTGCTTGATGTCCCATTTGATATTAAAAGCAGCCCATGGTCCTCAAGAATATCTATTGTTGACAGCACAATATAATTTAATGCAGAAATGAAGTAGTTTAGAATGTATTTCCACAAAACGAGTTTCCACACTCACATAAAGTAGCCATGAGGCTGCAATACAAACATACTTAACAGTTATGTCGTCCTCGTCGTCCCCCACCCCCCTCAACACACACATACACATTTCCCTCAAAGGAAAAAAAAACACAATTACTCCATTGTGCCGAGCAGTATATCACATTCTGCACATTTCAGTCCGGGAACAGAGACGCTGTTGTTAGTGGCATATGGCATCATGATAAAGATGGTTGAGAGGAAGAAGGGGGTGGTAGTTCACTGTCAGGGCATAAATTGAACGAACTATAGTGTGGAGATTGGATTAACATATTGTTAACAATGGGTTATTTTCTGGGATACTCCAGTTAGCGTTCTATATTAAATGGGAGTGAACTGTATAAAAAATATACTGAAGAATATTTGCGATATACAAAAATGCCATCCGAGGATTGATTTGATCATTATTTAGTCCATGTGGGAGTGCTGATATGCAGTAGATAGATACAGTATTTCAACAGCAATTCCAAACAGGGATCCTAACATACTTTCTGGCAGTGCGTAAGGAGAGCTATTATGCCTCAATCCAGAAACTCAAACTATCTAGTCCACAATGTACTGTATATTGCTGATAGTACAGTTGGGGGCATTCATAACTTTGCCTTTATTGCAGTGCAAGTAAAAACATCCTTCATGTAACTATGGGTGCATGTAACTGCACCATCAGGGGCATATTTTCAAAATACATTTCCTTCAATGGGTTATTATTAGATGATTAGCAAATTAACTTGGTGTAGGTACAACATAATGTATATGGAGAGGTATAGCTACCAAATGCGTGGTCAGTGGTCGAGACTGAATTGGGTTAGTGCATCTACTGTACCGTGAGCCAACACTGAAATGACAGGAAACTTGTCGGTGACGAGGAAAACCCTGTCAGTAGCACACAGTAGAGCAGAGAGTAAAAATAGGGCACTTGTCAAGAGGAGCAGGAAGTTAGTGGACAGTGGCTCCTACTTGGGGACTTTCTTCTGGGGAGCAAAGAGACTTAACCCTTTGGTGTCTGTGTGGGCTTTCAGTTAAATCTTTCATCTGTGTTATTGTCTTCTACATTTCTCAAGAATGTTGTTCGGTTAATCAAGGCCTAGTGTTAGTCATAACCCCTGTTTTGAAAAAGGTGGCGTACTGTACAATATTGTGTGGGAGTTGCCATTTTTGGAAAAGCAACTCTCTTAGCCTGGTCTCGGATGTTTTTGCTGGACCCATTCGAGAGTCATAGTTACTCCGGCTGTTTACCCACGCTTCGTTGAATTTCTTCACTTTGACATGAGGAGCACCGGCGAAACGGGGCTCGTCTCCTTTGAATGTCAGCCATTGAGCCGCATGGCGGAGTAGACTCTTTTCCGGCTTAGAGACTGTCTGTCAGTCAACCAACTAGTCATCGATGTGCTACGCACTACTTACCTGGAGAAGAGCCAAGGCTGACGCTGCTATCTAGGGTCCTCCAGCTAGGGTGGGCATCCGTTTCCAACTGCTTGATTTCATCTGGCACTCCGAGAAACCTGAGGGCAACAAAAGAGAAGGATTAGTCGGCCGTGAATCGGATGGTAGCGCCCTCTGCATTGTATGGAACTGTATCACTATGTGTAAGCTTTGCCGGTGTGAGTGATACTTGTTACCATTCCGCTCCTGTGTTTGGATGTTTGTGTTTGGATGTGTGCGGAAGTTGCTTTCATTGCCTTGCCATCCTTTGTTTATTCCCTTGGCCTGCATCGTCGTCAGAGTGCCTTCATACTCTGATGACCACCTTTGATCCTCTTGGCCTGCACCCTTCGGCCTGCATTCTTATCCGCTCTAGTCACCATGAGGGTAAATATTACCCCCAGAATCCCTGGGAACATGGAACACGTTCGTAGACAGTATGTTTATATGTTGAGGCTAGTGGCTAGGCAGGGGGTTGGGGAGGTTGCCCTCCTTTCCCCCGTCCGCCCTTCACCAGAGCGAGAGGCCATAGTTCACAAAAAGGTTTGAGGTTGAAACGAAAGCATCCGGGTGCTCCAACACCGTGCGATAGGGTCCTGGCCGAAACTCAAGCGCTTGATGTTGGAGACCGAGGTGGGAAGACCCGGTTCTCCGGCAACTCCTGATCCCCTTCGGACGCCGTTTCTAACAGGGAAAGGGGGGATGGAGCCGGTGGTGCACGTCCAAGGTGACATGGAGATGTGGGGAACCGAGCATGGGCGAGGGCCGAAGCCACCCTCCCGGCCAAGAACCCAGCGAAGTCCTCAGAGAGTCATAGGTACTCCCACCATTTACCCGCGCTTCATTGGTCTGTTTCGCTTGATGGCCCTCTGATTGCAGTTGTTAGATGGACCTCCGACCTGCAACCATTTTTTACGGTTATATACACTACCGTTCAAAAGTTTGGGGTCCTTAGAAATGTCCTTGTATTTGAAAGAAAATCACATTTTTTGTCCATTAAAATAACTTCAAATTAATCAGAAATACAGTGTAGACATTGTTAATGTTGTAAATGAGTATTGTATGGAACTGTATCACTATGTGTAAGCTTTGCCGGTGTGGGTGTACTGAGGCCCATTATCAGCAACCAACACTTCTGTGTTCCAATGGCCCGTTGTGTTAGCTAATCCAAGTTTATAATTTTAAAAGGATAATTGATCATTAGAAAACACTTTTGCAATTATGTTAGCACATCTAAAAACTGGTGTTCTGATAAAGGAGCAATACAACTGGCATTCTTTAGAGAAGTTGAATATCTGGAGCATCAGCATTTGTGTGTTCGATTACAGTCTCAAAATGGCTAGAAACAAGTATCTTTTTCTGAAACTAGTCAGTCCATTCTTGTTCTGAGAAATGAAGGCTATTCCATGCGAGAAATTAACAAGAAACTGAAGAACTCGTACAACGCTGTGTACTACTCCCTTCACAGAACAGCACAAACTGGCTCAAACCAGAATAGAAAGAGGAGTGGGAGGCCCTGGGGGCACAACTGAGCAAGAGGACAAGTACATTAGAGTGTTTAGTTTGAGAAACAGACGCCTCACAAGTCCTCAACTGGCAGCTTCATTAAATAGTACCCGCAAAACACCAGTCTCAACGTCAACATTGACGAGAACTCTCCCTGGGGCTCCCGCCAGCTTCTCTGGGATTGATTGCGTTATCGCACTGGACGCCACGCAGGGCCTGTCTCTGCCTCTCCGAATTCGTGGATCTGAACCCGACTGACTGAGGCCATCGCCCTCCCTTTCGAACGGCGTTCGCCCATCTCTTAGGACCGACTGACTCATGTGCAACTGCTGTTCACATGGAACCCTTCTCCACTTTGGCCTTCAAAGTTCTCGTTTTAATATTTGCTACTACACCAACGACCATAGCAGTTGGCCATACAGCACAAACAGATCTGGAACCAGGCTATGAACGCTCTCCTATCTGAGTACTGTTTCACGGAGGTCACGGACTGGTCATTACTGAACATGTAATAATGGTCAGACAGGTAGCCCCCAGGGAAAGTAATCACTTGGCCCAGATATAAGTGATGACAAACGATGCATCCTCCTCCACAGATCTTCCCATTCATCTCCGCTCCTCATTAATGGGTAATTACCTATAATTAGTGAATCATGTCATGTTAATGAGGATGGTAAGAGCTGCCAGAAGGAGCAGTCCAGGTTTGGAATGATGTGCAAGACGGTGCACGACTCAAATTAAATGAAGCCTGTGTGGGCCACTTGTTTTGCATGCACATCAGGGGCGTTATGTATCAAGTATCTCAAAGTAGGAGTGCTGATCTAGCATCAGGTCTTCCCTGTCCATGTAATCTTATTAATTGTGATCTAAAGGCAAAACTGATCCTAAATCAGCACTCAATCAGCATTTGACCTGCTGACAATGCTGACATTGATCTCCATAGACATATTCTGCATTCTGTTCTAAGTAGACACCTAACCTGTCCTTCAGTGCAGATTTTCCATGAAATGTAAGCTAGGCCCAATAGCTTCAGTGCTCTGCCTGCCTTACCCTGCATTTGTTGCATCCAACCAGAACTCTAGTGACATCATCACCTTTCCTTACTCTGGCGGGCAAGTGTGAGTTATTATATCAAAGGAGGCTAATGGGAGATGATAGCCATGTGTGTGTGTGCACAGTGACTATTTAATCTGGCCCAGTGGCGTGCCGTTGGCCTGGCTAATCATAGTCTGTCTGTAGGAGCACGGTGAGCCATGGGAGCACGCCGTCGCTAACAGTGCCTGACAGACTCATTAGAGAGAGCTGGCACTGAGCTAGCAGACTCCCCGACACACACAGTCACACACATGCACAGACACACACACACACACGCTCCACGTGTGAGAACAAGTTAGCCGGTGACCCCTCACAGTCGCAACCCAAACACGAGCCAATGCTGGGAGAGCATCTGGGAAAAAAGGAGGCAGGGTGGGAAAAAATGATAAGCAGGAAAGAAGAGAGGAAAGGAGAGGAGGGCGGGGAGGACCAAGTAAGCGAACATCCTGACGCAGCATCTCTCCAATTCAAATAGTTATTTAGACTGTCAAATGACTACTTCAATGGACTCCTGTGGCTTATTACCTACAATATGAAGAATGCCATAACCAGTACAAGTCAAAAGTTTGGACACAACCACTAATTCAAGGGTTTTTCTTTATTTTTTGTTGTAGAATTGTAGAATAATAGTGAATATATCAAAACTATGTAGTCACACATGTGGAATCTGGTAGTAACCAAAAAAAGAGTTAAACAAATCACAATATATTTTAGATTTTAGATTATTCTAATAGCCACACGTTGCCTTGATGACAGCTTTGTACACTCTTGGCATTCTCTCAACCAGCATCACCTGAAATGCTTTTCCAACAGCCTTGAAGGAGTTCCCACATATGCTGAGCACTTGTGGCTGATTTTCTTGGTCAAATAGCCTGGAGGTGTGTTGGGTCATTGTCCTGTTGAAAAACATAATGCTGTGGTAGCCATGCTGGTTAAGTGTGCCTTGAATTCTAAATACATCACGGACAGTGTCACCAGCAAAGCACCCCCTCCTTTCCTGTGTTAGTCCTCATAAGAGCCAGTTTCATCATAGTGCTTGATGGTTTTTGCAACTGCACTTGAAGAAACTTTCAAAGTTCTTGACATTTTCCACATTGAATGACCTTCATGTCTTAAATTAATGATGGACTGTCATTTCTCTTTGCTTATTTGAGCTATTCTCGTCATAATATGGACTTGGTCTGTTACCAAATAGGGCTATCTTCTATATACCACCCCCACCATGTCACAACACAACTGATTGGCTCAAACGCATTAAGAGGGAAATAAATTCCACAAATGAATTTTAAAGAAGGCACACCTGTTAATTGAAATGCGTTCCAGGTCATGAAGCTGTTTGAGAGAATGCCAAGAGTGTGCAAAGCTTTCATCAAGACAAAGGGTGGCTACTTTGAAGAATCTCAAATATAAAATGTATTTTGATTTGTTTAACACTTTTTTTGGTTACTACATGATTCCAAATGTGTTATTTCATAGTTGTGATGTCTTCACAATTATTCTACATGTAGAAAATATTACAAATAAAGAAAAACCCTTGAATGAGTAGGCATGTTCAAACTTTTGACAAGTACTGTATGTCCTATTTGAAGCTTTTATAACTCAACCTCATACCAGTGCAGTGGATTTTGATGTGGGGAGGCAGAATAATATGTTTACAATTGGTTGATCATATTACTTTGGATAGAAATTCACTGCACCACGTACAGGTTCTTGGGCTGTTTCTGGTTCCAGATAGAACCTTTTCACCCAATGAAGAATACTGAAATAAGTCTTTAGGAACTCTTTGCTGAAAGGGCAGAGTGTGGTTCAGTGCAGAGGACGACTGAGGGTTTGAATGTTGCACCTGACACACCAGATTTACAATTGCTTGCCTTGCTCTGAGGTTAATTGGAGGGCAGGAGCGCTACACGCAACCAATGGAAAATATTTGGGTCAGCTCACTAACAGGTGGATACAAAACAGGTCAATAATGTAAAGTATGGGTGAGGCAGCTTTTCGTCCCCTTGCTACACTACCACAAACAAATGAAAATGCATGCACACACACACACACAAAAAACACACTCCTGCTCCAGGTAAACATTTTTGAGCCATTGTTAGATATTGTAATTACCCATTGTCATCCATTGTTAATTTCTTGTTTTTTCCATCTTGCCCACTAGCTATAACAGGTGGACGGACCCCTCTCCTACGAACTGGTTTCACCCATAACCAAATCAAACTAGCTTTAATCTTCTCTCCCACTATACAGAGAGACTGCATCTCTGTGAAGTATGTACAGTATTGTGGTGAATAATGTATTCTGCTAGGATTTTACACAGCGTGTGTGCGTGTGTGTTTGAGGATGGAACATGCATGTCTGTGTGTTGTTGGGGGAGGGGGTGAGAGGAGGGAGGGAGGGTGTGGGACTTAGCGTTTTGGGCTCCCTTTGTGTGAAGATAAAACATGCAAATTGTGGATTATTTTAATGAATTTTTTTCTAGTGCTGAATCTCTAATCCCTAAAGCAGTTTGAAAGGTTTCAAAGTAACCCCCTCCCCCTTTTTTCCTGATAGGAATTTACAACTACCAGCTGTCTAGGAATGTGATCCTATGCACTTTAATTCCACTGTGGTGCAGTTATACTGCAAAGTAACATGGAATGGACATACACTATATATACAAAAGTATGTGGACGCCCCTTCAAATTAGTGGATTCGGCTATTTCAGCCACACCCGTTCCTGACAGGTGTATAAAATTGAGCACACAGCCATGCATTCTCCATAGACAAACATTGGCAGTAGATTGGCCTTACTGAAGATCTCAGGGACTTTCAACGTGGCACCGTCTTAGGATTCCACCTTTCCAACAAGTCAGTTTGTCACATTTCTGACCTGATACAGCTGCCCCGGTCAACTGTAAGTGCTGTTATTGTGAAGTGGAAATGTCTAGGAGCAACAACGTCTCAGCTGCAAAGTGGTAGGTCACACAAGCTCACAGAATTAGACAACCGAGTGATGAAGCGCGTACACGTAAAAATCGTCTGTCCCTCAGTTGCAACACTCACTTCCAAGTTCCAAACTGCCTCTGGAAGCAACGTCAGCACAAGAACTGTTCAAGAACTGGAGCTTCATGAAATGAACACAAGCTCACCATGTACAATGCCAAGCGTCGGCTGGAGTGGTGAATCCGACGGACAAATTTGGGTTTGACGGATGCCTGGAGAACGCTACCTGCCCGAATGCATAGTCCCAACTGTACATTTTGGTGGAGGAGGAATAATGGTCTGGGGGTGTTTTTCATGGTTAGGGCAAGGCCCCTTAGTTCCGGTGAAGGGAAATCTTAACGCTACAATGACAGTCTAGACGATTCTGTGCTTCCAACAGTTTGGGGAAGGCCCTTTCCTGTTTCAGCATGACAATGCCCCACGTGCACAAAGCGATGTCCATGCAGAAATGTTTTTCGAGATAGGTGTAGAAGAACTTGACTGGCCTGCACAGAGCCCTGACCCCAACCCCATCGAACACCTTTGGGATAAATTGGAACGCAGACTGCAAGCCAGGTCTAATCACCTACATCAGTGCCCAACCTAATTAATGCTCTTGTGGCTGAATGGAAGCAAGTCCCCGCAGCAATGTTCCAACATCTAGTGGAAAGCCTTCCCAGAAGAGTGGAGGCTGGTATAGCAGTAAAGGGGGGACCAACTCCATATTAATGCCCATTGATTTTGGAATGAGATGTTTGACAAGCAGGTGTCCACATACTTTTGGTCATGTAGTGTGGTTGGGTCAAAACCATACATGTTATGGATGGATAAATGAATACTCCTTTTCAAATGTTATTTGACAGTGATGATAATGATTGTGATGACACTGTGGAATCAATCTATAGTTCAGTCGAGTACAGGCTTAACTGAATGACAACAGAGAATTTTATTGAATAGTTTGAGGTAGGCCTCGTCTCTGAGGAATGCTCCTCAGAGCCAGATGCTGATGACAGGTTGCCCTATGCTGAGCTGCTGGTATCGCTTGGAGAACGGAGTTCTGATGATGGGCATTCCGGTTATTATGCTGGTGGTGGTGGTGGGGAGGTGGAAAGTTGTTGGAAGACTGTTGCTGAAAAACATTGAGTCAGAGACTGTTGACATAAATACTCCCATAGATTTATGCCCATTGGTTAACAGAAGGGGATGTGACTATTGCACGAGTGAGCCAATAGGTTAATCAGCAAGCGTGGCGGAATTGCCTTAGTGTGCCATGCTCATTGGCTGAAGTTAATAGGTGAATGACATTCCGCACACTTAACGGTGTGCGGAATGTCGGTAAAGAGGAGGTAAAGAGGAGGCGAGATGTGACACTATCCTGATGAAGTAACATTATTAACACTACCATATACAGTACACTGAGTATAGCAAACATAAGGAACACCTTCCTAATATTGAGTTGCACCCCACCATTTTGCCATCAGAAGAGACTAAGTTCATCGGGGCATGGACTCTACAAGTTTTCAAAAGCAGGGATGCTGGCTCATGTTGACTCTAATGCTTCCCACGGTTGTGTTAAGTTGGCTGGATGTCCTTTGGGTGGTGGACCATTCTTGATACACACAGGAAACTGTTGAGTGTGAAAAACCCAGCATCATTGCAATTCTTTACTACCATTGACCATTCACCCTCTGAATGGCACACATACACAATCAATGTCTCAAGGCTTAGAAATCCTTCCTTAACCTGTCTCCTCCCCTTCATCTACACTAATTGAAGTGAATTTAACAAGTGCCGTCAATAATAAGCTTTCAACTGGATTCAGCTGGTCAGTCTATGTCATGGAAAGAGCAGGTGTTCTTAATGTTTGTATACTCAGTGTAAATACCTGCTATGCTGTTTGGGTAACGTGGCCACTCCCATATCAATACCTGCTATGCTTATGAGGTCCCATTATAACCTCTACCACGGATATCTGCTATGCTAATGAGGTAACATTATAAACACTACCTTCTATGCTGATGAGTGAGATAGGAAGCGGTGTGAATTACAGAATTTACTAGATAAATCAAGTGACGATCCATTCAGTCCAGCCTTAATGATTGAATTTCCGTAGCTACATTACATGTTACAACTTTTAATTCAAACTGGGTATAAAAAGGATACCCACATATCCTAGACAAATTAAGGCTCCTTTTTAAATGTTATTTGACAGTGATGATGATAATTGTAGAATGCTTTCTGGATCTATGTATCTGTATTTAGTATCTTTTCATTCTAAATGTAAAAAAGGATGCCCGCACATCAGTCACTTATGTCAGTTATCCCCTATAGACTCCAAGGCAACATATTGGAAAAGCTCTTTGCACTTACTCAAATGATATACTGGATATAGTATCATTATGTAGTCTTATATAGTACATAAGTGAACACTACATGGACCTGCACTTAAACACTATCCCTGTTTTTCAATGAACAAGGCCTTACTGGTCCATTGCATTCAATGTGTTTGTGTTTGTAATATTGTATGTGACTTATCAGGATATAGCCCCACGGACATTTGATACAGTTATAAGGGATTATTGTAGGGTGGGAATTGCCAGGGACCTCACAAGACGATATAGGATGTTCACCAATAAAATTATTAATTGATTCAAGGTCCATTCAATAGAGAATTGCGTCAGAAAAATTGTCCAAAAAGCATGTCTCATCACAGGCATTATCAAAAAGTGCTCACCGCGGCAGAATGGCATGGCGCTATTTTTTAAAACTTTTTATTGTATTTAACCTTCATTTAACTAGGCAAGTCAGTTAAGAACAAATTCTTATTTACACTGACTGCCTACCAAAAGGCCTCCTGTGGGGACAGGGGCCTGGGATAATAATATTAAAAAAAAATACATTATACAATACAATAGGACAAAACACACATCACAACAAGAGAGAACACACAACACTACAAAAAGAGAGACCTAGACAACAACATAGCAAGGCAGCAACACATGACAACACAGCATGGTAGCAACACAACATAACAATAACATGGTAGCAACACAACATGGTAGCAGCACAAAACATGGGACAAACATTATTGGGCACAGTCAACAGCGCAAAGGTCAAGAAGGTAGAGACAACAATACATCACACAAAGCAGCCACAACTGTCAGTAAGAGTGTCCATGATTGAGTCTTTGAATGAAAAGATTGAGATAAAACTGTCCAGTTTGAGTGTTTGTTTGCAGCTCGTTCCAGTCGCTAGCTGCAGCGAACTGAAAAGAGGAGCGACCCAGGGATGTGTGTGCTTTGGGGACCTTGAACAGAATGTGACTGGCAGAACGGGTGTTGTATGTGGAGGATGAGGGCTGCAGTAGATATCTCAGATAGGGGGGAGTGAGGCCAAAGAGGGTTTTATAAATAAGCAGCTTTGAACGTCAACTGACAAGCTAACCAGTGGCTGCAGGTTCGTGAGTGAAAACATGGACTTTTTCGAAATTAAATCCGCTAAATACAAAAATAACAAAAAATTTGAACTATTTACAAGCTAACAGACTGAATTTCAATATCCCACCCTCCACGAAGAGAATATATTCCTGTTTTCATTGTTTGTTTTTGATTCTTTCCCTTTAAAGAAACTGCTCTTCACAACGTAGATTGATTGCCAATATAGCCAATGAAAGCCAAGGATCTGGAGATGAAAATGAAGATGGTATCAAGTTGATTTTGATTGGAAACATCTTCAAATGGTACCACCTCCCAACACCAAATATGGAAGAGATACAACCAAGAGCAGTGCAGTCTAAACTAGTAACGGTCGCAACAAATGTATGTTTTTATTTCATCAACACTGTCAAGGACAAGTATAAGGTTATAATATTTTAGAGAACAGTCTAATTATTAATTATATGTGATTTAGAATGACATAGAGCAAAGAAAACCAGTGGTGGAAAAAGTACTGAATTGTTATACTTTTCATACCTTCATAGAAAATTACTAAAGTAAAAGTAAAAGTCAGCCAGTAAAATACTAAATTGTCAGCCAGTAAAATTGTCAGCCAGTAAAATTGTAAAAGTATCTGGTTTTAAATGTACTTAAGTACAGTGGTTGAAAAAGTACTAAATTGTCATACTTTAGTAAAAGTACAAAGTTAAAGTAAATGCTATACATCAAATTTCTTATATTAAGCAAACCAGACGGCACTATTTTTTGATATATATTTTTATTTACGGACAGATGGGGGCACACTCCAACACTCAGAAATAATTGACAAACATTATTTGTGTGTAGTGAGTCCACCAGATCAGAGGCAGTAGGTATGACAAGGCCTTATATTGATAGGTGTGTGAATTGGACGATTATTCTGTCCTGCCTGAGCGTTTACACTCAACAGTTTCCCGTGTGTATCAGGAATGGTCCACCACCCAAAGGACATCCAGCCAACTTGACACAACTGTGGGAAGCATTGGAGTCAACATGGGCCAGCATCCATGTGAAACGCTTTCGACACCTTGTAGAGTCCATGCCCCAACAAACTTTGTCACTCACTATTATTATGCATGTTAAATATACAGTATGTCACATTGCAGACATATTACAAAAATGTTGGTGAAGAGAGCAGCAGAGTCCCCAAAGGCAAGTTTCCTGTAAGACATCATTCACTTCATTGGTCCATGAGCTGGATTCCTCTCTAGTTGAAGTTGTTATGGTCATTGGGATTGTTCTGTTGGTCAATTAAGCCAGGCAAGCTCAATCACACACAGATAACATATTTTAAACGATTTCCAATAGTATATGTAGCCAGGTCTGGTATAGAAAAGAAATGAGAGGAAATCGAACATCTCCTCATGTTAGTCATATTTGCTACAGCGGGTATTTTACAGAGATAATTCACTGTCTCAGTGGGATCTTTGATATTTAAAAACAAATGTGGCCCAAGGCAATATTCATTAACTGTAAATAATAGAACTGCTTGGATAGTGTAGCACCAAGGTGAAATTAGCCTCTTATTATTTTATAAAGTTAGTGTTCCTCGGGCTTTCCAGTTAGGAGTATTAAAAATGTACAACCCTCTGACAAATTATTCACTTGACAGATTTGCTATTTGCCTTAATCACTAACCATTCAGCTCCACATTGTTTCAAATTGATAAAATGAGATGTTTCCCTCTGTCACGTATTTTCCCGTACGGCAGATAGCTTGGTATATCCTTTATCTTCTCTGCTTTTTAAATTTCTAATTACACAGAATCATTTTCAAATAACCGTATGACACAAACATTGCAAGGGAAACCTTCTTCAAAATGTTCATAGAATTGTATTTGCAGAGGTTCTTAAAAATGTCATTTCCATTTGAGGCCATAGGCTATGGCAAGGAGAATGTCTAAAGGAAAACACATTGAGCACAACTGTCTTGTTATTTGTGCAAAAGAACGCTTTGTGGACTACCTAACCAATTCTTTGTCCTCAATTTCTTAACTTTTCCATTCTTTATAGTTTTGAATCATCAGCATGTTTGCCATGAAATTGACATTACCTACAGGTCAAAATAGAAGCTGCCTGTCGACCAACAAACACACTCAGTAATATTAGATTGTGAAATAATAATGAGGAAGTACAGAACCATGCCCACCGCACCCCCACACCCCCAAGTGAGTAGCATCTTGTGGTTGTGGCCACCGAGCCTGAGACTTATCTCCATATCAGTGGGGTTGGATAGATCCACTTGTTCTCCCAATAGGGGGGTAATGGAGCTCCTCATTGAGCCAGACTGGCGACAGGCTGGTAGATGAGTAGCCAGGGCTTACATGCGCCAGCTCTCCTAGGGGAAGTCTCACTGGCAAACAAACACATCAGCCCTGTGCCAACGCTGAGGGAAGCAGGGTCTTTTTCTGTAATTTTTTTAACGTAGGTAGGGTCTTGAAATGTAGTTTGCTTTACAGTAGCTAGCACCAGGCTCATTTCTCATCTGTTTGCGAACCCATTTTAGTTTTATGACAGTTTAACCTTGCTTTACCTCTTGTTCTTTTTCTGTCTATCTCTCTCATTCGCTCTCATTCTCTCTTTCTCTCACCACTGTACTTTGGGGAGAGTGGGGTAAGTTGAGCCATTTTTACATTCAGCATCACTCCATCAAGGGAACAATAGTATTCTTTCAATAGTATTCTTTATAGCAACAGTATTCTTTCTATATATTTCAGGATGTTGTGCATCCCTGGAAATCATCAGAATTCATGTAAACATTACAGTTTTGAAAACATAGCTTGTTAAGCCACCTACACATTTCTGTACTGAATTAAATATTACTGCTACCTTTTTCAATCCCTGTATATCTTTATTTCCAAAACACAACTGAACACAATCACATTAGCTTTTTTGTATTTTACTTATTTGAAGCATGTTTTAACACAGGCTTAAAACCTAACAAACAATTTGCACTTAAAAAAAAAAAAATCCACATATGCCCGGCCCTGTTGTTACCCAATATCCCAGCGATAATGCCTTGCATTACGCCTGGGAAGAATACTCAACAATTTGCTCAACTTGTCATTGGCTCAGCCATTTGCTCAACTTATACCAAGGCTAACGTTTGTATTATATTAGCCCACACATCTACAAGGATGCACTTTCATGCTAGTTTTAGGACCTCATATTGAAGCTTATTGAAACCCCAACTGATGTATAGAACAATGTTAAAATGATCTACTTTGGTTTAGATACATGCATCATGAAACCTCTAACAGTGGTTCCCAAACTTTTTATAGTCCTGTACCCCTTCAAACATTCAACCTCCAGCTGCGTACCCCCTCTAGCACCATGGTCAGCGCACTCTCAAGTGTTGTTTTTTGTCATCATTGTAAGCCTGCCACACGCACACACTCTACGCAAAATGTATTAAACAATGGAATGAGTGTGAGTTACTGTCACAACCCGGCTCGTGGGAAGTGACAAAAAGCTCTTATAGGACCAGGGCACAAATAATAATCATTCATTTTGCTCTTTGTTTAGCCATCTTACATATAAAACTTTATTTGTTCATCAAAAATGGTGAATAACTCACCACAGGCTAATGAGAAGGGTGTGCTTGAAAGGATGCACATAACTCTGCAATGTTGGGTTGTATTGGAGAGAGTCTCAGTCTTAAATAATTTTCCACAGTCTGTGCCTGTATTTAGTTTTCATGCTAGTGAGGGCTGAGAATCCACTCTCACTAAGGTACGTGGTTGCAAAGGTCATGAGTGTCTTAACAGTGCGATTTGCCAAGGCAGGATACTCGCAGCCCTATCCAGAAATCTGGCAGTGGCTTCTGATTAAATTCAAATTTCACAGAACTGCTTGTTGCAATTTTGAGGCTCTCTTGTTCAGATATTGGTAAGTGAACTGGAGGCAGGCCATGAAAGGGATAACGAATCCAGTTGTGTGTGTACCTGCATAATTGCGCACCCAGCTCACTCCGGTGCTTCGCTATATCACATTTGACATTGTCCGTAAGCTTGAGTTCATTAGCACACAAAAAAAATCATACAATGATGGAAATGCAAACAGAGAAGAGCTCCAACTTCTTAATCATAGCCTCAATTTTGTCCCGCAGATTGAATATAGTTGCGGAGAGTACATGTAATCCTAGATTCAGATCTTTCAGGCGAGAAAAAAACACTCAGATAGGCCAGTCGTTTGAGAAACTCGTCATCATGCAAGTGGTCAGACAAGTGAAAATGATGGTCAGTAAAGAAAACTTTAAGCTTGTCTCTCAATTTTAAAAAACTTCTCAAAACTTTGCCCCTTGATAACCAGCGCACTTCTGTATGTTGTAAAAGCATTCCATGGTCACTGCCCATATCATTGCATAATGCAGAAAATACACGAGAGTTTGATGGCTTTTGCGCCATCAGTGCAGATACCAACACATCTTGACCACCAAAGTCCATTTGATATCATCTCCTGTTGTCCTGGTTTCCAAAAGAGGATGTCTTCCTTAATTCCTTCCTTCCTTAAACGTAACAGACATTTTCCAGGAGCTGTGCCAGGCCCGCAATGTCTGTTGACTCATGTTGCTGTAACGCATAGAATTCACGACTTACTACTAATTCTCGCTCAAAAAACTCCCGTGTCTTATTTTTCAAATCGGCATGTTTCGTTTCTAAATGTCTGCGCATGAGTGAAGGTTTTATTGAGTTGTGAGATCATACTTTTGCACGTATAACACACTGTGGCTGAGGAAAGGCACTACTCCCAATATAATTGAACCCCAAATCAATGTAGTTCTCATCATATTTGCACCTCTTCGATGGTCCAACGTCCCTGTCTGTTGTTCGGTGCTTTCCCAGGTAATGGGGCAGTAGCTCTTCGGCTGCGTCAGATTCACAACTGTCAGTGTCCATGCTAGCTGGGCTAGCAACAAATGTAGAATTACTGATGCTAGCATTGGATGTGCTCGTGGAAGCAGAGCAACTTGTGTCGTCGACAGGTGCAGGTGTAGTACCACTGGTACTACCAGTGGAGCTGGTATGTGTCTCTATGGATGCGGGCTTTACATTTTTTAACTATATATCAATTTTAAAGCAAACAGAATGAGCATCAGCTACGTCTGGCTACAGTAGTGGAATTTCTGCGAGAGAGTAACGGTTAATGTGATTGGATGTTAATTATTTGACTAGGCTACCTGTATTTGACATTGTGTTGTTGTTTCGCTGAACACTAGATGGTTTAATTTTATTTTTGGCAGTGAAACGAGGCTACTCAGGTGAGAAAAAAACATCACCCAAATGTATAGCCCATTGGAAAATCTAAATGGCATGTTTGAAAATGTGAATCACATTTTTATTTCGCGCACCCCTGACGTACCCCTGGGTAAATTCGACTACGTTGCTAACCACTTTTTCTATGTGGTTTATTCCTTCACAGACTCTATGAAATGACCTCTTCCTAAATATTTGGTCAATATTTGGCTTGATCAACTTACACCTTTTGCACAACTTACCCCACTCTCCGCTACCCATGTGTGGGAGGCATCTTCATACTGGCTTCCGGTGATGCAACATAAAAGGCTGCTGAGGCTTTATTTAACTTTTTATTCACCCACAAACCATGTGACAAACGAGAAATAGGGGAGCTGTCAATGGCCTGATTGGTTATTTCATCATGTCCTTTAAGGTGATAGGCCACAGCCACACCACAACGCTTTGAGGCCCTGGTTTCGGTGTGGGTACCTCGGCTGCACGTGCTGTGTTCCTAACTGCTGTACAGCAAGGCCGTGTGGCTTGGTAGATGTTTTTAAGTGTGGTGCTCAGAGGTGTGCATACATTCTGAAAAGTGTGCATTGTGCTTGTACAGAGCCTTCGGAAAGTATTCAGATCCCTTGACATTTTGTTAGGTTACAGCCTTATTCTAAAATGTATTAAATTGTTTTCGCCCCTCATCAATCTACACACAATACCCCATAATGACAAAGCAAAAATAGGTTTTTAGTAATTTTTGCTTATTTATTAACAATAAAAAAATGGACACTTTACTCAGTACTTTGTTGATCTTTGGCAGCAATTGCAGCCTCAACTCTTTTCGGATATGATGCTACAAGCATGGCACACCTGTATTTGGGGAGTTTGTCCCATTATTCTCTTCAGATCCTCTCAAGCTCTGTCAGGTTGGATGGGGAGTGTTGATGCAAAGCTAATTTTAGGTCTCTCCAGAGATGTTCGATTGAGTTCAAGTCTGGGCTCTGGTTTGGCCACTCAAGGACATGAGTTGCCATTGGAGTTACCATTGGGTTCATATATATAGCGGGAGCTTATATAAACAGGTGTGTGCCTTTCCAAAGCATGTCTAATCTATTGAATTTATCACAGGTGGACTCCAATCAGGTTGTAGAAACATATCAAGAATGATCAATGGAAACAGGATGCACCTGAGGTCAGTTTCGAGTCTCATATTAAAGGATCTGAATACTTATGTAAATAAGGTATTTCTGTTTTTCCTTTTTAATGCATTTGCAAAATGTTTTTGCTTTGTCATTATGGGGTATTGTGTGTAGATTACTATTGTGTGTAGGATTTTTTTCATTTAACCAATTTTAGAATAAGGCTGTAATGAAACAAATGTGGAAAAAGTCAAGGGGTCTGAATACTTTGTGTGCATCTGTGAGTGTGTAGTGTGTGTTCTCATGTATGTGTTTGTGTGTGTGTATACATTTGATTATGAATCCTGGTTACAATTCACAGTGACCTCTCTTTCCTGTTATTCATCCTAGCCCGAATAGCACAGGAGGTTGGTGAAACCTTAATTGGGGAGAATGGGCTTGTGGTAATGACTGGAGCGGAATAGGTGGAATTGTATCAAATACATAAAACATATGGTTTCCAGGTGTTTGATGACATTCCATTTGCTCTGTTCTGGCCATTATTATGAGCCGTTCTCCCCTCAGCAGCCTCCAGTAACGTATAGATTGCTCTAGTTTAGGCCAGCCAGCCACTACTATGAGGCTTGAGAGCTCTATGGTTCTCCACTAGTCTCCAGAGCCTTGGCTCTGTGCCAGTGTTCAGCCCCACTCTCTCTTGGGGGTTGAGGGGCATGGGGAGTGGCCGGTAATGTCAGCTCATTAAGCTCCATTCTTCCTCGTGCAGCGTTGCACTGTATGGAACCACTGTTTGAGACCTATGTCATTACCCCTCCCCCTGCACGCATGTGGAGGGAAGGGTGGAGAGGGGAGGGTATTACGCGGATTGATATGTTCCTTTTGAAAATGCACTGCTTGTAACTCCTAAAGGGCCTCCCTCTTTTTTTCTCCCCTCCTGCTCTTCTCTCTCTTCTGTCTCTCTCACTCTTTCTTTCTCTCTCCCCCCTGTCTCTCTCACCACAGGCCCGGTACGGTGTGGGTGAACGAGGAATTCGGCTCCTCCACGGTACCCCACCCCCAGGCTCCAACCCAGCTGGGAAAAGACTGCCCACTGCTGGGGTGAGATATGGCTAAGGCCCCCCTAACCTTCCTCTATACTAAAGCCCCAGAGGGTGTTCCCCATGGATCGGTGCTGAGCCCCTTGAAGGTTGTGATCCACGAATTAACACTCTCTAGAGTCTAGAATTAGCGCATTAGTGGTCCTCCGACATGCCAACAAGAAAACCCAGAGGCACTTGTACGAAGGGAATGTACACACACACACACACACACACACACACACACACACACACACACATACACACACACACACACACATCGACGAGTCTCTAAATAGGCGCGACTATAGTCTAGTAGTTAATTAAACCATCCCTTGTGTTTCCTCCATGGTAGTCTGTCGCTCCAAACGTCCAATCCCACATAATACACATCAACAACACTGCAGTCTTCAATAAGTCACACAAGGCGGCAACACAACAGTCTACCTTTTGACACGGAACCACGCAGGGGGGAAAAAACAGCCAGAGATGTAAATAGACTGATACGTCTCCTTTGCTTGTAATGATTTATTTTTGTCACTGCCAGAACAGTCAAAACTTCAGCCGCACTTTTTTAAAACATTTTTTTATTTTCCTTTTCTCTTTCAAACATTCATATGGTGCAGGGAGGCAAGAGAGCAGTAGATTGCATTAAGATAACCAATTATATGCTAGAGGAAACCAGACTTTTTTTTTCTTCCACTGCCGTTATCTGATGTTGCGGTGAGCAGAGGCAAAGGGCTGGGGTAATGTGACATTCACTCTGCCCTTTATCTCCCCATCGCTGTTTACCAGATTCAGTTAAAAGTGGGTTCTGCTCTGCATCCTCTCCCCCGCCAGAGAAACCCCACATACACACCCACACACACACGTGCAGACGCACGCGCACACACACTCACGCACACACATACACAAACTCCTTCCCCTCCCTGCTCCACGGCTACACTTTGCCATTACATTTTAATGTGTGTGTGGCTTTGTGTGTGTCTACAGTACAGTATACTCTTTGGTGTAGTTTGTGGGTGGATGGTTGAGGTAGACATAAACTATATATACAAAAGTATGTGGACACCCCTTCAAATTAGTGGATTCGGCTATTTCAGCCAGACCCATTGCTGACAGGTGTATAAAATCGAGCACACAGCCATGCATTCTCCATAGACAGACATTGGCAGTAGAAGGGCCTTACTGAAGAGCTCTGTGACTTTCAACATGGCACCATCATAGGATGCCACCTTTCTAACAAGTCAGTTTGTCACATTTCTGTACTGCTAGAGCTGCCCCGGTCAACTGTAAGTGCTGTTATTGTGAAGTGGAAATGTCTAGAACCAACAGCGGCTCAACCGCAAAGTGGTAGGCCACACAAGCTCACAGAACGGGACTGCTTTGTGCTGAAGAGCGTAGTGCGTAAGAATCATCTGTCCTCGGTTTCAACACTCACTACCGAGTTCCAAACTGCCTCTGGAAGCAACTTCAGCACAAGAATTGTTCATCTGGGTATGATATGGGTTTCCATGGCCGGACACCCTAAGATCACAAAGCACAATGCCAAGCATCGGCTGGAGTTGTGTAAAGCTCACCGCCCTTGGGCTCTGAAGCAGTGGAAATGCGTTCTCTGGAGTGATGAATCACGCTTCACTATCTTACAGATGAATCTGAGTTTGGAGGATGCCTGGAGAACACTACCTGCTCCAATGCATAGTTCCAACTGTAAAGTTTGGTGGAGGAGGAAAAATGGTCTGGGGCTGTTTTTCATGGTTGAGGCTAGGCCCCTTAGTAGTAGTGGAGGGAAACCTTAATGCTACAGTATACAATGACATTCTAGACGATTCTGTGCTTCCAACTTTGTGGCAAAAGTTTGGGGAAGGCCCTTTCCTGTTTCAGCATGACAATGCCCCTGTGCACAAAGCGAGGTCCATACAGAAATGGTTTGTTGAAATCATTGTGGAATAACTTGATTGGCCTGATCAGAGCCCTGAACTCAACTCCATAGAACACCTTTGGGATGAATTGGAACGCCGACTGCGAGCCAGGCCTTATCGTCCAACATCAGTGCCCGGCCTCACTAATGCTCTTGTGGCTGAATGGAAGCATGTCCCCGCAGAAATGTTCCAACATATGGTGGATAGACTTTTCAGAAGAGTGGAGGCTGTTATAGCAGCAAAGAGGGAACCAACTCCATATTAATTTCCATGATTTTGGAATGAGCTGTTCGATGTGCAAGTGTCCACATACTTTTGGTCATGTAGTGTAACTTTTGTTTGTTTGTGTGTGTGTTTGTGTGTTTGTGTGTGTGTGTGTCTGTGCATGCCTCGGTGCCTGTGTTCAGTTCTTGTCTACCTCTCCACTTGTTACCCTATGTATGCTCATGTTTAGGTTTCTGCCAGTGCACAGGTTAGCCTACACTACAATATATTTTCCCATTGAGACCACAGTCGCTTTTACAAGGGAGCACTGCATTTTACACTTTAAACATTTTTTGAATACAAGCAACAGTTAAAATACACAAATATATAAAAATATATATATATATATCAAGGAAAACATCAACATATCTCAGCTACCAGGTCCTCAGTCAATAGCCTAAACTGCCTAAACCGCACCAGAACATCCAATTTCAGCAAGTTGTACAGATTGTTCCAGCAGTGAGGCACATCAAAACTTAAAGCGCATCTACCCAATTCGGGGAAGTCCTGAGGAATCTCAAGAGTTAAACAACCCTGCGAAAGTGTTTTGTGACTCATGTCTTTATACTTCAACAACGAAGTGAGGTATGTTGGAAGCTTGTGCAATAGAGCTTTGTAAACAAAGAGGGAGTAATGAAGTTACCAACAGGACTAACCTTTTGATACAGGATGCAGAGATGTGTATTTAAACTGTCACCTGTGATAAAGCGAAGGGCTTTATGGTAGACGGCATCCAAAGGTTTAAGAGTAGTCGCTGTTGTATTCCGATAAGTGGTGTTACAAATGTCAAGAACTGGCAGGAAATGTGACTGTACAATCTGCTGTTTCCTGCTATTTAGGGAGAGGCAAGACCTGTTTCTAAAAAAAGAAGCCCCCTTGAAATCTTAGCTTTTTAACCAAATCATATGGGCTTACAGTTTCGCCTACTATCCCTTCTAAAGTGACTGGCTAATTGTAGTTGGCTCATTAATTTGATACGTTGCTGTTCATTTCTAAGGAAGTGTTTCCTCAGACACGGGTTAATAGGTGGGCTGTCAGAGGCCACAGTGAGAGGATGGGGGAAGACGGTGTGGGTGGTACACATTTTCCAGGGATGTGAGCAAGTTTTATATACAGTGCCTTGCGAAAGTATTCGGCCCCCTTGAACTTTGCAACCTTTTGCCACATTTCAGGCTTCAAACATAAAGATATAAAACTGTATTTTTTTGTGAAGAATCAACAACAAGTGGGACACAATCATAAAGTGGAACGTCATTTATTGGATATTTCAAACTTTTTTAACAAATCAAAAACTGAAAAATTGGGCGTGCAAAATTATTCAGCCCCTTTACTTTCAGTGCAGCAAACTCTCTCCAGAAGTTCAGTGAGGATCTCTGAATGATCCAATGTTGACCTAAATGACTAATGATGCTAAATACAATCCACCTGTGTGTAATCAAGTCTCCGTATAAATGCACCTGCACTGTGATAGTCTCAGAGGTCCGTTAAAAGCGCAGAGAGCATCATGAAGAACAAGGAACACACCAGGCAGGTCCAAGATACTGTTGTGAAGAAGTTTAAAGCCGGATTTGGATACAAAAAGATTTCCCAAGCTTTAAACATCCCAAGGAGCACTGTGCATACGATAATATTGAAATGGAAGGAGTATCAGACCACTGCAAATCTACCAAGACCTGGCCGTCCCTATAAACTTTCAGCTCATACAAGGAGAAGACTGATCAGAGATGCAGCCAAGAGGCCCATGATCACTCTGGATGAACTGCAGAGATCTACAGCTGAGGTGGGAGACTCTGTCCTTAGGACAACAATCAGTCGTATATTGCACAAATCTGGCCTTTATGGAAGAGTGGCAAGAAGAAAGCCATTTCTTAAAGATATCCATAAAAAGTGTCATTTAAAGTTTGCCACAAGCCACCTGGGAGACGCACCAAACATGTGGAAGAAGGTGCTCTGGTCAGATGAAACCAAAATTGAACTTTTTGGCAACAATGCAAAACGTTATGTTTGGCGTAAAAGCAACACAGCTCATCACCCTGAACGCACCATCCCCACTGTCAAACATGGTGGTGGCAGCATCATGGTTTGGGCCTGCTTTTCTTCAGCAGGGACAGGGAAGATGGTTAAAATTGATGGGAAGATGGATGGAGCCAAATACAGGACCATTCTGGAAGAAAACCTGATGGAGTCTGCAAAAGACCTGAGACTGGGACGGAGATTTGTCTTCCAACAAGACAATGATCCAAAACATAAAGCAAAATCTACAATGGAATGGTTGAAAAATAAACATATCCAGGTGTTAGAATGGCCAAGTCAAAGTCCAGACCTGAATCCAATCGAGAATCTGTGGAAAGAACTGAAAACTGCTGTTCACAAATGCTCTCCATCCAACCTCACTGAGCTCGAGCTGTTTTGCAAGGAGGAATGGGAAAAAAATTCAGTCTCTGATAGAGACATACCCCAAGCGACTTACAGCTGTAATCGCAGCAAAAGGTGGCGCTACAAAGTATTAACTTAAGGGGGCTGAATAATTTTGCACGCCCAATTGTTCAGTTTTTGATTTGTTAAAAAAGTTTGAAATATCCAATAAATGTCGTTTCACTTCATGATTGTGTCCCACTTGTTGTTGATTCTTCACAAAAAAATACAGTTTTATATCTTTATGTTTGAAGCCTGAAATGTGGCAAAAGGTCGCAAAGTTCAAGGGGGCCAAATACTTTCGCAAGGCACTGTACATGTACCCATGCACACACTCACGTGGGCTCTTTTACTCACATGCTCACACGCTTTCTCTGATGTACACACACATCCTCGTCACACTGTCAAACCAACAGACACTCAAGTTCATGAAGAGGCACACAGATGCATGCACCCTCACACACATAAGATACTTGCAAACATAAACATGTAGGCCAAGACTCACTGCGTGTAAACAGTATTTATTATGAAGCTATTTTACATTTCCTATCCCCTATTGTGGGTTGACTAGACCATGTTATACAAAAGACCAGGTCAATGACACTTTTGTTATACTATGGCAGTAGTTTTAAATTAGATTCCTATATATGCTTCAATCTTTTCTAGTACTGTGTTTGAGCATACTGTATGTTGCTCTACTATCATCTTGGCATTGATTCTAAAACAAAGGCTATGTTGAGTTCAAACTCTATCTGTAAGTATTGTGAAATTATTATTTTTACATTGCAAGTGAGTTGAAAGTTAAGGTTGAGATTGGTCATAGTGGCCATATCAAATTGCGGTAAAATGGGTGAATGTCTAAAAAGGCGTCATGCCTATAGGGGGAACAGGGGCACGTGCCCTCTTCGATTAGTCCTGTTAAAAATAAATACATGCTTGCCCAGATACAGTGCATTCTGAAAAGTATTCAGACCCCTTAACTTTTTCACAAAACAATTACATTACAGCCTTATTCTGAAATGGATTTACTCATCAATCTACACATGATACCTCATAATGACAAAGCAAAACATGCATTTATAAATGTTATAAAAAACAGAAACACCTTATTTACATAAGTATTCAGTCCCTTTGCTACGAGACTCAAAATTGAGCTCAGGTGCAACCTGTTTCCATTGAGCATCATTGAGATGTTTCTACAACTTGATTGGAGTCCACCTGTGGTAAATTCAATTGATTGGACATGATTTGGAAAGGCGTTCGCCTGCCTATATAAGGTCCCACAGTTGACAGTGCGTGTCAGAGCAAAAATCAAGCCATGAGGTCGAAGGAATTGTCTATAGAGCTACGAGACAGGATTGTATCGAGGCACAGATCTGGGGAAGGGTACCAAAACATTTCTGCAGCATTGAAGGTTCCCAAGAACACAGTAGCCTCCATCATTCTTAAATGGAAGAAGTTTGGAACCACCAAGACTCTTCCTAGAGCTGGCTGCCTGACCAAACTGAGCAATCGGGGGAGAAGGGCCTTGGTCAGGGAGGTGACCAAGAACCCGATGGTCACTCTGACAGAGCTCCAGAGTTATTCTGTGGAGATGGGAGAATCTTCCAGAAGGACAACCATCTCTGCAGAACTCCACCAATCAGGCCTTTATGGTAGAGTGGGCAGACGGAAGCCACTCCTCAGTAAAAGGCACATGACAGCCCACTTGGAGTTTGCCAAAAGGCACTTGAAGACTCTCACACCATGAGAAACAAGATTCTCTGGTCTGATGAAACCAAGATTCAACTCTTTGGCCTGAAAGCCAAGCGTCACGTCTGGAGGAAACCTGGCACCATCCCTACTGTGAAGCATAGTGGTAGCAGCATCATGTTGTGGGGATGTTTTCCTGGGAGACTAGTCAGAATTGAGGGAAAGATGAACGGAGCAAAGTACAGAGAGATCCTTGATGAAAACCTACTCCAGAGCTCTCAGGAGCTCAGACTGGGGTGAAGGTTCACCTTACAACAGGACAACGGGCCTAAACCCACTTCGGACCAACCCCCCAGTCATCCTCACGTACTTTGTGCCGCATCTGATTTTTGGGGTGCATGACGACCATGCTAAAAACTGATTCAATCTTTCTTTCAACTATTGACCTGTGAGCATTGCTTGATTGGGAGATTGTGCATCGACGTCAAGATTTTTATTCTATTGTATGCTCTCGCAGTGACAACAAGACCTTATTAAGCACCACCCCACCTAACAGCATTCCACAGTGCCTTTCTCTTCAATCTCTCTTTCAATCTCTCTGTTGTTCAAACTCTGCTGTGTTCTAGTGGTTTGACTGCAACAGAAAGTGGAGGGATGGAAATAATCTCAGCTGGCTGCCATTTTCTTTTTTTACCACCCATACATATTTGCAGTGAAAAAAGGCCTCCATAGATTGTCAAAAGTTGAATCCATCCTTCTTTTGCTCTTCATATTAGAATATATATATTATAATAATAGCACTCTACTATGAATTAGGACTACATTGATTCCAGAACCAAATAAAAATACCAATGGAACATATTCTCTCTGACTCGCCATATTTATTGTTATAGAGTTGAATCTTGTTGTCTTTAAGTGTTTTGTAGCATTAGGCCTACCTTGCTTAATGGTATAAGTTAGGCTCTAAGGTAAGCTAATGAGACTGGCAAACAGGGGGTATTTCATAAACATTTGTAGTTGGATTCATTCAGGTGTAATGCCACAGAGTTTGACACTCACCCGTCTAGCTCGTGTGTACTGCTAGCTGTAGAGATGATCATATCTGTAATAAAGATCTGTGTACTATGTATAGATAAAGAAATATTTGCATCTGCAGATGAATTATGTGGTAGAGAGGGAGAAAACAAAAGGTGGATGTGAGGCACTAGTGGTGGCAGTTAACTAGCACTGCTGCAGCAGCTCTGTCTGTG
Organism: Oncorhynchus clarkii lewisi; assembly: GCF_045791955.1. NCBI lineage: Eukaryota > Metazoa > Chordata > Actinopteri > Salmoniformes > Salmonidae > Oncorhynchus > Oncorhynchus clarkii. The sequence continues at coordinate 31,346,953 of NC_092162.1, read as the reverse complement.
TAGTTGGGATCAAGCAGTCAGAACCAGGAAGAGGCCCTGTTTCCCCTTATCTAACGACAACAGAGCACATGTTGCCATGGCCACAGGCTGCTCTCTTTATGGGTGTGTGTGTGTGTGTGTGTGCGTGTGTGTGTGTGTGCGTGTGTGTGTGTGTGTGTGTGTGTGTGTGTGTGTGTGTGTGTGTGTGTGTGTGTGTGTGTGTGTGTGTGTGTGTGTGTGTGTGTGTGTTTGTGTGTTCCATGTCCATTGTTTGCTCCGGGTGTGTTAAAACATCAGGATTGTCACTGTGGTAGACACACTTTTCTCTCCTTGTCGCCATTATAACTCTGAGAAACATTTTTCTTGTTCTCATTCTCTTCTTTCTTTCTTTCTTTCTTTCTTTCTTTCGTTCTTTCTTTCTTTCTTTCTTTCTTTGTGACAGGATGGGCCCTCACAAAATTCAGTCACACATTGTTTCAGGAAATGTTGAGGTTGCCGAGGACCTTGTTCAGTTAATTGCACAGAAAGAAAAAGGGAGAAGGGGGAGATGGAGAAGTAGGGTGCTCAAACAGACATGCATATTGCATGAGTCCCTCTACTGCACCCCTTTCTTCACAGAATGGCTGAGCAGTGCTTGTTAATTCCGCTTGGTGAGATAATAATTTTTAGTGAGAGTTAGTGTACTGTACTGGCAAAAGCTTTTAAAGTCACAAGCATCATACACTTTCTCTTAATAGATTCTCTTAGAAATTGACAAAAAATAAATCGTTGTCAAAAGTTTTTCTTTCTACCATGGTACACGGTGAAATGCAGCCACCAATGTGTATGGGTCCGAGATTACTTCCCCTGGGATTGAGATATCACTTTACTTAAAGGCCCAGTGCAGTCAAAAACATGATTTCCATGTGTTTTATATATGTTTCTACACTACGAGCAGGGTTGGAAATTAACACCCACCACCCGCCAAATACAGGTAGATTTTGTCATTGGTAAGAATGTCTATTTCACCAGCCACGTTGGCGGGGGGTTACCCAGAGCATTTGGGAACCGTTTTTTTTATCCAAAGGCCACATGGAGAAGTTGGTCGAAATGACAAGGAAAGCTACTAAAATGTGACTTTGTTCTCGTGTTTCTTGGCCAGTTATATAATTTTGTTCACACGCTAGGTTTTTTTTCATCACAGACAAGCGATTTCCCTCCCTTTCCCGATCTGTCCCTTAAAGGGGCAGCTGAACTTTTTTGTCTCACCAAATGATTGAGCTTGATTGAGAATGGATCATGGATATTCATGAACTTTTTGTAATTTCTTATCATTAAAATACTTAAATACATTAATTGTTTCCTTAGATTTATTTGTGTGCTTCTAAATTTCTACTTAGGAGAACATCATGTACACCATAGAGTCCTGAACTATAATTAAGCGATAAGGCCTGAGGGGGTGTGGTATATGGCCAATATACCACAGCTAAGGGCTGTTCTTAGGCACGACGCAATGCAGAGGGCTTGGCGATATTGCCCTTTCCCGTGTTAAAGTATATTGGCCATATACCACACACCCAACATAATTAGAAGAGTAAAAAGTACTTTTTTGTCATTCATGGTAATGTAAAATTAGCATTTTTTTGTGATCCAATACGTAATATACGTTATCATAATTTGGTTTTAATTCAGAGAGAATAGCAAAAATATCTAGATCCTCTATGAGGCGGTGGAGAGACTAATTGTGGTTTTAAAAGAAAACATGAATCATCAGCGTACATTTCTAATCACTTAATATTATTTTTTGATCTAATATTAACAGCTAACATTTCGATGGCAATAATAAATAGATATGCCGATAGTGGACAACCTTTTTTTACTCCTCTAGAGAGTTGAAAACTTTCTGAGATGTAGCCATTATTTACTATTTTACACCTAGGGTTACTATACATAACTTTAACCCATTTTATAAGAGATTCCCCAAAATTGAAATATTCTAGGCATTTATATATAAACTCCAGTCGTACTTTATCAAAAGCCTTTTCAAAATCAGCTATGAAAACCAGGCCTGGTGTCCCCGATATTTCATAGTATTCTATTGTTTCCAGTACTTGTCTTATATTATCTCCAATGTATCGTCCATGTAAAAAACCTGTCTGATTAGGATTAATAATATCTGACAATACTTTTTTAATTCTATGCGCTAGGATTTTTGCAACACAACACTGAAGTGTATAAGAGGTCTCCAATTTTTTAAATGGACTGGATCTTTATATATACCACTTGGGTCCTATTTCAGTAATAATGATATCAGACCTTCTTGTTGCGTGTCTGATAATCTACCATTTATATAGGAGTGGTTAAAACATGCTAATAATGGTCCTTTGAGTATATCAAAGAAAGTTTTGTATACTTCCACTGGTATGCCATCCAGCCCTGGAGTTTACCCATCCTTAAAGGCCCCAATTGCATCAAGCAGTTCCTCCTCTGTAATTTGGCCTTCACATGAGTCTTTCTGTACAGATGTTAATTTTACAATATTATTAGGACAAAAATCCATACGATTAGTTTCAGTTAGTGGAGATGGAGGAGCCTGAAACAAAAACATATTCTTAAAGTACTTTACTTCCTCTTTCAAAATATATTTTGTTGAATCATGCGTGACTCCATCATTTGTAACATGTTTTAATACATTTTTTTAGGTAGCATTTCTATATTGAAGATTGAAAAAGAATTTGGTGCATATTTCCCCATATTCCATACAGTTCGCATTATTTTTATAGTATATTACACTGGATCTTTCTTGAATAAGTTCCTCCATTTCTTTTTGTTTTTCCTCTAACTTATTCTGTGCCTCTATGATACCGTTTTATTGCTATCTAACTGTATTGTTAGTCCTTCAATTTCCTTTGTTTAATATGGACTCTTTTGATCTAAATTGCTTTTGTTTTATAGATGAGTACTGATTTGCATGGCCTCTGAAGGCACATTTAAAAGTGTCCCATACAATAAGGGGATCTGCTGTACCTATGTTATGTAGGAAAAAGTCAGTTATAAATTCTTCTGTCCTAGATCTAAACAATTTATCATCTAGTAGGCTTTGATTAAATTTCCAATATCCTCGCCCACGTGGAAATGTAAGAGTAATATATATGCCAATTATGTGATGATCCATCCACATTCTGTCCCCTATCAACACTTTTTAAACTTTTGGTGCCAGAGAGAATGGCATAAGAAAGTAGTCAAGACGACTAGCTTGATTAAGCCTCCACCATGTATATTTCACTAGGTCAGGGTATTTAAGTCTCCATATATCCACTAATTCCAATATATCCATGACATTCATGATTTCCTTAAGTGCCTGAGGGTGATAGTTTGTAGTGTGATTTCCTTTCCGGTCCATAGAGGTTTTTAAGACAGTATTAAAATCTCCCACCATAATAATAGAGTCTAGTGTTGCTTGTAGAGTTGATCAATTCTTATAAATATTTTCAAAGAAGCTTGGATCATCATTATTCGGACCGTATAGGTTAATAAGCCATATCTGTTTATTGTCCAATAACATACACTGCTCAAAAAAATAAAGGGAACACTTAAACAACACAATGTAACTCCAAGTCAATCACACTTCTGTGAAATCAAACTGTCCACTTAGGAAGCAACACTGATTGACAATAAATGTCACATGCTGTTGTGCAAATGGAATAGACAACAGGTGGAAATTATAGGCAATTAACAAAACACCCCCAATAAAGGAGTGGTTCTGCAGGTGGTGACCACAGACCACTTCTCAGTTCCTATGCTTCCTGGCTGATGTTTTGGTCACTTTTGGATGCTGGCGGTGCTTTCACTCTAGTGGTAGCATGAGACGGAGTCTACAACCCACACAAGTGGCTCAGGTAGTGCAGCTCATCCAGGATGGCACATCAATGCGAGCTGTGGCAAGAAGGTTTGCTGTGTCTGTCAACATAGTGTCCAGAGCATGGAGGCGCTACCAGGAGACAGGTCAGTACATCAGGAGACGTGGAGGAGGCCGTAGGAGGGCAACAACCCAGCAGCAGGACCGCTACCTCCGCCTTTGTGCAAGGAGGAGCAGGAGGCGCACTGCCAGAGCCCTGCAAAATGACCTCCAGCAGGCCACAAAAGAAACAGACTCCATGAGGGTGGTATCGGAATCCCCACCGGCTAGGTACAAAGTCGTCAAGGTTCTCATTAGCAGCTGAGAATTTCCTTGTATAGTATGCTCTCCCTTTAGGGGGCTTTGGCTTTGCAGGACCAACCTTGCCAAGCATGCTCAGAATCTTGAGGGGGTAGTGCTGCCCTTGGTCTCTGACCGCATTTTGGCTGCATACAGACCGCTTACAGCAGGCCCATAAAACAGTTAGGGACTTCTCCTTAGTATCTGGGTCATTCAGGTGGGTGTCTAGGGTATAGGGTTGTGGACCGTACCATTAAATTAGGATCATAAATAAATAATTTTGGTCCCAGCAAGTCTTTTACCCAGGCTTTTAACCATTATTTTATCTTTAAATTAAGCGAAATTTGGCAACGATTGGGCGTTCATACCTTTGGCCTCTATGTCCGAAGCGGTGTACACGTTCAGGTTGGATTTTGTCGATAGCTTCGCGTGGAATCTTAAGCGCTGTAAAGAGGAACTCTAACTACAGATTCAGGAACTTCCCCTTCTTTCTCCTGGATACCTGTAAGTACCAGATTCTCTCTCATGGATCTAGTCTGTATGTCCAGTAAGGCTTCTCTCAGAACGGTGTTCTCCTTTTTAATTTCATTCACTTCGGTTTCAATCTTATTGACAGTCCCTTTTAGCTTGTTTGTTTCCTTCTCCAATGTTGCAGCTTTTTCATCACTCATCTCGAGGCTTGCCTTCAACACTTTTATATCCTTACTGACTAATTCAAGTATACCCAGTTTGTCATTTATTGATTTTAACAGAACGGTTTCGACCTTTACCATTCCCGGTGGTGAAAATATTAAATTGTCTGTGTCTGTAGAAGAGTCACGTTTTCGTCTCCGTCAGGTTTGGGTGTTGCTTGTTTTCGTAATATTAAATGTCTTAAGATTTGTTTTGTGTTATTATCCAGATTGAAGGTTATCACCCACCAGATTGTGCAGTGCTAATATTTTTGTCTAACTTGTCGATGTTTAATATTACGTTTTATCTTGAGGTGCTCCACCTAACTTCGTTCAGTCAGCCATTACATGTCCGCAATTTTTTCTTACCTGTCCCTCGATTCCTGGACTCCTTGCACGTCGACTCCCGGTGTCAACTCCCATTTGTGAGTGTCAAGACTCCAAAGATTCAGTGTTTTTGGAACGGAGGAGACTGATTAGTTGCTGTGCTTCCTAGAACACAAACACTTGCATCTTTCAGTATAGGCAGGTCGGCCACCTGGCAGACAGTCAGAACCGTGCACTAGGCCGATCCATCGGCAATCAAAAGCTGTATCACGCGATGGAATGCTGTATTTCACCATTTCTTGGCTTGCAATGTCTTGCGACTTCAGTAAAGCAAGGGCCTACAGTATCATCAATGAATCGGCTAGGATATTGAAATGAGCGAGATGAAAGACTTCGCTCTCACACAGTCACACTATTGAGCCAGTATGTTGCTTACTTTCTGCGTCAACATAAAACATTTAATTAAAAAACTGTTCGAAAAGCTATTTTTGTTTCTATTTGACCATTTGAATTGAAAAACAATCACAGTAAGGTACTTAATTGTTACCCAGAAATGATTTGATATTGAGAGAAAAGCAACTGCATTGGACCTTAACATTTTTTCCTTCAGTTCTTCAGTCCCATTTGGTGCCTAGTGAATAGAACCCAATGGAGTGGTCTAATTGATCAGCCTGTTTGTTTTCTTACTGCCGTTCAGCTGTAGGCCTATGCTGCAAGCTAAAATGTGAAGTCAGGTCTATGTAAGGTGTTTGAAGTTTTTTAACTTTGGCTAGCCCACCAAGGGGAATGGATTCTTTAGTGTAATGGTGGGTTAGCAGACATGGGTACAAATTTGAAATCTTCAAATACTTTGAGTGTTTGCTGTAACCTACCAGGGTTAGCACCAGAGATGGAAGAGGAAGCGAGACATCCCACTCCCTAATTTATTTCTGGTTATGTTACAGTCAATGAACTAAGCAGACCAGACCCAACTGCTAATGCATTGTTGTCTATGGGAGAACCACCCCATTAAGCAGACCGGAACTGACAATTATTTTCAATGTTTAAAAGCTTTTTAAACATAGTGGGATATCTTAATTTATCCACAATCTTTGTTAGCACTTTTGCAGCTACTCTTTTGGTTCCATTGCGCCAGGCCAGCTCAATCAAACCCTTATAAAGTATTTGAAATAATTTTAAATAGTATTTGAACCCAGGTCTGTGGGATAGTTGTATTGATGTGCAAGAGGAAATGAGGACATACAGCTCCCCAGATGTTCCATAGTAGCATGGTAGCATTATGGCAGTCATATTACCCCATCCATCAAAGGGTTTCTTCAATGCAGCCTGTAATTTTCAAATCCAGCATTGAACAATCCCGCAAGCCAAGATGAAAAGACAGCAACATTGTATTCTACTATTAGCACTGTAAATATTACATGTATTCCCTAGATACGCTAGTTAGCATTACTTCCACCTTGTGGGTTCATTATTTTTGAAGAGCCATGCTCGTCGATGATGGCAAGGCCTGACCTAGTTCTGGGCCATCACTCTCCCCCCTCCCCCTCACACTCTCTCTCTCTCTCTCTCTCTCTCTCTATCTCTCTCTCTCTCTGTCTCTCACACTCTCCCTCTTTCTCCCTGTCTCTCTTTCTCTCCGCCACGTTTCACACTGTGAAACATTGCGAGAGGTGGTCCCTGCTGAACAATTACCATGCAAAGCAATCCAAATAGAGATGTTTGCCGAAAACAACATGTGTGTAATTACTGCTTAATGACTCCCTTGTCTAGTCAGAATGCACAATTAGACCGGCAATGGGGAAGCACTGCCAGTGCCCACTGGAGAGAGAGAGAGACAGAGAGAAAGATAGAGAGAGGCAGAGACCGAGGTTGGCAGAGAGAGGCAGGGAGAGAGACAGGCAAAGAGAGAGAGAGAGAGAGAGAGAGAGAGAGAGAGAGAGAGAGAGAGAGAGAGAGAGAGAGAGAGAGAGAGAGAGAGAGAGAGAGAGAGAGAGAGAGAGAGAGAGAGAGAGAGAAGGGGGGGCAAAGAGGATGGTTTCTGCAGTGAATGTGGAGTAATGGCTGCACTGATAGCATTCAGCTGAGGATAAATTGGCATTTTAAATGGGAGAGCCAGTGCAAGGAGAGCTATAGCAGAGCATAGGAAAAGGCTTACATTGGAATATATGAGCAGCCATGTTGAATTACAAAATGTCTGACCTTTATCTGTTGTCTTGGGGGTTGATTGGTAGTTGGATGGTTTCAATTTGAACGTCAGATTTTCATCCCACCTCCGTGTTGAAAAGACAAGACTGTGACATGAAATAAACACTTTAATTCTTTATCCATTTTGTTTAATGGCATAGCTTAAAAACAAGAGGATAAAATATAAAAAAATGTGTCTATTCGTTGACTGTACAATGAGACCCAGAAGAGGGTCTGTTCCAACCTTACCTCTTTATCTCACTTTATCTAATCGCCGACATGACAGTGGTTTTTGATACATTAAATTAAATACAGTAGTCCAAATACAGTATGTGGACGTGCTGTAGAGTCTTTCATATGAAACAATTATATCACCCTGTACCACTCATTGTTCAAGTTGTTGTTCACAAATGTGTTATGGTTTTGAAAGGAGATAAGCCTGTGATCTCACAAAGTTAAATGTCTGACAATATATTACTTATTCAAAGCAAACAGAATGTTGATGCTCAGTATTTAAACTATGCTTATATAAACTGAACAAAAACATAAACGCAACATGTAAAGTGTTTGTCCCATGTTTCATGGGCTGAAATTTTTTAAAATCTCTGAAATATTCCATATACACAAAAATCTTATTTCTCTCAGATTTTGTGCACAAATTTCTTTACATCCCTGTTTGTGAGCATGTCTCATTTTCCAAGATAAGCCATCCACCTGACAGGTTAAGCATATTAAGAAGCTGATTAAACAGCTTGATCATTACCCAGGTGCACCTTGTGCTGGGGACAATAAAAGGCCGCTCTAAAATATGTAGTTTTGTCACACAACAAAATATCACAGATGTCTCAAGTTTTGAGGGAGCATGCAATTGGCATTGGGACTCTAGGAATGTCCACCAGAGCTTTTGCCAGAGAATTTAATGTTAATTTCTCTACCATAAGCCGCCTCCAATATTGTTTTAGAGAATTGAGCAATGCATCCAACCGGCTTTACAACCGTAGACCATGTGTATGGCATTGTGTGGGCAAGTGGTTCGCTGATGTCAACGTTGTGAACAGAGTGCCCCATGGTGGTAGTGGGGTTATGTTATGGGCAGGCATAAGCTATGGACAATGAACACAATTGCATTTTATCAACGGCAATTTGAATGCACAGAAGTACATTGACAAGATCGTGAGGCACATTTTTATCTGTGACCAAAAGATGCATATCTGTATTCCCATTCATGTGAAATCCATAGATTAGGTCCTAATGAATTTATTTCAATTGACTGATTCCCTTATATGAACTCTAACTCATTAAAATCTTTGAAATTGTTGCCTGTTGCGTTTATATTTTTGTTCAGTATAGTTCTCTTTAAGTAGCATAGTTCCCCCCCAAAAAAAAATATTATAAGTGTGTTTTGTGCAGTGCTAAAACGTGTTGAATATATTATTGGAGACAAGAAAGGGAAAGGGAAGGGGGATACCTAGTCAGTTGTACAACTGAATGCCTCCAACTGAAATGTGTCTTCTGCATTTAACCCTCTGAAACTGAGGTGTCATTGAGACGGCTTATTTATGTGTCTGGGTGGTGAATCTATAGTTAGGAATAGTAATGTATTCTTTAGAATAAGCAAGTAGATCCTCACAAGGTTTCCTTTGAATGCATCATTAACCAACCATTGCCTCGGGTCACTGCTCATTCCCCAGTCATTACTCGCTATTACTAATAATCTGGTGTAATTTGTGAATCTCTCTCTTTCTCTGCCTCTCTGTATCTCTCTTTATCTCTATCTCCCTCTTTTTAATGTCTTCCACTGTGGATATTTTCTTTCACCCTCAGGGATCGTATCCATCAGACCTCTCAGGTCATCATTTCTTAGCCAATCACAGTGGCCCATCTGTGTTCACTGATATTCTACCTGTGTTTTTCTAGCTAGCAAACCTTCAATCCATTTCTTCTGGATCGGAAAAGACCACCCATTAAATCCCACTGTATCTCCCCATCTGTGGAATTTGAAATAGAATGCTGTTTGATCATGTTTTCATTGCCGTCTGTCTGTTCCCCTTCCTAAACCCACAGAGCTAGGTGATGTGGCCCACGCTATGCAAATAATTACTTTTGTCAACAAACAAGAAAACATTGTCTCTCCTTCATGCCTTTAAATAATTCCATAGCGGGTTGAGAGCTGGTATTGATATATGTCTATGAATGTCCTGGATACCCGATGCACGGTGAGGGCACTGTCAAGGTTAATCCCATTTGTTGTATAAACGGCTTCATGACAGATCTGAGTGCTATGGAGAGTCCAAGGTTGTACGGCAATATATTGCTTTCTGTTGGGCCATAAAAAACATTTCTCCATCACAATGGCTTCATGAAATTTTCTTGTTGTATCTTCAGTTTAGGCATTGTGAACTTTCCTCATTCTTAAGAAATTCATTTTAAGATGTTAGATGACTATCAGGCAAGAAGATTCCAACTGAAAAGTGGTACTCTTCATGAATTTCTGTGTTGCTTCAAATCTGGGCCTGATTCATAAAGCATTTCAGAGTAGGATTGCTGATCCAGGATCAGGTCCCACCAGTCCATGTAACCTTTTTAATTGTGATCTAAAAGACAAACTGGTCTTAAATCAGTACTGGGACACTTGATATGGCCCCTGAGTCCTCAAAGGGGCCTATGTCTGAGTAGGAATCTTTCCAAAATTGTGGCCCATCTGTAAGTCACGCTAACCATAGCAATGTAGCTAAAACAGCATAGCACTGTAGTTTGTCTAGTGTCAGGGCCATGTCTTAAAACAGTTCAGCCATGCAATCTGATTGGAGCACAGCCATGCTAAAATCCCAGTAAAGGCATTCCCCCTCATTCATTAGTGTTTAGCATTAGGGTCAGCATCAAGTGTTCTCTTCTCTTAGCATACTCCTCATTGCTTATACCCCATGTGAGAGACATGGCATCCCTTCCCTTCAACAGCCAAGCACTCATACACACACATGCGCACACACACATGCGCACACACACACACACATGAGCACACACACACACACATAGGGTATTCTCGACCCCACAGGGGAAAGCCCATCGCTCGTCACTTGGCTCAACTAGCCTAATTACCGCCCACTGATGAACTGTAATTACCGACACTGCCACAACGAGGTTTAGAGAATGTGACAAAGTAATTAGACTCACGCTTCAGGCCACCCGTAAAGCCATCACTACTTCTCTCGCTCTTTCTCTCTCTTTCACTCTCTCTGTGTTTAGAACTCTTATTCACATAATATTTGTTTTCTTTCTATTTCTTTTTACAGTTTGATGGTGACAACATGTACATGAATGACAATAACCAGGAGTTTCGGTCACCAAGCCAGGTGAGTAGGCCGGTTCACCAACTAATACTGAAGTTTGAACAAACAGGTTCTACCTTATGGTCAAATGCCATTCTATCTGTGGCGGCTGCATCAGCTAAACTGAAGCGTTTAAATGTCTAATAGCAAAGTATGAAAAGCAAAAACAATTGAACAATGTTGCTTCAGAGCTACCACCCTCCTGGTCATCCACATGTTGTAGTTTTCTCTATTCCTAACATGGAGAGTAACTTCCCATGCTTAATTATTGACTAGTTATTATGGAGTTCCGAAAACCCATAGCTGTGTTACCTAGTCCAGGCAAGGTAAGGTGTGGATTTGTTTTTACCAAAACAGTTTTCACTGACTTACTTGTCTCAAACCCTTGTGTTCCATTGAGAGCATAGGCCATGCACAAACTTCCTCCAGACTTGGTGTATTGAGGTTTTACTGTATTAAAAGGTGTTATAAGGTGTTGTTAGATTTCTGTCTAACTAGCCTGTTGGGAGCTTAGGAGTGTAGCTAAGATAGGAGCTGACCCAACACTCACTCCAGTAGACTGGGGGGAGGGGAGCAGAGTACTCACAGCTAGAGCTAGAACACATGGGAAGATTTGTTGATACAGCGGCAAACCTTGATGCTTTAACAAAACATGACAAGATTACAACTCCTCATCAATTAGCACTTGCCAACAGAGAGGGAGGGAGAGAGAGAAGGGGGAGGGAGAGAGAGAAGGGGGAGGGAGGGAGGCAGGGAGAGGAAGAGGGAGAGAGGGAGCATGAGTGCAAAGTTCAGAAGTCAAAAGGCTGAGTAGAGACCCCCCTAAACCTTTCCTAATAAGATTGTATTTTCTTTGATGTCTGGATTGACTCCATATAATCAGGGGTCGAGCGATAGATTTAGCAGTTTATTGGCTGCTCATGGCTCATTGCAGAATTACAAGGTCTACCGTGTTGGCTTCTCTGACGACATCACTGGACACACATTGGTTGCTTTAATTGGACAAACTGTCAAGCGCTGTTGTCCATCAGACTGGTGATATGTCAATCAACACCTACTTTAAGTGATCAAAGGTCTCAACTGACATCTCTTTGAACTTAAAAACTTCTTAGGGCTGAGATCCCGCTAACGGGGTCAATATGACAACAGCCAGTGAAAGTGCAGGGCGCAAAATTCAAAACAACAGAAATCCCATAATTAAAATTCCTCAAACATAGAAGTATTTCACACCATTTTAAAGATACACTTCTTGTTAAACTCACCACAGTGTCCGATTTCAAATAGACTTTACGGTGAAAGCACCACAAACTATTATGTTATTATGTCAGAGCCAAGTCACAGAAAAACACAGCCATTTTTCCACAAAAATCAGAAATAGAGATAAAATTAATCACTAACCTTTGATGATCTTCATCAGATGACACTCAGGACTTCATGTTACACAATACATGTATGTTTTGTTCGATAAAATTCATATTTCTATCAAAAAATCTCAGTATAAATTGGCGCGTTATGTTCAGTAGTTCCAAAAACATGCAGTGATTTTGCAGAGAGCCACATCAATTTACAGAAATACTCATAATAAATGTTGATGAAAATACAAGTGTTATGCATTGAACTTTAGATACACTTCTCCTAAATGCAACCGCTGTGTCAGATTTCAAAAAAGCTTTACGGAAAAAGGAAACCATGCAATAATCTGAGTACGGCGCTCAGAGACCAAACAAGCCAAAAAGATATCCGCCATATTGTGCAGTTAACATAAGTCAGAAATAACATTATAAATATTCACTTACCTGTGATGATCTTCATCAGAATGCACTCCTCTTAAAGAAGAAGTTACAGGTCTGTGAGAGCCAGAAATGTTGCTTGTTTGTAGGTGACCAAATACTTATTTCCCACCATAATTTGCAAATAAATTCATAAAAAATCCTACAATGTGAATTTCTGGATTTTTTTCCCTCATTTTGCCTGTCATAGTTGAAGTGTACCTATGATGAAAATGTGCAGGCCTCTCTCATCTTTTTAAGTGGGAGAACTTGCACAATTGGTGGCTGACTAAATACTTGTTTGTCCCACTGTATATACATATATATATATAATATATATAAATATACTAATGATTTGCAACTGGGACTGAGTAGCAGGCAGTTTACTCTGGGCACCTCTGGGCACCTTATTCATCCAAGCTACTCAATACTGCCCCCAACCATAAGAAGGTAAGACTTCGTGGCTTTCCAAAACATGGAATCTAAACTCTAGCTGAGTTTATGAAAGTTGCCCATTCCCAATACTCTTCAGAGCATACTGCCTCGAGGCCTAGCCTACCTCTCATCTGAAAATAATTCATAGATTTCACATGCTAATGACATCTGTATTTTCCCTTCGTTCCACATAGAAATCATTACAGATACTCAATGCATGTGTTTGGAAAATAAAGCAGTTATTGCGTAATTGACATCTAATTATGTACATTAGATGTGCATTTACTTGCTGTATATAATCATGGCCTTTGAAGATGAATGAAACAAACTGGGGCTTCTTGTACTGGATTCATTTCTGTGATGGTGAATAGCCATTGATGTCAGTGTTTCTCCTATAAATATTTAGCAGCAGTATACCACCCAATTTGTTTTTCTGTATTTTGTTTTAATATAATGTAGATGTATAGATGTACAGTGCCTTCAGAATGTATTCACACCTCTTGAATTCTTTCACATTTTGTTGTGTTACCGCCTAAATTTAAAATGGATACGTTTTTGTGTCAATGGCCTACAAACAATGCCCCATAATGTCAGAGTGGAATTATGTTTTTAGACATTTTTACAAAATTAATAAAAAATTAAAAGCTGAAAAGTCTTGAGTCAACAAGCATTCAACCACTTAGTTATGGTAAGTCTAAATAAGTTAAGAGCTAAAATGTGCTTAACAAGTCACATAATATGTTGCATGGGCTTACTTTGTATGCAATAATAGTGTTTCACATGATTTATTAATGACTACCTCATCTCTGTACCCCAAACATACAATTATCTGTAAGGTCCCTCAGTAGAGCAGTGAATTACGAACACAGATTCATCCACAGAGACCAGAGAGTTTTTTAGGTAGATTGGTACAGGTGTCCTTCTTAACTCAGTTGCTGGAAAGGAAGGAAACCGCTCAGGGATTTCACCATGAGGCCAATGGTGACTTTAACACATTTACAGAGTTTAATGGCTGCGATAGGAGAAAACTGAGGATCAACAAAATGTTTTACTCCGTAATACTTATCTAAATAACGAAGCCTGTACAGAATACAAATATTCCAGAACATGCATCCTGTTTGCAATAGGGCACTAAAGTAAAACTGCAAAAAATGTGGCAAAGAAATTAACTTCATGTCCTGAATACAACTTGTGTTTGGGGCAAATCCAACACAACACATAACTGTGCAGCACTCTTCATATTTTCAATCATGGTGGCGGCTGCATCATGTTCTGGGTATGCTAGTCATCGGTAAGGACTAGGGAGTTTTTTTAGGATAAAAATAAACTGAATAGAGCAAAGCACAGGCAAAATCCTAAAAGAAAATCTGGTGCAGTCTGCTTTCCAGCAGACACTGGGGGACAAATTCACCTTTCAGCAGAACAATAACCTGAAACACAAGGCCAAATATACACTTGAGTCACTTACCAAGACGACATTGAAAATTCCTGAGTGGCCTCGTTAAAGTTTTGACTTAAATCGCAAGACTTGAAAATGGCTGTCTAGCAATGATCAACAACCAACTTGATAGAGCTTGAAGAATTAAAAAAAATGATGTGCAAATATTGTACAATCCAGGTGTGCAAAGCTCTTAGAGATTTACCCAGAAAAACTCACAGCTGTATTTGTTGCCAAAGGCGATTCTAACATGTATTGACTGAGTGGGTTGAATATTTATTTAATCAAGATCTTTAGTGTTATTTTTTAATATATATATTTTTTTACAAATGCTATAATTGTTCTTCCACTTTGACATTACATTGTATTTTGTGTAGATTGTTGGGGGAAAACAATTACAATTAAATCAATTTTAATCCCACCTTGTAGTACAACAAAATTTGGAAAAAGTAAAGTGGTGTGAATACTTTCTGAAGGCACTGTATGCATGTCCCAGGAAGACCCCAGGAAGACTCCCCCACCACCCCCTTTGTTGTTGATTAGATCTCTAGGTGCAATCTCTAAGTGATGTCTTGGGGATGATGTCATGTTTTTTTTTTGTCGTAACATGACATTTGTGGGTTGCAAAATGTATAACTTCAATTGCACATATGCCAATATACTTTTGATGTCCCACCGGCACATCAATGTTGTATGTCTGTGGAATAAATAAAAAAAAGTATATTATAGAGTTACCTTTGTGAGTGTCCAGAGCTTCTTGTGTCTAGCTAGCACACTTCAGCACATAGTCAGGAGATTACATTACACATGTAATCTCAGGCCCTTTCAAGAGAAAAACACTAAATAGAAACAGCTTTCATTGATTCTAAGATAGGAAACAGGTCTAGTCACTCAGTGGCTTCTTCCAAAAGGTATTCATTTGTTTGTTGTAACAGTACACGGAAGGGACATTTTTTGTTTGTTTACCCGCTGAAATTCTTGATCTGTGTTGAATGTGTTTTTCTACTGCATACCAATTTAACTTATAATAACAATAATTCACCCTATGGACTTTGATTTGTGTCCCGCGTTTCATTTGAATCTGGGATTTATCTGAAATATCGGCTTTATAAGAGTTTTATAAGCTCGTTCAATTATGCTGATTTATATATTCCTTACCACAAAGCATAAAATGCATCATTTGATGTTTTCAATCTGTCATTGAATGCACATTGTTTACAAGCACTCATCTCCGAGTGCAAGAATGTTCATTGCTATACATACATGTAAAGTATATTTAGTATGCATTGTGTGTTAACATCAACAAACATGGCCCCCATATTCTGTGTGGCATCATGGGTAGTGTAGTAGTGTAGTGTCCCATTCAAGTCTTTATCTAGCCTACATCCATTCAGCGCGTTATGAGTCCGGTGGTGCCCCGAATAATCAGGCTGATAGGACATCAGGCAAGTGTGACTGGAAGGAAATTATCTTGTGGGATTGTGGGTAGTGTAGTCTCCTCTTTCAAGCTCAGCGCATTGAGTGTCTAGCAGTGCCCCAAATAACCAGGCTGATTGGGGATCAGGCCAATTTGACGGACAGGAAATGCTTTGATTGGGATTGGTCTGTCAATCAGCAGTGAGGGTGGTATGTTTGGTTCATTACAGACTGGAGCCGGTGTGTGTTTATGTGGCCATCGCCCTCCTCTCTGTTTTTACAGTCCTTATCCCACTGGGGTTTAATTTACAATAGAGTTGTAACTGATGGGATTTACAACTTCCTCCCTATGTTGTTATCAGTCACTGTACAGAGAACAGACTGGGTTCAAATAATATTTGAAATCATTCAAACACTTTGAGCATTTGCTTCAGCCTATACTTTAGAGTACTTAGAGATGAGTATTTGAAATTATTTAAAATAGTATTGGTACCCAGGTCTGGTGTGCAGAGCCAGAGGCAGAAGGAGAGAAAGAACAAGAGAGAAATACTTTTCTTTCTGTTACCTCGTTTTTTTAAAAACTTTTGTTCCGACCCTGTCTTGCTGTAGGAATAAACTCAGGGTCTTCAAGAACTAGATAGTTTTAGCTTCTTTGTGTTTCTGCCTTTGGTTCTTCTGTTGTTGAGAATGTGAGGAGACAACGTGGGCCTCTATTGATTTAGTCACAACCACAGGGGAGCAGTTGCTGATGGTCTAGATTAGAATAGAAACTTCACCTGTTGGTTAAAGTCTCTCTCTCTCTCTCTCTCTCTCTCTCTCTCTCTCTCTCTCTCTCTCTCTCTCTCTCTCTCTCTCTCTCTCTCTCTCTCTCATACTAACATACACACATTACACTCCAGGTAGACCCATACAATAGCTTGGTCAAGTCTAGGGTTGCAAAGCTACCAGTAATTTATCAAAGTTACTATAATCTTCAGTCATTTTGTTAATTAACAGGTCAGCTATGTCAATCTATGGTAACGGGTAATTTATACTTGAATAACTAAAAAAAAAAAAAACATATATTATGTAATGACCCTGAGTTTGTAAGCGCGGATATCGACTCTGCCGCTCGAGCATGCTTTTGGGGCACAGTCGATAGCGCACTGGACTTCGGGCTAGAAGGTTGAGGGTTCGAGTCCTGCTCTCTGCCATTTCACTACAATAATATTTAAAAAATATATCAGAGAGCAAAGACACCTCAGAACACACTGGTACCACACTCAACACATGTGGGCGATGGCAAAATTACTTTATGGTGTACCATTATACACTGAGTACAACAGACAGAAACACATGTGCGCAGGGATACGTACACACAGACATGCACGCGTGCAGACACACACACACACACACACACTCCCCTTCCATTTTCAGTGGGTAAGTTCTCTTCTCATCATTCTTCCTTTTTGGTCATGCGAAAAGTTGCCAGAGTAGATTACTAATCATGTACATGGAAAGCATGATGCACATCTCTTTCTCAAGCCCAACTAGAAAAATGTGATATAGTTGAGAAAGAAAATTGAACACTCAGAAATGATTCAGACCCCTTCCCTTTTTCCACATTTTGTAACGTTACAGGCTTATTCTAAAACGGATTAAAGGGATTTTTTCCTTATTAATCTACACACAAATACCCCATATTGACAAAGCGAAAACAGGTTTTTCGAAATTTTTGCTAATTTATTACAAGTAAAAAACAGAAATACCTTATTTACATAAGTAGTCAGTTTGCTATGACTCAAAATTGAGCTGAGGTGCATCCTGTTTCCATTGATCATCCTTGAGATGTTTCTACAACTTGATTGGAGTCCACCTGTGGTAAATTAAATTGATTGGAAAGGCACATCTCTGTCTATATAAGGTCCCACAGTTGACAGTGCATGTCAGAGCAAAAACCAAGCCATGAGGTTGAAGAATTGTCCGTAGAGCTCTGAGACAGGATTGTGTCGGGGCACAGATCTGGGGAAGGGTACCAAAACATTTCTGCAGCATTGAAGGTCCCTAAGTACACAGTGGCCTCCTTCTATTTAAGACTGATTAAGTTTGGAACCACCAAGATTCTTCCTAGAGCTGGCTGCCTGGCCAAACTGATCAATTGGGGAAGAAGGGCCTTGGTCAGTGAGGTGACCAAGAACCCAATGGTCACTCTGACAGAGCTCCAGAGTTCCTCTGTGGAGATGGGAGAACCTTCCAGAAGGACAGCCATCTCTGCATCACTCCACCAATCAGGCCTTTATGGTAGAGTGGCCAGACAGAAGCCACTCCTCATTAAAAGGTACATGACAGCCCGCTTGGAGTTTGCCAAAAGGCACCTAAAGGACTCACAGACCATGAGAAACAAGATTCTCTGCTGATGAAACCAAGATTGAACTATTTGGCCTGAATGCCAAGCATCACATCTAATGTAAACCTGGCGCCATTTGAATTGAACTCACAGACCATGAGAAACAAGATTCTCTGCTGATGAAACCAAGATTGAACTATTTGGCCTGAATGCCAAGCATCACATCTAATGTAAACCTGGCGCCATCCCTACGGTAAAGCGTGGTGGCAGCATCATGCTTTGGGGATGTTTTTCAGTTGCAGGGACTGGGAGACTAGTCAGTATCAAGGGAAAGATGAACGGAGCAAAGTACAGAGAGATCCTTGATGAAAATCTCAGGAGCTCAGACTGGGGCAAAGGTTCACCTTCTAACAGGACAACGACCCTAAGCACACAACCAAGACAACGCAGGAGGGGCTTCAGGACAAGTCTCTGAATGTCCTTGAGTGGCTCAGCGAGAGCCTGGACTTGAACTCCATCGAACATCTCTGGAGATACCTGAAAATAGCTGTGCAGCAACGCTCCCCATCCAACCTGACAGAGCTTGAGAGGATTTGCAGAGAAGAATGGGAAAATCTCCCCAAATACATATGTCCCAAGCTTGTAGCGTCATACCCAAGAAGACTCGAGGCTATTAATTGCTGTGAAAGGTATTCAGTATTCAGACATTTTACTCAGTACTTTTACTGTTTCTAAAAATATTATGGGGTATTGTGTGTAGATTGATTGGAGGGGAAACAATTTCATCCATTTTAGAATAAGGCTGTAACGTAACAAAATGTGTAAAAAGTCAAGGGGTCTCAACCTTTCCGAATGCACTGCATGCTCCCAACATTTGAATGGGTAAATCTAACCAACGTTTTGGCACGCAGTGCCTTCTTCAGTTTTGAGATTAAAACCTATTCATCTAGTTATATTGGTTGAAAATTAACTGTTTACATTCTAAAGGTGTTTCTCAGTGAAACATTATTCTTCGACATTGAAACAACATTGAAACAACATTGAGGGAATAGGATGCCCACACCCATGCTGAGAGGATTTGTTATGGACATTCTATCTTGGTGAGTCTGTCAGCCAATAAATCCAATTATCATCAGCTTCTGAAAGAGAAGAAATACAAGAATAAAAAAGCCTAGGGTCTCCATTACGTCTATGAGTAAATTCCAGTTTTATCCACGATGTCTCTTCATATTTCAGGTTCTACTAGACTAAACAACACGACCGATACGAGACTATCCCAATATATATATATATATATATTTTTACCTTTATTTATTTAGACAAATAAATTAAGAACAAATTCGTATTTACTAACGGCCTACCACAAAATAGCCATGAGTACAGTAGACCTTGGTTAAGAAATACTTTTTTTTTTTTTTTTGCTGGGCTTGATTGAGCTTACCGAGCACAAAGGAACCAATAGCTTAGTTGCAAAATATCAGGCAATCCAGGCAGGCTAAAGCAAACTATTTAAAATAGTAAATTTTGAACCCAGGTCTGGAGAACAGTGCATGAAGATTATTCAGAGAAGGTCCTCTTTTGGCTGTGAGCCACTTGGTCCTCCTCAACTTAATGTACATAATGCTGAAACCTTAAAACCACCCCAAAACAGAACTTATCAGCAGTGAGAGTACACTGAATGATTCATACGCTCTTTTAAGAGAACTTGAAACCATGGATCTATTTTGGGCTCCGCTTTATATGCACTACTGCTGCTGCTGCAGAGGGATTTAGAGAGGACTAAGTAGTTTGATATTTCTATTGGTTTTCCATGGATTTATTCTCTCTCTCTCTCTCTCTCTCTCTCTCTCTCTCTCTCTCTCTCTCCTCCCCAGTGATCTTTCTCATCATATGGAGACCAAGGTCATGCCTGATTGAAATATAATAGAAGTGTAGACATCTGGTCTAATACTGTGGGAAGTTAAATCTATTTTAATGGCCCTGCCGCAGTGGATTCTCTCTGATGCACTCCTCGCGGTTCAGTGACAGTAAATCACAATGTTCTCTTATTACCCTGACTGGAATGAGGGCATAGAGAGAGAACAATGAGGGATCCACACCATTTGTTTTTCTCTCCTCCCTCCCCCCTCCTCCCCCCTCCCTCCGTTTGCCATGGCTTAAAGAGAATGACATCACAAAAATAAAAATAAAGGGGGATTATGGCTAGGCTATTGTGCCATATGTGATTACCGGGGCTTCCACATTCCCTTGGGGGGATGAGTGACTACAGGCTGACATCTTTTATTTATTTATGTGATTTCAGCAATAATGATTGGATGAAATAGGGAAGTGTGGTGCACCACAATACTAACCCCACAAATATGTCCAGATTTGTAACTGAACTATCAAAGAGTTAATGGTGTGCTTCTTTTTCAGCTACCTCACATTTCATTATTGGGGTGTTTTTGGTCTGATTTCAAGCTCAACTCAAATAGGCCACACACAGTTGTAATGGTGTGTGTGTGGGGGTCTTTTACCCAACAAAATTAGATCTATTTTGATGTGATATTTGAGGGAATTGCCAGTGGGGGGAGCAGGATGGAGGATAGCTCAGTCCCCATCCCCCCCAAGCCCACCTGTCCTGACGGGATTGGACGGAGAAAACCGCCCTTTTTCAATCCACTTATCCCAGTTCTACCTGGCTGTCAGTCAGCCAGCTCTGAAATCTATCTTCTGCTCTTTTTCAATCGAGGGCTATTCATCGCCATCTATTGTATTACACTGGCTAGTTCTGCTGATGCATCACCCCAATGGAGTTTCTTGTCATTTCAGAGCATGGTGGCTAGGTCAAGTGCTTCAACACACTGTCCTTCATCTATTTGACGATCATTCTGAAATACCCTTCAGCCATTTGTCCTCGCCATTAGTTGATGGGTGTCTTATTTGTCCTCCCTATGCTCAAGAGGCTCTTTTTGGCATTTGGCACTACTAGAATGTCGTGTTGTGTTTGAGTAACCTATCCTAACCCAAGTGTCTTCTTCCTATATCTATCTCTTATCTAGAGATGGCTGACATCTCTGTTTGTGCATCACAAGCTGCTGCACATCGCCAGAACAAGGCCGATCTGTTGTTTTCTCTACATGGCATATGACTACTGGACCTGCTTTCAATAGATGCTATTTTTAGTAAAGATAGAGGGTGTTTGATTAAGCAAATGGAATACAGTATTCAAATATATCAAATCAGAGCGTTTACTGTAAATGTATGCTGTCAAATACTATTGTTAGTGTGTTTATCCGATAGTATTCAACATAGACATTAATCCATATAACCACTAGCGTTAGATTATCTCATGTGGACAGCCGACATGTACAATGGAACTGTAGAGAGGAGGGAGATAATGTAGTGCCCTCTGAGCTTTACAAGCATTTTCTTTCCATAAATAGGAAAGATTTGCTTAAATTTCACCTTTAATGGGAGGGCTAAGGTGGTGGAGTAAGGCTGAATCAACATTTGACATTTAGTTTTGACCCTTTTGTTTTATCCACATGACCTGAAAGACAGCAGATGTATGAATTATTTATCTGAGTTTGAAAATATTAAACTTGCTATGTCCTTGTTCCAGATTTTATCCCCAAGGACATGAAAGGACTTGTTAAAACAATGGAAGACCTGATTGTAAAATTGCCTCGTGCAGCATTCAAATCTTCGAACATATATCCTACATTAGTTACATTTTATCTTGGAGAAGGAATTGTCTGAAATACATGATGTTGTTCGGATCAAAGCTAGATGAAATGCATGGAAAGCTTAATTTTGTTGAGCAATTGAAAGTGGTGAATCCATGTAAGAATAAGTGTTTCAAATATCTCATTGAGGCTGTAGGCTATGAGGAAAGTAGAAAATGGTCATAAAATGTCTTAATAAATATACCGTAAGCTTTGACAAATCATACATTATTCCTCCAATACCAACCAGGCCTACTGGAAGACACAATCGGAGGCCAATAGAACTGAATAGAGACCCCAAAAATGTATAGGGTGTTCTGTAGACAGTTATTTGAGGGTATGGTCTGCCCAAATGACATCCTTGAAAATGCTTGCCAAGTTACATATGTGTCTCTTGTCAAGAAATCCTAAGATATATAGTACAAGAACATACAATATTTATCTCACTTATTAGACATAACTACAGCTGTCCTTGAAAGTTTTATGAGAAGTGCAATTCCAATGGACTAAGTAGAAAATAAATGTAGGTTAATAGTAACCTGTTATGTGCGAAAACAAGCTCTCCCTGATGTTGGATATAGCAATAGTAGCGAACATCCGCACCTAGAACATCCGCACCAAGATAATCTTCATGTAAAGTGTATGTTATTATGAAAACATAAAGAAAAACAGTATTTTGAACTCAATTTCCCATTGAAAGGAAAACGAAAACATTTCAGCCTAATGTAGGTTTATGTCTCTTTATCCTTGCTTACAATGTTCTATTATAAAGGAGTTTTATCTTGGTTCCATGCACCAACATAGCCGGATGGAGCATGCCTGATTTTCCTCAGTATTTCTTGCCATTTGTTTGCTAAAAGTATTTGTTTGCAAGATAAATGGCTGCTCTGACAGGCGAGATGACAGCCTACACGAAGATGATATTGAATTGATTTCTGAAATGTTGCAGAACGGACTGCTTGATGTGTACCGTGAGACATGAATCATACAAATTCTA
This sequence comes from Oncorhynchus clarkii lewisi, assembly GCF_045791955.1. NCBI lineage: Eukaryota > Metazoa > Chordata > Actinopteri > Salmoniformes > Salmonidae > Oncorhynchus > Oncorhynchus clarkii. Next base: position 31,324,198 of record NC_092162.1, on the reverse strand, counting down.
TTAAAAAGCTCTTGAATGGCTGACACTGGAATATTACTTGTGATGATTAATTTTCCCCAGTCATTATAAAGGGAGTCAGCATCAGATTGCCTCTGACAAAATTGCTTTTCATTCCCTGGTGAATACCCTCGGTGTGCTTTTGAGAGTGCAAAACCATATTTCTCAGCACAATATTATGTCAAGATAGCCCTTGGAGATACCACAGTGAGGCTTCTTCCTGTACCACCTGATTTGCATTTGCAGAATCATAAGAAAGTATTTCACCTTGTTGTGATGTCTGGAGAGAAGAGGTAATTTATTGACCTTGGATACAGCTCATAACATAGAGACTATGTCAGGGGGATTTGGTCAATTCCATCTCAACCCAATTCAGTTCAGGAATTTGATTGAAATCCCAAAGTGAATCATAACATTGAGGAATGTTGTGAGGATTTTCTATTTAAAATTCAATGTGTTAAAAGGAATAGACCCCAACCGGTGTTGCTAGTGTTCTATGAGTAAAGCTTTGTTTGGGTTCTTCATTAATAAGCCATTGACCTTTAACAGAAATTAGTTTCTTCATCACAAACACATTTCTTTCTTTGTACATTATCTTGCTTTCTGGACTGACACGGAGGCACCCAAGGCAGCGAGAGCGTTACATTCTGCATTACAACGTGCTATAGGATTGATTTTAAAAGCTGATTGAGCACATCAGTGTTGGTGATTAAACCAGGATCACTATATTACTGTTTTGCTACATAGTTAAGCATATGCAGTTTGCTTTCAGGTTAATTAATTATAGTTTAATCTCCTTCTAATAGATGACCATAATTAGTGGCTTCATGTCTGATGGCATTTGCTGATGTGTTTGATTTCAATATCTCAACTCCTATGGTCTACACACTTGCCATCTCACTCCTTTTTATCTTCAGTGAGCAAGATTTCCAATGTGTTTGTCACAAATGGTAAATAAATGCAAAAATGTGAATCTTGAACTTGAAACCTGTCCTGTCATCTTGTCCCCATTCTCAGAACTACTCCAGTCAAGGCCGAGGAAACAACAGCGGAGGAGGAGGGGATGAAGACTACGAGATCCCCCCCATCACACCCCCCAACCACGCTGACCCCTCTCTGCTTCACCTCATGGACCCCGAGTCGGGCTACACCTTCCACTCACTGCCCCACAATGGCCTGCTCAACCCCTATTCCTACCCAGAGCTGCCTGCTGCCCTCATGATGTCCAATATGCTGGGCCAGGATAGCCATCTTCTCTCGGGTCATAATATGCACTCGGTAAGATTCACCAGTTACAGTACTTCTCCTAGGATTCAATTCAATTATTTTCAGCGTGGCTTTATAAGGGACATGTTATTGTCTTAGAACAGGGATACACACTTGTTTTAATTAGCAGGAGTGTGGAACAAAAGCTAAGGAGATCCCAGCAGACACATGCACCATTTATGCTTTTACACATTCTTCTTTTTGTGACAGACTCCGTCATATCTATTCAATCACCACACTCAAAAATATTTGACTCCCTCAAAGTGAGCACAGAAAGAGAGCAGAGTTGTACAGTACACATCTCATCTGCTCTCTGATTGGTAAAACAAAAAAGGGGGTCTTGGAGGAGAAAAGAGAAGGGTTCTCCCTTGTCAGCTACTTTTATCTTTCAAAATGATGCAGAGGACGTCCATTCCAACCCCAGTAAGCGACTATTTCATGTGTTAAACATGGTTCACGCTGAGCAAACACCCCTGGCGTACACATTCAAGTCCTTTAATCATAGAATCGAACGAGATTAATTATAAATGGCCCGCGTGTGAATAATTCAGCGTTATATACTTTCATCTGACACAAATATAACTTCTGGGTCATAAATATTCATGCTTTAATGTGAGTATCCGTGGCATTTATCCTTGGTTAATCAGGTCTTGTGTGATTTCGGGAATCAAAGTACATTTTATGTGTGTGGCAGAGAGTGTGCCATTTAAAGTCAGACTTGGGATTAACCTTTTCACATGTGAGTTCCAAATATCTCTGATGGTCACCCCAGCTTGACTTGTTTTATGCACGAGATGTCAGAAGGAACTCACTGTTCCAAAATGTGATTGTTATGCAATAGGACACTTAACACGCGCTGCCTGCTAATTATCTATAGGCTATGTTTCAACTTGTCAATTTCAAATTATTTTCAAACAAGTTTTATTTATTTAACATTTTGAATTGAGGTGTGTTCCGCCTCCTCATTAATTCACATAGAAGTATCCAATTTCAGTGTTGCAGACAATTTATGTTTGAGGCTTTATTGAGACGGACAAACTTCTCTCTTCGAGGAGAGCTCAAGCACTTCCACCAATGTTTCCGCAGATCAAGTATGCAGACATTAGCACAGTCTTGCACAAATTGGCATATTTTCTGGCTGGCGCTCGCATTACCTTCCTTGTTGTTTTCCTTACAAATAATAACTTTGGACGTGTGTGCATTCATATCAAAGTAAGTGCCTTATTTTCTGTATATCGTGTTGTCATTTCCACTGTAACATACAGTATGCATGTATGTATGTACAGTACCAGTCAAATGTTTGGAGACACCTACTCATTCCAGGGTTTTTCTTTATTTAAAAAAAAACGATTTTCTACATTGTAGAATAATAGTGAAGACATCAAAACTATAAAATAACACATATGGAATCATGTAGTAACCAAAAAAGTGTGAAACAAATCTAAATGTATTTTATATTTGAGATTCTTCAAAGTAGCCACCCTTTGCCTTGATGACAGCTTTGCACACTCTTGGCATTCTCTCAACCTGCTTCATGAGGTTGTCACCTGGAATGTGCTTAGTGGGACTATCATTTGTTTTTCAACAGGACAATGACCCAACACACCTCCAGGATGTGTAAAGGCTATTTGACCTAGAAGGAGAGTGATGAAGCGCCTCATCAGATCACCTGGCCTCCACAATCACCCAACCTCAACCCAATTGAGATGATTTGGGATGAGTTGGACCGCAGAGTGAAGGAAAAGCAGCCAACAAGTGCTCAGCATATGTGGGAACTCGTTCAAGTCTGTTGAAAAAGCATTCCAAGTGAAGCTGGTTGAGAGAATATCAAGAGTGTGCAAAGCTGTCATCAAGGCAAAGGGTAGCTACTTTAAAGAATCTAAAATCTAAAATACATTTGGATTTTTTAAACACTTTTTTGGTTACTACATGATTCCATATGTGTTATTTTCACCTTTGAATGAGTAGGTGTGTCCAAACTTTTGACTGGTACTCTATGTATGGAGCATAGTGTATTTATGTTTTCAAGTACTGGTGACAAATAATGCAATCTGATTATTGCATAGGTTATAATGGACACTTATGATGTGTGTAAAATATATTTTTTGAATGTTCTACTGATTATAATGAGCTTATGCTAAGCTATTTGCCAGAAATGTGTGGTACCATGTTTGTTGACATTACACAATACATTCTGGTTGTCACGTAATTGTCTGTCAGGCAAAATATGTTATAATGAGGTGAAGGTTAAACGTCCAGAGGTGAATGAAGGGAAGTGAATGATCCCTTCAACATGCATACTGTAAACAGACCAAACTCCTCGTCTCCTCTTTGGTTGACGCGAAAAAACATATGCAGCACGCACAAACTAGCATTCTCGGATTACTTTCGATTTCTAGGAAGTGTTTTACTCAATTATTTCGATCAATGCTGAGCTCACCCGTGATGTGATGAATTATAAATAGTAATTGCTATTAGCCAATTCATATTGTGGTTTCTGACAGCAGGGAGTTACCTAAATATGACCCTAGGACTATTGTAGCCTACATTTTCCGGTTGGATGATAGTGTATGTTGTCGCTACTTCTGTGAATGTCTGAACATTGCATCCTGTCACGCCTGCTCCTGCCTCCCTTCTCTGGAGCTCAAGGGCGCCAGGCTGCCCTTCATTACGCACACTTGTCACCATTCATTATGCACATCAGTACTCATTGGACTCACCTGGACTCCTTTACTTTGATGATCGACCCTCTATATCTGTCTGCTCCTCAGTTTGTTCCCCATGTCAGCATTATTGTCGTTTTGTTTCCCCCTGTCCAGACACTGTCTGTATTCTGTTCCTGTCTGTGTTTCATTAAATGTTCACTCCCTGTACTTGCTTCTCGTCTCCAGCGTTGTTCCTCACACATCCAAAAATAAACTGGTCACATTCAGGACATAACTTTGTAAGGACTGTGTTTGTGCAAAATGTTTCTGTGAAAAAACAGTGTGGCTTGCTCAAATGCTGACTGTTGCATCAATCGAAACTGGACGTTCTAAATAAGCGTTCTAATCACACGGGTTTGAGCGTACGCTGCAGGGACCACTGTAGAATGATCACTCCCATTTTTTGGAATGTGTGAAAAGGTTATTAAGTCACTGTGTTGAACATACTAGTGAGATGAATATAGCTGGTGCCATGGAGAGGTACAGTAATGTAGTACATAATGTGCAAGAGTATTTATGTGTTTATTTATTTCGTTATACATTTGGCGATGTTCAGAAAATTATCTGGCTACTATTTCTCATAGCAAATACAGCTTTAATTGATACAATTGGTGTGAGGCTGGTGACGGAGGTGTGTGTGTGCGTGCATTTGGGCGTGTTCATGTTCATGCCTTACGGGCACAAACATGTATGGGAGAAAGCAGCTCCCTTTTCTTCTTGGTGTAATAGGCCAATAACATTTCCGTAAGAAAGACAGTCCTGGTTTTTAAACAGCTTTCGATTCACCTTTGCAATTATTTATTTTCAAATAGTCCTTCAGGGTAATGTTCCATTTTCTTATTTCACACCCCCTTTTCTCATAAATGAACTGTCATTGCCATAAATCACTGCAAACAGAGACTTGCACACACCGTGAAAGGTCCAAAGATTTATGTAACACATTCATGTTTTCCACTTCCTCATTTTAGTACTACTCTACTGGAGCCTGGCTAATAATAGTGACTATTAATATTTCCTGTTGCCTAGCAACCTGAGCAAGTAATAGCTTACGCTGGAAAAATAGATGACCGATAAGGGAAAAAAATTCAATTCATTTATTATCTTTGGGGACAAGAGGAGCTTATTTCTCAGGCTGAGGCATAGAAAAGTAAGCTGAAATATCTTAAAGGAATTGAAGATGAGGTTATTTTCAATTTCATTCCATTAAGACAGGATGTTGCATTTGACGTTTTTCCTATGATGTCAATGAACCTTAATTTCATGCCAATAAAAGCATAATAGACAGATTCAATTCATATTTCTGTCATAGGCACTGCACAGTATTTGTGTTTTAGGAACGTACCTTATAAATAAGGCAGAATGATAGGTTTTTGCAAAGTGGGGAAATGTGAAAAAATAAAGGTACCCCTAGTATTCGATGTAAGGGATACACTGATGATCCTGAACCTAATTTTGTGTCAATTGTTTTCTTCCATTGTAGCTGTAGTTTTTTTTATTCAACAACAATGCCTCAAGGATACATTTCATATCAGAAAGGATAACTATCTTACGCTGTATGTAAACTCCCTTACAAATACAAGCTCAGCTGGAGCAATAGATATTGCTCATCTCCGGGGAGGATGTTACTTGTTTTAGTACAACATTTAGCCTAAGGCTAAAGCTCAGTAAACTTCTTTCTGCTTAGGGATCCTCTTTTCAATCATGCATCTCATGGTCTCCAATCACACAGCAAACGGTTAAAGGGATTGTTCAGAGAAATTACATTCTCTTAATGTTTGTTGTCTTACCTTGAAAGCATTATTTTGGACAAGGAGTGATCTGCAATCCCCTTTCTTTTGTTTAACTAGCCACCATACTGTATATATACTGTACATATCTACCTACATATGTTGTTTTGCTGAACTATCCCTTTAAGGCATTACAGTATTGTGAGCAGTAGATCTGACCATGACCATGACCATTTTCAGAAATGCACTTTGCGATATTAGCCCACTTGTTCAGTTGTTGTTGTAGTTGTCTAAAATAGCACATCTTGTTTTTACTGAGAGTAAAGTATGTCACAAATATCTTAGATCTCTGATCACTGGTGGAGCACATGATAATAGTAATACCCTTGCTCTCTCCATCACAATCCTCTTCTGTCTTCCACTGAATTCATCTCATTTTTGACAGCCTCCTCCCTCTCAGTTCATTCTGACTGCTCTGAAGGCAGAAGTATTAGCTGCTAAATCACAGGATGACATGTGCAGTAGATGGAAAAATGGGCTTGAAGCAATGATGAGAAATAGTTATATTTAGGTATTTAAAAGTTATGTTGATGTGATTGTTTATATGATATATAGCTTGGACTTAGATATAATAGTAGTGGTATGTTTTATGATGGTTCAAAATAATTCATGTTACATTAAGATACTGTATGTTTATTCAGAATATTTAATTTATACAGAGACTTTTAATCTAAGCCTGCCTTTCTACAATGCATTTGCATTTAGTAGCTAACACCAAACTGCTAATTACAATAATGACATATCATAAATGTGGTTAAACTGCTAGCAAGATAAGTTCCCATAACATGAGGGAATGGTTTTGATATGTTATCCTTGATTAGAAACATACAGTGGCTTGCCATTGGTAAAGTCAGCAGCCCACCACTCATTTGGCTGATGGGTTTTCTAGAGGTTCAGACGGCAGTAGCCAATAGAGTATAGGCTATCGACATGGGTCCAATATCAGCTTATAGTGGTGTGCTCATAGCCATCATTGGTCCAATAGGTGCTTGCTGGCTGGATAATGTTTAATAAGATGGTTAGGTGTTTAGCCAAGTGTGATATCCCAACCCACCCCTGCCCTCTGTTGTCTAAGGCCAGACAGACACATAGTTTGGATGGGACATTGAACAATGCATCATTTCTCCAAGTTGGATGGACCGCTCATTATGCCTGCATTTAAAAACCCTATCACAGCTAGCCCTCACTGTCAATGTTGCCTGTTCCCCCCAGTCTGCTACTGTGGGGGGGCTTCATGTTTGACAGGCCCCCAGATCCCCGAGCCTGGCTGGTCTGGCTCATTTTTGCGAGAGGGGAGATGGGGGTGAGAAATGTCTCTTTGAAAAAGAGGAGGGAATTCCCTGGCAGGTGGTAATGAGGGTTGAGAAGGGGCTCGAGCACGTCGCCGAGGAGAACGCCGGCACATTTAAATTTGGAAACTGAACGCCTGCCGATATCTCATTATAAGCGTAAATTAGGTTGGTTTGGGGAAAAGCCCACCGCCAAAAAAGCTCAGCCAAATCTGCAAGTTCATGTAGCAAGATTTGTTTAATCTTGTTAAACGTGTGGCGCTACATAGTTATTTTTGGCAGGGTGCATCTGTTACTAGACCACAGGCTGGCCATAGTCAGGACTATCCCTGTTGTCTAGATACTGTCAATGTGGGTTATTGTTAGAATATGAATAGTTTCCAGGTTGCTTCCGAGTGCCGCAGCGGTCTAAGGCACTGCATCATACTGCTGAGACGTCACTTCAGCCGGCCTGTGACTGGGTGCCCCATAGGCCAGGGGCTTTCCTTGGCTCATCACGCTCTAGCGTCTCCTTGTGGCGGACCAGGCAGTATTGTCCCAACCATCACCTCTCCCGAGCCGGTTGGGGAGTTGCAGCGATTAGACAAGATCTTAACTACCAATTGAATATCTTGAAATTGAGGAGCGAAATGGGGAAAATAAATAAATACAAAATAAATAAAATTAATAAAGAATATGAAGTGTCCAGTTGGCATTACTGTTGTGATGCAAAGCTAATGTTATGTTCAGACTGTTGAAGGCCATACTTGCTTAATCAATATAAAAAACTGTTGACTATGCTCCTATGCAATAATAACATATTAAAGGGATAATTCACTCTTATTACAAAATTACTCATAACCCTGAAAGCAGTCTAGGAGACAAGGAGAAATAGCAATCCACGCTTTTCGTGTGTTTGCCTAGCCACTGTAACCAATAGTTATTAACATAAGCTTTTTCTTAGCAAATATCAATGCAAGTAAATGTTCAGAATGTTTCAAATCACATGCCCAAGCATGGATAACTGTCTCTCCTTCTCTATAGACTGCTTTCAGGGTAAGAAAACAGGTAAGCAATTCTTACATTTGGATGAAATATCGCTTTTTTACTCTGGATGTTATACAGTAGAGAATACCATTGATGGACATCCATCTTTTTGTCAAATGAAACAACCACAACAAAAACATTCCACCTGTAGCTAAGAAAGTGATTTATATACAAATTACAGACCTCTACAGGCCCCCCTTTGTAAGTAGGAAAACCTGCAAAATCAGCAGTGTATCAAATAGTTGTTCTCCCCACTGTAGAAAGTGAAACAAGATGTCACATCTATTCCAGTTGAAAGCAACAATGCAGGCAGGTCATATGAGATGTGTCTCAGGCCTGCACAGACTGTATGGTAGAGAGTTCATTGCTTTCTTTAAAGCCAGTTTTAGATCTACACGAAGTGTTAGTTTTGAAAGTGTCTGTGGTTGTTTGTTTGTGTTTTCACGATACATTTTTGTCTGACTCACTGACTGTTATAATGTTATGTGAGCTTGACTTCATTTTATTTCATTTAATATGTTAAAAGACATGTATTTTGCGTCACTTAGCATTTTAGACAGACAGGATAAAACAGCATCACCATTTTAAAAGCAGCAACATAAAAAGCCTATTGTTGGCTGCCATTATTTTCAGATTCATAGTGAGTATATGGAAGGTGAATCAAATGTTTATGGTCAATCAACATATTATTCAAACCAGTATGTGATTATAAAAACATTAATGGTCATATTCAAAGAGCATAACCTCAAGAATACACTGATTACATTTGTGGCTAAAATTGACGAATTCTGCTGTTTGAAGTTAAGTAAGCAATGAAGTCTCTACCATACAGTCTGGGCAAGCCTCAGATACATCTCAAATGACCTGCCTCCACTGTTGCCTTCAACTGGAATAGATGTGACATCTTGTTTGGCTTTTTATAGAAATCACTTTCTTAGCTACAGGTGGAATGTTTTGTTGTTGTGGTTGTTTCATTTGACAAAAAGATGGATGTCCATCAATGGTATTCTCTAGTCAACAGGTTGTGAGCAATATGTCTTTCTGAAAATAATACATGTCTGGGCACTATGATTCGCTTTGAATAAAAACAAATATCTTATTAAAGAAAGTGTTTAATAAAAGTCCATATTTACTTTGAGAGACGTATTATTCATGGATGAGAGTGAAGTGATGAAGAAGTGTATTGAAGGATTGAACATAAAAAACAAATGAGCAATTATTGCAGCTCATGAATATCCATGCTGCTAATTCAAATAACCTTAGGCAACTGTTAAGACTAATGAATATTTAAAACAGCATGGTCGTAGAGTTTTTGAACATTGCATTAGCTGACTTTCTAAGATGTACAAGAGTGAACAATTGAATCTGGAGAACCGCTTTTAATCATGATGAAAAAAGTTCTGCTGTTTCATGTTGCAGTGCATAATAGTTCCAGAACAGTAAAGTACTAATATTCTATCATGGAGAGAAGACCCAAAACAAGGAAAATAGTACTTACTATTTAGTATAACTAACATAAACCTCAGACATTTCTAATACCAATATCCAGAAACCTAGGGCAGAGGGAAGGCATCGACTTAACAGATTGGGACACACTCCAAACAGACAAAACATGTTGCTTTTCTACGCTAGTCTGAAGAGGGGAACCTGCTTACAGTACACATCGACAGTGGGACAAATGGGCCATTTGCCCACTTAAAAGGGGCTCGCTATTTCCTTTGAAGGATCAGCATGGCGAGCTCGTCCTCGATCGCTAGGGCGACGCTAATTAAGCCTAGCACACAGCGAACCTGTGGGGGATAATGTCCCATTATCAGAGTCATTTGTTTCAATTAAATGCTTTGTGATTCTACAATAGCAGCCGCGGCCCCATGCACGAGGAAGCCATTACTCTCACCCAGAGAGCGACTGTGGTTCGGGTTAAGAGTCAGTTCTCAGGATTAGGCCCTACTACCTACTTTCACCAGCGCATTCGCTTAACACAGCTGCTTTAGGCCTGCAAGCAAGAGAGGGTGTAGCACATATAGGCCTACAATACAACCAGTGACACTTTATTTGAAGGGACTTCATAACACATTCATAACCCATACATAACATTTTCATTAGCAGTACATGAGCATTTCTTTATCCCAACAACCGAAAGTTAATATTTACCTTATGTCTCAGTAACGTCACTTGTCCTGCACATCCTTTGGGGCGAAGAAGTGAAGATTATAGAGCTAGAATAATGAGAGAGAATAACAGGCCTGAACTCTGAGCCACAGAACCAGTTGCTCATTTTCCTGTTTTAACCAAAGAACATTGGAGACAGACGGAAATGTTATTCTTAGATACACTGTCTTACAATATATTTTTTTATTATAATTTGATTTATAACTCGCTATGTGTTTCTCTTTCTTTTGTGAAATCGTGTTTGAAAGAGATCCAAATGTTTGGTGTGGTGCTACACTAGTGAAGTGACTTTGACACCCCTTTATCATCTATTATTTTCGTATGAGACAATGCACGTCAGAGGCCAAACAAAGCCTGTTGCTCTGACAATACCCCACCCCCTCCTCACAATTAGCATATAGTACCTATGGCAACCAGCTGCCATCATAATAGCCTGTCTCGTTATGTTTGGGCACCATCGCTGTACCATCAGCAGGAAACGCAGAGAGAAAGAGGCTAGGTATGAGATTTACTGGCAGATCATGTTGCATAAGGTGTGCACATGGAGGAGATTATGGTTGTGACTAAGCTCACTGATGCTCTTCTCAGGAAAATACTGCTTTTTTTGTTGAACATAACCCTTGACTTGAATTAATGGGTTACGGCAGAAGCTCAAATCAGCTTGGCTTTCTGCATAAGCAGTTAGCTCCTACTGTACATGGGCATATGTCAAGCCTTGTTTAGTAGGGAAGCCATTGCTGATTTCTAAGGACCTCCTGATTACCTCCTGAGTCTTTCTAAACCACAATGCATAGCTTCAGTCTTTACATATATTTTCTATCAATTTAAAAGTAGTTACATTTTAACTGAAGGCTAGTTACAGTACAGTGCATTCGGAAAGTATTCAGACCCCTTGACTTTTTCAGTCTATTATTTTTACAGTCTTAAAGTGATTTAAAACATCTCATCAATTTACACACAATACCCCATAATGATGAAGCAAAAACAGTTTTTTAGACCTTTTTGCAAATGTATTAAATATTTAAAAAAAACTGAAATATCACATTTACTTACGTATTCAGACCATTTACACAATACTTTGTTGAAGCATCTTTGGCAGCGATTTATGCCTTGACTCTTCTTGGGTATGACGCTACAAGCTTGGCACATCTGTATTTGGGAAGTTTCCCCCATTGTTCTCTGCAGATCCTCTCAAGCTCTGTCAGGTTGGATGGTTGGATGGGGAGTGTCGCTGCATAGCTATTTTCAGGTCCCTCCAGAGATGTTCGACCGGGGTCTTGCTGGGCCACTCAAGGGCATTCAGAGACTAGTCCCGAAGCCACTCCTGCCTTATCTTGGCTGTGTGTTAAGGGTCGTTGGAAGGTGAACCTTTGCCCCAGCCTGAGGTCCTGAGTGCTCTGGAGCAGGTTTTCATCAAGGATCTTTCTGTACTTTGCTCCGTTCATCTTCCCCTCGATCGTGACTAGTCTCCCAGTCCCTGTCGCTGAAAAACATCCCCACAGCATGATGCTGCCACCACCATGCTTCACCGTAGGGATGGTGCCAGGTTTACTCCAGACATTACACTTGGCATTCAGGCCAAATAGTTTCATCAGACCAAACATTTTTGTTTCTCATGGCCTGAGAGTCCTTTAGGTGCCTTTTGGCAAACTCCAAGCAGGCTGTCATGTGTGTTTTACTGAGGAGTGGCTTCCATCTGGCCACTCTACAATAAAGGTCTGATTGCTGGCATGCTGCAGAGATGGTTGTCCTTCTGGAAGGTTCTCCCATCTCCACAGAGGAACTCTGGAACTCTGTCAGAGTTACCATTGGGTTCTTGGTCACCTCCCTGACGAAGGCTCTTCTCCCCCGATTGCTCCGTTTGGCCGGGCTGCCAGCTCTCGGAAGAGTTCTGACATGCACTGTCAACTGTTGGACTTTATATAGACAAATTTAATTTACCACAGGTGGACTCCAACCAAGTTGTAGAAACATCTCAAGGATGATCAATGGAAACAGTATGCACCTCAGCTCAATTTCGAAGTCTCATAGCAAAGGATCTGAAAAATTATGTAAATACAGTATTTCTGTTTTTAATCAGTTTTAGTAACGTAACAAATGTGGGAAAAGTCAACGGATCTGAATACTTTCCGAATGCACTGTATGTACTGTAAGTGTAGTTACCAATCCCCATTCAGCAAAGTGGCAGGATTAGCCTGTTGAAATTACATATTGTGCCTTAAAATGTGGTAAGGCACTCTCCGAATATGTCATCTCAAAATGCAGTAGAATGCTCTGCGGAGTACTTTCCTTTTTTTCTCCAATAGAACATAAAAGTTCCCCTACGAGTATAACTGCAGTTACAGTGCAGTATAACTGCAGTTATTCTGCAATTACTGCATCCAAAATACCACAGTCGACTGCAGTCACTGTACTTTTATGGAAATCTTTTTTTGTAAGGGTTGATTGATATATGAACAGGTTGTGGCTCTGTGATGACTCTGTTGCCTGACTTTCTGTTGCCGGCCATCTCTCCTGCTGGTCTGATGTTTACAGAGAAACATAGCAAAAGGCCAATAAAGGGTTTGAATTGTTCCCTCAGGCTGTTGCTATGGAAATAGCCCAGCCGTGGTAGACCATTCATGTTTGACTAATTGTTTTTCTCTTCTTGTATTGCCACTCAGTCTGCAAAGCTCCATTCAGAGGACCATGTCAGATAAAACAAAGAAATATAAATATAATCCAATACTGAGGGTTTTTTCTTTTTTGGGGGGGACTGAATACCATTTTGAGTTGAAAACAATAATTATTCCCCCCACCCCCTTTAAATTGCACGGTTGCGTCTACAGTAACCCACTGGGGCCAATTAGAACGCTAGCGAAGCCAGGAAGTGTGTGGCAGATGCTTTGCCACTCTTTATAAAGAGTCGACCTGCAGGGGCCTCTCCAACATCTCGTTAGCGAAGTGTTAATGTAATTAGTTTTCGCTTAGGACTGTTTTTGCCACATTACCAAATACGAGTCCTCAACTTTAGCAATTTGTGCTGATTAGTTAGGTCCACCGCTGGGCGAGGCATTAGAAATATGAGACCCACCACCTGGATTCAGTCCTATGTAGCAAAGTTTGAAATTGTGTTTTTTACATTGGATACAAGTGGAGACTCAGAGCTAGAAAACGGTATGTCATACACTGCAGTTGAGGAACAATGGGAAAGTAATTGTGGTTTGAAAGTTGATAAACTTGTAACCCCACTTTTGAGAAAATGGCCCTTGAATGTTTTGGTCCACCTACTGGAGAGCTCTTCTTTGTCTGCACCCATTCAGCATTTTTCACACCCTCTTAAGTCTTATCCCCACCCACCTCTTTAAGGATTCATATGTGAGGCCATGTGCTAAACAGAATGAGTAGTGTAGTAAACAACCAAAGATTTTAAGACTAAGAGTGTCAAAAGTAGTAGCCTACAATATGGAAAAACTCCAGGTAAAAATACACTTTATCTAGTCCTTGGCCTATATCCTAATCTTTGGTGCAGGTCATGTTGTTATTCACATTGCTGTCACTGGTAAACACACACTATATAAAATAAAATCTAAGTTTATTTGTCACATCCACAGGATACAGAAATATTTATAATTCCTAGATGATGCTTACCAAGACACACGTGTCTAAATTGATGGGTCATGTGAAAGAAATGCTATAACCACCCCCAGACACAACTGGGTAACTTTGATAGATCATGTAATCATCTGGCGAAGTGTGTAGCTAGCTAGCTAAACAATGAACCAGGATAATCCCAACTCATACTACTACCAATACAATCATTGTCATAGCTGCAGCATGAATCTGCCGGTTGCTAAAGCTAACCAACTAGGTTCAATGTTATCTAGCTAACATTAGTCTATAACTAGCAATTATCCTGGCAAATTGATTTCTGCTTCACGGCAGACTGGAACAATTTAACTCAGTTTTGTTTGTAGCTACATGTTTAGCCAGCATTGTGTCAGGTCACTCCTGTTCACACTGACCGTGGCGTGTGCAGAAAGTAGCCCATCACAACTCATTCCAACAAATGTGTCGATAGCACCTGCTAAATTCAGGGTATCAATGTTGTTGAGAAAAGTAGCAAACTTTTGTAGTTCTCGATGTCTAACATTATATCTTTCAAAAACACATCGGTAGAAAGGACTATGAACACATACTAAGCAGCTCAAGTTATAGACAGAAGCACGCTACATGGAACACCAATCCAAACTTATGTCCAGCCTATCCATTATCTCAGACAATCATGGCTAGCAGGAAGGTTCCTGTCTTTTTCCGTGGCTAATCCAACTAGGCTCGTAATTTACACATTTTATTCGTATTTTCAGATGGAATACACTTTTGTTATTAAGGAACATGAAAGTTCACGTGTTCCAGAATGCCTCTCCTGCGAAGTAGTGACGTGCGACATACGCCTAGCTTCCTGAAACCAGTTACATACCTCCTTAATATTGACAGTTGTTCATTGTTCATAATATAATAATATGCATGCCATTTAGAAGATGCTTTTATCCGTAGCGACTTATACAGCATATATTTTCATATTGGTGGCCCCATTGGGAATTTAACCCACAACGTTCACATTGCTAGTGCTATGCTCTTACCAACTGAGCAACACAGGACCAATCACTCATAATTTGAGATTTGGTTCATTTTTACCTGTTCAATTATCATCTTCATGGGAGGTTATTGGTCAATGTTATGTCCGGTTTGCAAGTTAAGTCTGTAAGTCTGTACCCGTTACCCAACCGGGAACAACGTTGATGACTATTGACTACTGAATACAGGCTTACATTAGGAGCATCAGGCTCTGTGCAATCAGTCTCTGGTGATGTGATCAGACAGGGAGATGAGAAGGTTGTCTGACAATGAGAATCAGTTGACGTTTTTGAATTTGACACATCTTCTGAACAAAATGGGATTGAAGAATTTGGCTTTTATGTTTGAGGAAAAACAATGTATTTTTTTTTTCTCATAAATCATCAAGAGTTCTGAATTTTTCAATGTCTGCCTTGGTTGCAATTTCCTGAGCCAATACCATAACATGTGCATTTACACTTCCTCTTCATAATTGTGTGGGCTGAACAGTATTTCCATTTGATTTGTGTGGTTCTCTGGACATATGCCTGGATATACTCAGGGTTATGACGTTCAGTCAGACTTATTACTTACAGATGGACAGTATGACAAGAGTTGAAATGGTTTCCAGATGTGTGCGGTTTATAGTTTAAGCATAAACGTCAGTCTCTTGCTGGTATAGGTAGGGCTGGGAGGTTTTCCTTGTGACCATGTGACTTGACTAAGAAAAACGTTGAACCTTATCTATAACCAGCAATAATTAGATAATGTAGAGTTGCAGAACGCACCTTGGGAGCATCCGGATCCTCTGTAAATTTAAACACATTGCGATCCGTCATCACAGTAAAGCAATGCCCATTTGGCTATTTATGGACCAACAAAGGCTTGGTCAACAGCTGCATTAAGCACTCCTCTTATAGAGTGTGCTGTTGGAAGGGTCTATTTTCCACAGACTTGAAGGCTTTGGTTACTGCTCTTACTTTTCTTGCTAGAACAGGTCACAGATTAGATTTTTTCCCTTCCCAATCTTTAGTTGATGTTCGAGGATTTGTATTTAATAAGCTGAGCTGTGCTTGCACCGCTCAACCAGTCTTGCTGGCTGCAGCGTATAGCTCCCACTTGCATCAAGTACCTCACTGACTCCACTCACTCCAAAAAGCAATAGATCTTATTCGTCAGCTCTGTACGCTGCCCATGGCGTGTATACATTCCCACCCATTTGAAATCGATACGCAGCACTTGGGAAATGTTTCAGGGATAACCTTACCCTTTTTGGGTTTCATTTTGCTTTTCATTTTATGTGTAAATATAGGTATGTGCTGGAGCCTCTGATTAAACAACCCCTCCCTTCCTCCCCATCTCTCTCTCTCTCTCTCTCTCTCTCACTTGCTCTATCTATCTGTCTCTCTCTCTCTCCCTCCCCCTCTCTCTTACCCCTCTCTCTCGTGTTTTGATAGTGATGCCGGTATCAGGCTGTCAAATCTAATCTCATCTTCTCTGTGCAGTGCTGTCCATTCAGAATTACAGCAACCACTCCCCCCTCTCCCTCTTCTCCTCTCTCCCTCTTCAAATGTCTGACAACAGCCATGCTGATTGTATGGGCCTGGGCCTGACACTTTCAAATACAGTCCTTGACTTGCAAACTGAAAATGTATTTACCGCCTATGTACCATTTTGTTATATGTTTATAGTGAAGTGCAATAAGCAATTGGTGACTGTGTAGTGTAGTGGTTGGAGAGTGGCCATTACTATTTAGATCTGTAAACAAGACTGGATATATCTTCAGGTTCAGTTCATTTGAAAGACCATCTCGCTTTATACCTTCAGTAAGCATCTTTTACTGTACTGACACTTGAATGTATAGACTACCCAGCTTAACAAATGCTACTCATCCATTCCAATTCATCAGTATTCTATTCCATCTCAGTCAATGTTCCATTGAAGTGTAATTTCTTGTCTATCTAGTGTAGCCAACTATCATTCTGAATACAGAGGGAAAATTAGAGAATTTCCTTTTTGTCTCTAGCAGTTTGCTTGTTTTGCCTTTGCTTTCAATTTATAAATATAAATGATTTTTCCTGGAGATTATTTTGCTTTTCAGTTTGTCATTCCATTAGCTCTCCTCCAATTTATTCACCCTTCACATCAAAGGCAGAGGGGAACAGATGTCATTTCAAACGCTTTTTTTTGCCTCATTGCATAAACGTGAGAGATGATTGTTTTTTTATGAAACCACACACTCATGGATAAAAAATTTCAACTATCCAAACCAGTCTGTGGAATGGAGAGAGAGAGAGAGAGAGAGAGAGAGAGAGAGAGAGAAAAAGGCATGGGTGCATTTTCAATTTGAATAGGGGAATCTTCTTTCGTTTCAATTCCACATCCACATCACATCCAAAGTTATATTCAAGTGACCTCTTTTCTTATACCCAAACATTCGGGAGCCTCCGATTCTGATGAGCTAATTTCATACTGTTTGGAAGATGTTGTTTCGGCTTCAAATGGTTTCTAAAACAATGACATTTCAAAGGCAATCATTTCTGTTTAGAAAGCAAAGTTAAAAGCAAGACAACCCCAGCTCTTAATCCCATGATAAGTATGCATGATGATTGTATGAAATGGGAATGCTTTTAAACATTCTAGAGTTGCCATTTGATAGTTGCTAGTCAAGTGATCATTCAGTATTCTTTCACATGGTTTGTGTCCCTGATTGCCTGTTAAAAAGAGAGCAGTATGGATTAATGTTGTTTTTTTTACAGAGCAAAGTACTTTTATTTAGTCAAATCTAACATTAACATGGCATTTGGAGATAAATGGATTGTATAGACTAATCATGTGACGGTGACCATGCCACCTGAAAAAAAGGCCTGAAAATGGTGCCACTTGAGTCATGGGACATTCTGAATGCATGCATCATTCATTCCCATCTTTGTTTTTTATCCCCCTTTTCAATCTTTTCTCATCGCTGCAATTCCCCAATGGCCTCAGTAGGCAAAGGTCGAGTCATGCGTCCTCCGAAATATGACCCACCAAACCGCATTTCTTAACACCCGCCAGCTTAACCTGGAAGGCAGCCACACCAATGTGTCGGAGGAAACACCGTTCACCTGACGATCGGAAGTCAGCCTGCAAGCTCCCTGCCCACCACAAGGAGTCGCTAGAGTGTGATGAGCCAAGTAAAGCCTCCCCGGCCAAACCCGGACAACACAGGGCCAATTGTGCGCTGCCCTATGGGAATATCTCGATCACTTCCGGTTATGACACAACAAAGGTCTGTAGTGACACCTCTAGCACTGCGATGCAGTGGCTTAGACTGCTGCACCACTCGGGAGGCCTCATTCCGTCTTTCAATCATCTACTGTAGTTGATCATTATATATTTAGTCATTATGTAGGCTATCAAATGTGATTATTTTTCTTTATGTTCCCCAGGACTCAGGTTGCAGTGATCTTAATGGCACATCAAGTCGCAGTCACTTCTCCCTTCCATCCTCCATTAGCTACAGCCTCTTTCCACTAAATGTTTGAATTGCTTCCCTCTCCTCAAATGGTTGATGGGCTCTACTCACTTCAGGAGGAATGCAATTTCCATAAACAATCACACTGTTGCCCTGGATTTGACTTCTTCGAAGCTTTATGTGTTAAATGACAGATGTATTCATATGCATTTGATTCACGTCAATGTCAAATATATGTACAAAAGCTGTACTTTTACTGTGGAAAATATAGTATGATGGCCATTTATCATCATTCTTAAATAACCCAGCAGATAGTCCTTGAAATAAATTGTGATGTGCTTTTATTTATCCAAAAAAATACTATTTAGAGCTGCAGTTTGAAATTTGTCTACTCAAATCCTTTAGATAATCTCATCCCAGGAATATAATTTTATTAATTAAATTCTCAATCTGGCCCACATACTATCATAGCCACCTAATCATCCCGAACTTATAATTGCCTTGCTCATCCTCTCTCCTCTCCCAAAAATGAAATACATTAAAAACAACAAAAACACACACACAAAGTCGAGTGAATGAGTAGTATAAAACAACATTTCATTGTGATAAGGTACTACCTAGTGTCCTCCTCCAGACCACGGTACTCTGCCAAGTTTCTCTCCCTCAGAGGGTGTCCTAAAATGTTCACCATACTTTTGGGAGGTAGAGATACTGGGCTAAGGGTGAGTGTGTCCTAAAATGAGCTCTGTACCAGCGGCAGCTTTCTGTCAGCCTCCATTCTCCCTTATCCTCAGCCAAATTGATTTGTTTTCTTTTTCTTCTCAGAAGAAGGGGCTGGTGCTTTTCTCAGAACCCTCCCTTTCTCGTCCGCTCATTATGTGTTTTTGTTTGTGGAGGAAATCGAGTAGTCCTGTTCCATCCATGTCGTATTTGTCAATAATAAAACAGTGTTGCTCTCTTTCCTTGTCGAGGGTTTTCCCTACAAGAGGTGATCTTACCTGTCTCTCCACTGTCTCGATGGTGATACCATTGTGAGGACATCGGTTCTATAGTTCAGTTTCTTTCAGTAGTGTTGACCTTTCGCATAGACAACAACAACATAAATTGAGCTTCCACAGACTAACCATAGAATTACAATAGGTGGAACCAACAACTGATTTCATTGAGATCCTTATTTGTTGGGAAAATGTTATGTCCATTGTTGCTTACAATCCTCCCTCTCCCTTTCTCCCTCTTTCCTTCCTCCTCTCCTTCTTTCCTCCATCACTCCTCCCTTCCAGATAGGGGAGAAGCGGCCATCCTCGGAGATGATGAAGCCCAAGCCCAAACCGCAGAAGAAGAAGAAGAAAAAGGACCCCAACGAGCCGTCGAAGCCCGTGTCGGCCTATGCCCTCTTCTTCAGGGACACCCAGGCGGCCATCAAGGGCTCAAACCCCAACGCCACGTTCGGGGATGTGTCCAAGCTAGTGGCCTCCATGTGGGACAGCCTGGGGGAGGAGGCAAAACAGGTGCACAAACACACACACATACACAGGTGTGTCTGCACAAAGGCACGCGCACGATCACACACATACACACACACACACACACACACACAAACACTCAGACACGCACACTCAGACACACACACACACACACACACACACACACACACACACACACACTCAGACACACATTGCTGAGTTACCAGTAGATGGAGCAAGTGCACTAGCAGACATTCCAAGCCATTATATATAGTAATTAACAGAACACAGTGCACAGAGATAGAACTCACCTTAATGAGCTAGTTCTGCTCTTTCTAAAGATAATCTATCCGTTTATCCCCGGTCCCTTGGCTCTCATTAAAATTATTTTATTTTCTACATTTAATTAGAGCCAAAGAGAAGAGCCTCCGTGTGTAGCAGCAACTGTAGAAAAGTCATTTGACAGAAAAACCTGGCCAATGTCGATAAACACCCACTGTTTATTTAGCAATGGAGTACCCCCTTCAAACAGTTCTGATAACAGCTGATACAGAGCAGAGACAATCTTGTTATAATCTAGAATGGAATATTATGTTTCCCCTATATTGTACTGTATTTTAGGGCAGTGCGCTAATTAAGTCACCTGAAGTGGCATCCACAGCTGTTGTTGTCACCTGGATTTTCAATTGAAAGCAGTTGAAGCTCAATTTGATTTAGAAGGATACAAAGATCAGAGAAGGAGAGATGGGGGGAGGGGTTGGATAAAGGCAGGGGAAAGTGAAATCTTGGCCACTGCTTTAATGCATCCTTCCTTCTTCCCTCCCTTTCTTGAAGTAATCACTGATCTGACATGGATCAGGGATCTGTCTGGATGATGGAAGGTAAATAGTGGAACCTTTGTTTCCTCAATCCAGTCACGTTAGATCAACGATTACTCCAAGGAAAGGAGGAAGAAAGGAAGCATTCCCTTCCTCCTGTCACCAATCCTGCGGTTTAAGGTATAGGACAGCCGTACAGTGTCAGTCAGTGTACAGTACTGTGTAAGGTATAGGACAGTACAGTGTTCTTGTTTACAGTGTACAGTACAGTGTAAGGAATAAGACTTTATGTTGGTCTTGTCTATGAGGTATATGAGTACAGGCAGTCTGTTGTACTGTACTGGAGCCGCTATGTTCTCAGCTCTTCTTCTGTGATGAATTACACTTTTGACAGCCGAGAATGTGACATTCTCATTTCCGGCCATTTTTATTTATTTTTGTTGCCTGGCATTTTGAAACTGCCCAGAATACAGAATGATAAAAAAAATGTCATTGGATTTGCCTCAAGGGCATCTATCTGTCTCTGTCTCTGTCTATTTAGGGCAATAAGCTGTATTGTTCATCTTCATCTCTACCCAACAGTCTCAATAGCAAATTGCAAAATTAAGATTTTACCTTTCATCATGCATTTGGTCTCGGCTGTCTTTAATATTATAGTTATTTTGTAAAAAAAATTATAATAATTCTAGCTATCAGGGAGGGATGACGAATTAACCAATAGCCAAATATTCTACGTAGAACTGAAGACCACATTTTTGACAAATTTCCTTCAAAAATAATTTCCATAAATGTCCAGTTATGCTATCCATTGCCCATTGTAATCCCGTCCATAAGTATCCATCCTAGATCTTCAGGGCACCAGTTGTTATGAATTAAAGTTGTTTTGAATATTGTTATGGATGATACTGCAACTCTCATGTCATGAATGGTGTCATGAATGGTGTTATGAATGATTTACGCATACCCACTTCAAGTGAAGGGTTATGTAGCCCAGCGGCTAAGGAGTTGGACCTGTAACCGAAAGGGGGCTGGTTTGAAAGCCCAGGACGGACTCTGGAAAAAAGGCGGGAATTGATGTGGCAACTGGAGGGCTACTATGTTCACATCTTGAAGACATTGCCTTACCGTTGGGCCCTTGAGCAAAGCCTTTAACATGCTCTTCATCCAGGGCGCTGCACTGTTTGTGTTTGGACCATTCTAGTTTGTTGGTGATGTGGACATCAAGGAACTTGAAGCTTTCAACCTGCTCCACTACAGCCCCATCGATGAGAATGGGGGTGTGCTCAGTCCTCCTTTTCCTGTAGTCCACAATCATCCTCTTTGTCTTGATTACGTTGATGGAGAGGTTGCTATTCTGGCACCACCCGGCCAGGTCTCTGACCTCCTCCCTATAGGCTGTCTCGTTGTTGTCGGTGATCAATTCTACCATTGTGTCCTCTGCAAACTTAATGATGGTGTTGGAATCGTGCCTGGCCATGCAGTCGTGGGTGAACAGGGAGTACAGGAGGGGACTGAGCACGAACCCCTGAGGATCAGCGTTGCAGATGTGTGGCAAACCTACCCTCAACACCTGGGGGCAGCCTGTCAGGAAGTCCATGATCTAGTTGCAGAGGGAGGTGTTTAGTCCCAGGATCCTTCGCTTATTGATGAGCTTTGAGGGCACTATGGTGTTGAACACTGAGCTGTAGTCAATGAATAGCATTCTCACGTAGGTGTTCCTTTTGTCCAGGTGGGAAAGGGCAGTGTGGAGTGCAATATAGATTGTATCATCTGTGGATCTGTTTGAGTGGTATGCAAATTGAAGTGGGTCTAGGGTTTCTGGGATAATGGTGTTAATGTGAGCCATGATCAGCCTTTCAAAGCACTTTATGGCTACGGACGTGTGTGCTACGGGTCTGTAGTCATTTAGACAGGTTACCTTGGTGTTCTTGGGCACAGGGACTCAATCAGGGACATGCTGAAAATGTCAGTGAAGACACCTGCCAGTTGGTCAGCACATGCCCGGAGCACACGTCCTGGTAATCCGTCTGTCCCAGCGGCCTTGTGAATGTTGACCTGTTTAAAGGTCTTACTCACTTCGGCTACGGAGAGCATGATCGCACAGTCGTCCGAACAGCTGATGATCTCGTACATGACTCAGTGTTGCTTGCCTCGAAGTGAGCATAGAAGTGATTTATCCCATCTGGCAGGCTTGTGTCACTGGGCAGCTTGTGGCTGTGCTTCTCTTTGTAGTCTGTAATAGTTTGCAGGCCCTGCCACATCTGACGAGCGTCGGAGCCGGTGTAGTACGATTCATTCTTAGTCCTGTATTGGCACTGCCTGTTTGATGGTTCGTCGGAGGGCATTGCAGGAATTCTTGTAAGCTTCTGGTTCCCGCACCTTGAAGGCGGCAGCGCTAACCTTTAGCTCAGTGCGAATGTTGCCTGTAATTCATGGCTTCTGGTTGGGGTATGTACGTACAGTCACTGTGGGGATGACGCCCTCGATGCACTTATTGATAAAGCCAGTGACTGATGTGGTGTACTCCTCAATGCCATCGGAAGAATCCCAGAACATATTCCAGATTGTGTTAGCAAAACAGTCCTGTAGTTTAGCATCTGCTTCATCTGGCCACTTTTTTAGAGTCACTGGTGCTTCCCGCTTTAATTTTAGCTTGTAAGCAGGAATCAGGAGGATATAATTATGGTCAGATTTGCCAAATGGAGGGTGAGGGAGGGCTTTGTCGCGTCTCTGTGTGGAGAGTAAAGGTGATCTAGAATTGTTATCCCTCTGGTTTCACATTTAACATGCTGATAGAAATGAGGTAAAACTGTCCCCGGCCACTAGGAGTGCCTCCTCTGGGTGAGTGGTTTGCTTATTTACTTATACAGCTGACTGAGTGCGGTCTTAGTGCCAGCATCCATCTGTGGTGGTAAATAAACAGCCATGAAAAATATAGATGAAACCTCTCTTGGCAAATAGTGTGGTCTACAGCTTATCATGAGATACTCTACTGCTGCATGAAATCAGCCCCAGACCATTATTCCTCCTCCACCAAACTTTCTAGTTGGCACTATGCATTGGGGCAGGTAGCGTTCTCCTGGCATCCCCCAAACCCAGATTCATCCGTTGGACTGCCAGATGGTGAAGCGTGATTCATCACAACACTGCTCGTGAATCCAATGGCAGCGAGCTTTACAATGCTCCAACTAACGCTTGGCATTGCACATGGTTATCTTAGGCTTGTGTGCAGCTGCTCAGCCATGGAAACCCATTTTATGAACCTTCTGATGAACTGTTCTTCTGCTGACGTTGCTTCCAGAGTCAATTTTGAACTCGGTAGTGAGTGTTGCAACCGAGGACAGACGATTTTTATGCGAACTGACTTGTTGGATAGGTGGCATCCTATGATGGTGTCACTTTGAATGTCACTGAGCTCTTCAGAACGGGCCATTTTACTACCAATGTTTGTCGATGTTATACAACGGTGTGGATGAAATAGCCGAATCCACTAATTTGAAGGGATGTCCATATACTTTTGGCTGTGATGTGTATCTATACACACTGAGTGTACAAAACATTAGGAACACCTTCTTAAGGTTTGTTGTCTTGCCCATTCACCCTCTGATTGGCACACATACACAATCCATGTCTCAATTGTCTCAAGGCTTAAAAATCCTTCTTTAACCTGTCTCCTCCCCTTCATCTGCACTGATTGACATGGATTTAATAAGTGACATCAATGAAGGATAATAGGTTTCACCTGGATTCACCTGGTCATTCTATGTTATTGAAAGAGCAGGTGTTCTTAATGTTTTATACAACCAGTGTACATGCCCCATCCCATGTATTTTGCATCTGGAAAGTATTCAGACCCTTTGACTTTTTCCACATTTTGTTACGTTACAGCCTTTTTCTAAAAATTGATTGAAACTGTTTTTTCCCCTCATCAATCTACACATAATACCCATATAATGACAAAAAAACAGGTTCTTAGAAATGTTAGCAAATGTATTAAAAAAAACAACAACTGAAATATTAGTCACCGATATATCAATAATCATGCATATATCATATATCATGCATTCCTAGCTGTAGCGTAACAAAATGTATAAAAAGTCAAGGGGTCTGAATCCTGTTTGTATTTATATCCATTTTAGAATCAACTGTCAATTAAAATGCTGCAATGCTGGAATTTTAATCCATTATGATGTATTCACTGGAAGCAACCAATGGTGCATCAGGGCTTAAGTGTTATTTACCCCACAACCCTGGTCTCTTGGGGCTTACTGTGTGCTTGTTATTTACAACCTCCCTCGACATACACACATGCCTACATGCACGTACACACATACACACACACACACACACTCGCACACACATGCATACACAGGCACACATGTGGGTGCACACACACAACACACGCATGCACACTCACAAACCATTTATTTATTTTATAGAATGGCACCAACATTTAGAGTTTTTTTTATTTTACCTTTATTTAACTAGGCAAGTCAGTTAAGAACAAATTCTCATTTACAATGACGGCCTAGGAACAGTGGGTTAACTGCCTTGTTCAGGGGCAGAACAACAGATTTTTACTTTGTCAGTTTATGAGTGTATGATGCAATGGGTGTTGCAGTGTTAAAATTATGGAGAGTGCCAGTTAATTTCTCTAGTATAGAAATGATGTCTTTCTACAATGGAGGAAATAAGGACATACGGATGTAGTATGATGTGGAAATGGAAGGGTTCTGTTCCATTGGCTCCAATGGAAAGTGAACCATTTGTGTGTTTATGTGCACATTTCTATGTTTGTACGTGGGTAGACATCATCTCACTCTCTTTTTCCTCTGATTTCCAGGCGTACAAGAGGAAAACCGAAGCAGCCAAGAAAGAGTACCTGAAAGCCCTCGCCACGTACAGAGCCAGTCTCGTTTCCAAGGTAACGCTTATGACACGCCAGGCTTGCTTAAAGTGATGATGGATTGGATGAAAAATCGCAGCTAATGGTGGGGGAGGGGCTAACGGAGAGTGGAGGTAGAGTGATGCAACAAGACTATAGCATACGAGGGACAATACCTTATTTCCATAGGTTGGGGGTTGGAGTTGGAGTTGGGGTTGGGGTCGGTGTTGGGACAGTTGTTCCGATAGAGGGAATGTCGTACTTTTCCCTCCTGTATGCCAAAAGAGCTATTCAGTAAAGAAGCTTGGTTAGAAAGGGCATATGTTGATGTTATTGGTTGTAGGGCCTGTATGTATGCCCTCTATTTGTATACAATATATTAAGCATTTCTCGGTGAAGTCAACACCTGTTGTATTCGGCGCATGTCACAAAACTACTTTATTTTATTTTATTTATATATATTTCATTGGGCTATTATCTGTATCTGTCTTCATAGGATATATCTTGTCTATGGCTATTCATGCAAGACATATGCATGGAACTCTTGGTTTGTTGTTGTTATTGATGCACCCATTGTGTCTTCTGTTGCATTGCTTGGGAGTGCACATCCAATTCAACGCTACACATAATTGGGTTTTTGTAGCATTTTTTCAGTGTGACACCTTGCTGCTAATTTAGATATATGACATTCTCCTTTTTTTCTATGAGTGATGGCACACTATTTTTTACGCAGCAACATGGAGAGGAAGGAAGGAATGGTGGAATTGTGTTGTTTAGTGCCGGGTCGCGTTAACAGCCCACAATGTAGCGTCGGGGAGATTCCTTTTGTCATTCCATTTGTTCTTCTGGCAAACAGTCTCATTTTCCTGTGTGCGTGTGCGTGTGTGTGTATATGTGTGTATATGTATGTGTGTGCCCTCTCTATTCCCATCCATCTGTCAAGGTGTCCATTGATCATTATCCGGTGGCCCGGCAACAATTCATACAAATGGGCACCGTTGCCCCTGTAATCAACACTGATAGGTTCAGATAAGCAATCTGACAGCTCATCATAGGGGTTGGGTGGGGGAGGGGGGAGGGGGGAGCAAGGCGAGGGCTGCACCTGCTCTGAATGATGCACCCATGATATACATAAAAGAGTCAATAAGTCTTTTGATATCTTTCAAAGATTTTATGTAATCTGTCACAAGACATCTATTGGCCCTTCTGAGTACTTGGCCCTTCTGGGTGTTTGTAATTATCTCTGGTCCTCTGTGTGGCCTCATTATCAAAATATATGAAATTATTAAATAAGATGATTACATTTTTGTTGTTGTTGACAAAACCTAAAAATAAACCTTTTGGTGTTTAATATGAGGGTTTGGTAACACTTTACTTGACACCCAGCGTCATAACATGTTATGGCATGGTCATAACCATGTCATAATATGTCATAACAGCTGACATAACTTGTCACAACCTGTCATAATATGGTCGTAACTGTCATGACCAATATATTACACGTTGTGACATATATTCAGTGGTGTAAAGTACTTAAGAAAAAATACTTTAAAGTACAACTTAAGTAGTTTTATTTGCGTATCTGTACTTTACTCTACTATTCATATTTTTACCAACTTTTACTTTTACTTCACTAAATTCCAAATGAAAACAATGTAATTTTTACCCCATACATTTTCCCTCACACCCAAAAGTACTCATTACATTTTGAATGCTAAGCAGGAAAGGAAAATTGTCAAATGCACACACTTATCAAGAGAACATCCCTGGTCATCCCTACTGCCTCTGAACTGGCGGACTCACTAAACACACATGCTTCGTTTTTAAATGATGTCTGTGCGTTGGTGTGTGCCCCTGGCTATCCGCAAATAAATAAAAAACAAGAAAATGGTGCTGTCTGGTTTGCTTAATATAACGAATTTGATACTTACGTATATTTTAGCAGTTACATTTGCTTTTGATACTTAAGTATATTTATATGTACAGTTGAAGACGAAGTTTACATACACCGAATACATTTAAACTCAGTGTTTCAAAATTCCTGACATTTAATCCTAGTAATAATTCCCTGTCTTAGGTCAGTTAGGATCACTACTTTATTTTAAGAATGTGAAATATCAGAATAATAGTAGCGAGAATGATTTATTTCAGCTTTTATTTCTTTCATCACATTCCCAGTGGGTCAGAAGTTTACATACACTCAATTAGTATTTGGTAGCAATTGCCTTTTAAAATGTTTAACTTGGGTCAAACGTTTTGGGTAGCCTTCCACAAGCTTCCCACAATAAGTTGTGTGAATTTTGTCCCATTCCTCCTGACAGAGCTGGTGTAACTGAGTCAGGTTTGTAGGCCTCCTTGGTTGCACACACCTTTACAGTTCTGCCCACACATTTTCTATAGGATTGAGGTTAGGGCTTTGTGATGGCCACTCCAATACCTTGACTTTGTTGTCCTTAAGCCATTTTTCCACAACTTTGGAAGTATGGTTAGGGTCGTTGTCCATTTGGAAGACCCATTTGTGCCCAAGCTTTAACTTCCTGACTGTCTTGAGATGTTACTTCAATATCTCCACATCATTTTCCTACCCCATGATGCCATCTATTTTGTGAAGTTCACCAGTCCCTCCTGCAGCAAAGCACCCCCACAACATGATGCTGCCACCCCTGTGCTTCACTGTTGGGATGGTGTTCTTTGGCTTGCAAGCCCTCCCCCTTTTTCCACTAGACATAACATCAGATCTGTAAACAATTGTTGGTCAAATTACTTGTGTCATGCACAAAGTAGATGTCCTAACCGACTTGCCAAAACTATAGTTTGTTAAAAAAGAAATTTGTGGAGTGGTTGAAAAATGAGTTGACTTCAACTGTAATTATATATATATATATATATATATATATATATATATATATATATACACACACAGTACCAGTCAAAAGTTTGGACACACCTACTCATTCCAGGGTTTTTCTTTATTTGGACTATTTTCTACATTGTAGAGGTAGTCACCTGGAATGAATTTCAATTAAGAGGTGTGCCTTGTTAAAAGTTATTTTGTGGAATTTCATTCCTTCCTAATGCGTTTGAGCTGTGTTGTGTTGTGTTGTGACAAGGTAGGGGTGGTGTACAGAAGATAGCCCTATTTGGTAATAATTTTTAAAAAACTATTCTGTATTATCGCAAGAACAGCTCAAATAAATTATGTTTATAGTCATGTTTTTTTTTATATTTTAAATAACTTGCAGAAAATACACTTTATGACACTGTCAAGAAGCATTATGACCACCATAATCATATAAACCAGATAGGCCAATTACTTACATAGCCTTATGTCAGTCATCAGTCAATGGGTTGTCTTGTCCTGCTCCTGACATCTGCTCCTGCGTTCATTCCAGTCATCAGCAACAGAGCATTGGGAGAGGTGCATGTCTGACTTCAATTTCTGTGCAATTACAATGATCATTTAATATGGTCAATATGATCCGTTTTGGAAAATGTTATATAACATACACATACCATTGGGCTATGGTTTCATTGAATATTTTGCCTTGTGCGGTAGGTTTTGTGTGTTTTGACACTCTTACTGTATGTACTGTGTCATAACCAGCCATAAAATAATGCAATATATGTCACACCAGGTCCGAAAATTTGTGTCATGACAGTGTTATGACCATATTATCACAGGTTATGACAAGTTATACCAGCTGTGATGATATGAATATGACCGTAATGTAAAGTGTTACCGAGGAGGTAAGCATGAAATTAAAAAATAAAATAAAAATTACACATTTATTTTACTATGTCAGTATGCATTTGTTGTAAAACTTTTGGCTTCAAACTGATAGCCGTTGTGAAAAAGTCAATAGTTGGAAGATTTGCATTGAAGTTAATTGAAAATAATGCCATTGTTGATTAGATGCTCTTTTCATTAATTAGGCTATTTTCTCTTGAACCATATGGTCTATCTACTAGAAATGAATGGACAATATGGACACAGATATAACAAATTAATACTATATATATAATTACTTTTTATGAAGTTATTCAAGCATAAATTACGAAAGTTCCGATACATTGCCATAGATTTTCTGTTAATTACCAAAATTACTGAAGATTCCTGTAACTATGGTAAACCTTTAGCTTTGCAACCCTGTGCATCACACATGACCCAGCACTAGTTGGTCGCATTAATTTGGCACGACACGAAAACGGGTCATAATAGGGAGAGACTATCTGAACTTGTCCAAAAAGAAACACTTGTTTTCGTTCAACCTTTTGAAACATTTGCTGCGGTGTGTCCTTATGAACAAAATCAAATCAAATCAAAGTGTATTTGCCACGTGCGCCGAATACAACAGGTGTAGACAGTGAAATGCTTACTTACAGGCTCTAACCAATAGTGCAAAAAAGGTATTGGGTGAACAATAGGTAGGTAAAGAAATAAAACAACAGTAAAAAGACAGGCTATATACAGCAGCGAGGCTATAAAAGTAGTGAGGCTACATACAGACACAGGTTAGTCAGACTAATTGAGGTAGTATGTACATATATAGTTAAAGTGACTATGCATATATGATGAACAGATAGTAGCATTAGCATAAAAGAGGGGTTGGCGGGACACAATGCAGATAGCTCGGTTAGCCAATGTGCGGGAGCACTGGTTGGTCGGCTCAATTGAGGTAGTATGTACATGAATGTATAGTTAAAGTGACTATGCATATATGATAAACAGAGAGTAGCAGCAGCATAAAAAGAGGGGTTGGGGGGGGCACAATGCAAATAGTCCGGGTAGACATTTGATTACCTGTTCAGGAGTCTTATGGCTTGGGGGTAAAAACTGTTGAGAAGCCTTTTTGTCCTAGACATGACACTCCGGTACCGCTTGCCATGCTGTAGTAGAGAGAACAGTCTATGACTGGGGTGGCTGGGGTCTTTGACAATTTTTAGTGCCTATCTCTGACACTGCCTGGACCCTGAGTAGGATCCTGAATAACCCTTGAATGGTGCTATAGGGCCTTTTTCATGTATCAGGGATTAGTTTGGGGGGGGGGGGGTCAACAGTATATGAAATTGCAACAAAAATGTGAGTGTTTTTACACCTTTTACAAAATATCCTAACCTTCCTACTTCCTACATCCTCTTTGTTTTGTATTTCTCCCCTCCAGCCCTACAATGACCCTGTCGAACCAAAAAGCTCCCAAAGCAGCCAGCCCTCACACATGCAGCCCCCCAAGCAGCCCCTGTACAGCGTGCCCCCGCAGGCCTCCTCCCCCTACGGTCTGGGCCCTGGCTCCTTCCCCTTGTCGGACCTGCAGAGCTTCGCCGGTCCGCCCCACCACGCCCTGGCCCGGTCCCTCAGCCAATCCCAGATGCTGCCGCCCAGCATGAGTGCCTCACCCCCCTCCCCCTTCCAGATCAGCCCACCCCTCCACCCCTCCCAGCTCGCCCTGCACCAGAGTTCCCTGCGCATGCAGCAGGTTCAATCGCACTCAATGGGGCTCCAGGGGTCTCTGCACTCACCTCCTCTCAGCCAACAGGTTAGTCCAATCTCTGTTCTCCAGCATTCAGCCCTGCTTGGCCATTCAGAGTTGTGGGGAAACAAGTTGAGCATTGCCCCTATTGCCTGCAGTAGACGTGAACGTCATGGAAGCCCACCAACCAAATTGGAGCGTTTGAAGTGGTAGCGTTTTTTAACAGAGCACTTCTCTGTTTTCTCTTCTGCTCCAGGGTTTCTCTCACATTCAGGATTACCAGAACAGTGTGGGGGGGTCCCAGTCCCCGGGGGCGCCCAACCCAGGGCATGGACAGAACCCAGACTGGGACGGCGAGTACTGCAACCGGGACTGTGGGCCCAACCATTGCAGGTGAGCATGCCCTGATACCCTACTGGGACGAGTAACAGTCTTATCAACATTCCTTTGCCAGAGTGAGGCTGAGGGTGTCTTAAAATGGACACTGTGCTGTTTATTCAAAAGCCACAGTAGTGAAATAACACTTTTCCCTACACTGTGAGAAGGTGTGACTCACAGTTGCTATTCTGATGAAATCAACAATATGTTTTACCGCTTTGGTGCAATATTCACAAGTTTATGGTAACTCTTAGTGCAAAACTCAAAACAGATCATCAAAAAGGCATTTGTTTCAAAACTCTAAGCACCAAAACATCATAAACCCACTTTTTCACCAAACTTACTCAGAGTTTCACATACATGTTTCATGTTGCAATACATTTTTTTATATATAAAGTAATTGCCTTTCACAATGCAATGCTCACAGTACTTTTGTTATGATTCTCTCATCTTTTGTTAAAAGTAATTTTACTAATACTAAATCCGACTTAATTGATGATCACTTAAACATTTGGTAAACCTAGAGATTTTACATGTAAACAAACTGGTTTGTCTACTACAGATTTTTGAGAACTACATAATGAACATTTATGTCTGTAAAGTAGAAACGTAGAAAGTTGTATATACTCGGATGCACTACTATGATGATGACTATCATGATTTTACTTCACAGTAAATTTTTTAAAATCTGATATTGACAAAATCAGAGATGTATAGTATGTAACAAATCAATTCAAAGTGTATTGGTCTATATACATATTATATACATATTATACATATTAGCAGATGTTAGCAGGTGCAGCTAAATGCTTGTGTTTTTATCTCCTACAGTGCAGTAATACAATATCAATACAATACAATACGCAAATAATTCATAAAATCCAAAATTAAGTTGCTTGATGGGATGGGGGGTTCACACTGCTTTACTAAAATGGCATTGGCCATTACAGTATTGTAATACCATAATATACTGTATACAATTTGCGTAGCTGACACTGTTGTCCAATGTGACAACAGTTCACGCAGTGGGGTATGTGACCCCAGTGGAAATCGAACCCAAAACTCTGGTGTTGCTAGTGCCATGTGCTTATGAACTGAGCCATGTACAGGAACACTACAATAATTATATACAATACAATACTTTAAAATACAATACATGATGGAAGATGTATGATTGCCATCCCCATGAGCGTAACACCCTCCTTCAGGCCATGGATGAGGCATGCAATAATTTTTTTAGCTCCTACAGTGCAGTAATACAATATCAATACAATACACAAATAATCCATAAAGTCCAAAACAGTAAACATGTATCCAAAATGAAGTTGCTTGATGGGTTGGGGGGGTTCACACTGCTTTAGAAGGCTAGCATCCCGGAATTGCCTCTTCACTGTCGACGTTGAGACTGGTGTTTTGCGGGTACTATTTAATGAAGCTGCCAGTTGAGGACTTGTGAGGCGTCTGTTTCTCAAACTAGATACTAATGTACTTGTCCTCTTGCTCAGTTGTGCACCGGGGCCTCCCACTCCTCTTTCTATTCTGGTTAGAGCCAGTTTGCGCTGTTCTGTTAGAGCCAGTTTGCGCTGTTGTAAGAGATCTTCAGTTTCTTGGCAATTTCTCTCATGGAATAACCTTCATTTCTCAGAACAAGAATTGACTGACGAGTTTCAGAAAAAAGGCTATTTGTTTCTGGCCATTTTGAGCCTGTAATCGAACTCACAAATGCTGATGCTCCAGATACTAAACTAGTCTAAAGAAGGCCAGTTTTATTGCTTCTTTAATCAGAACAACAGTTTTCAGCTGTGCTAACATAATTGCAGCAGGGTTGTCTAATGACTAATTAGCCTTTTAAAATCATAAACTTGGATTAGCTAACACAACGTGTCATTGGAACACAGGAGTGATGGTTTCTGATAATGGGCCTCTGTACGCCTATGTAGATATTCCAGCTACTATTGTCATTTACAACATTAACAATGTCTACACTGTATTTCTGATCAATTTGATGTTAATTTAATGGACAATAAAATGTACTTTTCTTAAAAAAACAAGGATATTTCTAAGTGACCCAAACTTTTGAACGAAAGATGTCTTCGATGATCACACCTTTGATCACACATGGGATAGAAATTATGAAAATGTGATGTTCAATCATTTTTAAATAGAGAGTGCAAGTGTATTGCCTAATGTGAAAACAGTTTAATTGACTGTAGTTTATGGTACTGTAGCATACCACATTCATAGGGCAATTTTGAATCATGCATATTACATTTTTTTGCTGTTGGATTACCTGGTTGTTAAAATAACTCAATTGAGAAGATATCATTATGTTGTGTTTTGGTGATTAAACCAATGTATTCATTATATTTCAGAATAAACAAATGTTGGATCAATGGTTGTGTCGTGAAAGATGTCTACAGACAAATTAATGCACAATGAAAGGTTTTAAATGTAAGACTGACTGCGTTACAAGTGTTACCAGTTTGGAGTTGTGTACTACTTTGAAAATTCACAACATACTTTTGAAAAAAAAGTAGCTCCGTGTTTGACTTAATAATTTCATCACTGACCGGCAACAGTTTGTCCTACTGAAAAACCACTGGTGTGTGGATGTCACACAAGGTGTCGTTCAGGGGTCAATATTGAATCTACTCCTCTTCACAATTTATACCTCCCACCTTTGGACAAGATCCTGCAACATCACTGTGTTCATTCACTTCCACCTCTATGCATCCACTGCTATGTTCATTCACTTAAACTGCTATGCTATGCTTCCACTGCTATGCACAGCTCTCCTTCTCTGCCAAATAAATAGTACTGAATAGAATAAATATATGTTTTTTGAGTGGCATTCAATTCATTGGATTTTGACGCCATCTTCTCCATGTTCTCTTCATCAGCAGTGGCATGGGAGCTCGGGACAAGCCTCTCTACCTCACTTGAAGCTGACGGACCTCCAAAAGTCAAGACTCCAGGGAGTTTACAAATGTTCATTAACAACAACGTCAATGTATCTTTCTCCTCCTTGTTTTTTTCTGAAGGATTTTTAAAATCCCAAAGACTGCTACTACTTCACATATTTGCCAAGCACTTAGACTGGACAGGAGCCTTGCTTCTTTTTTCCATGAATGTTCCATTTTGTGGGGGGTTAAGCTTCAAGCTCACGTCAACATACTGTACACGAAGACTAAAAAACGTCTCCTGCCTTTGTTTTGACATTTTCAAAGTGTTTAATTTTTCTCCTATTTTGCTTTTCCTTTCGTCTTACTCAGTTTTGCCATGTACTGCCCACTTTTGGGAGAAACAATACAGTAAGCATATTCATTGTAGGGGTCTAGGTTAAGATTCAGGACCCTAGAACCTAGTCACTTCACTAAGGGAGGATACAACTATTTCAGCAAAGACAGACACCCCGTAAAATAAAGCAAAAACACAAAGTGAAATTAGAGCTCCCCCCTTTTTTTTCAAAGTGATTGTAGATATCTACCAAGATGGAACCTGCCCCCCAAAGCCTAGATGTGTGTATCTAGCCACAATCCTTTTCTTTTTTTTCTTTTTTTTAAACATTATTTTGTTTGGTTATGTGATTTTTGTGCGTGCTGGATTCAGTGAGGGAATACACACACTAAATCTTGTGTTAAAGCTCTGTTCACTGGTCTTGCTACTTTCTAGCCTGTCCTCAGGATGTGACTGGACCAAAGAGGTCAAAGGTGAAACTGAAACTTAGTTTAAACCTCTCCTGGTCCAGCGGACGACACCCCCCCACTCCCCAGCACCACTTGTATAGGTGAAATAAAAAAAAATGTTGCTAAATGTGAAATGTTACTAAAGATAAAAGCATAACAGTGGGTTTTAAAGTTTTTGACTAGTTTTATTAGGTGTTTTAGAAATTGTGTTGAATTCTTCTTTACACTTTTTTGTGAAAAAA
This sequence comes from Oncorhynchus clarkii lewisi, assembly GCF_045791955.1. Lineage (NCBI taxonomy): Eukaryota > Metazoa > Chordata > Actinopteri > Salmoniformes > Salmonidae > Oncorhynchus > Oncorhynchus clarkii. Next base: position 31,288,963 of record NC_092162.1, on the reverse strand, counting down.
TGTCATTCTTAAAAATTTAGTTTTTCACTGTAGCACAATTTCAGTTTATAAGGAATGGTCACTGGTAGATATTTCATTTGTGTACAAACCTGCAAAATGTACTTTTAATTGTAAAGCCAGCGATGAAAGAACCCATTTAGTTTTGTTGAATAACATGTTTATGGACGCAATATGGTCATTCTATTTAATTCGATTGACTGGTTTCACATATTTATGAATGATATGAAGTAACGTTTTGGCTTGTTTTCATCAGGGTGCATTATTATTATTATTATTATTAAATTCCATCGTAATTTGAATAATTATTATTTGTACATCACTTCTTGCTGGTGCATTGGCTTTTTTGCCAGCATTTGGTTCATTTTGTGTGGCGATGCTTTTTTTTGTTTTCTTTTGTCAGTAATAAAATGTAAGTGGAAAATAAACTCTGTGTCTCTGTTTATTTTGACTTGTTCTTAGGGGGTTTATCACGTTTATATGGTGAGGCTAGCGAGTGGACGGCTACTTCCTCTCAAGGCTTGGCCGCCTCACGTAATAGGCTGAGTCCAAATTCTTCACCCTGCTTGAAAACTGCATTTACACACTTTCTCTCAAGAATTTTACAATGGTGGAAACGTCTTACAACCAATTCTTAAAGTATACCAATCATGTACAGTTTTATGTGCATACTGTATATCAGTTATTTAGCTACTAGTTGGCTGAACCAATGTAGACATATTTGTTCACACAGCATGTTTTCATTTTCATCAGGTTAGACTATGAAGATGAGAAGACTATGAGAGTTAATGCAGTGTGCGCTGTACTGCTAGGCCTACCTGAAAATGAAAAAAAAAAACACTTCTGAATTTCACAGTTGGATTAGAGGTAGAATTTTCTTTGAATCTATCATCCCTCTCTCTCTCTCTCTCTCTCTCTCTCTCTCTCTCTCTCTCTCTCTCTCTCTCTCACTCACTCACTCACTCACTCACTCACTCACTCACTCACACACACATGGCTTGTAACTGCAAAACATGATAATATTTGTGCCCTCTAGTGTTAGCGTGAAACATGTTCTTAAACAATAACTGCTGTAAAACTAATGTTTTTGAATCCTTAACAGGGACAATTCGATTTCACTAGAAATTGATCCCAAAATGCTAATGTTGTTCATTGTTTTCAGAGACTAAAGTGTGAATTGCAGTCACTCCTTGTCCATAGACCGTTTTCAAGGTAAGGAAACAAATATCTAAATATGGAAAATCTCTGAACTATCCTTTTAATCGTGTCTGACAAAATGTCTGTATAAAAAAGAAAGCAGCGAATATCATGCATTTCTTAGCAGTTACATCAAAAAACATTTAGCATTAAAGGCAGACACACACAAAATAATATTTGTTTCTACATATTTCATCATTCCAGCGTTTCTCACCTATAGAGGAAACAAGGATAAAAAATCACATCTCCAATTGAAATTGATTGATTTTTAAGGTGAGGTGAGTGATTAGGATCAAATGACAGTAGGTTTAATGTACCTCCAGAGTTCATCATCATACAAGGCTCCCGCTTGCCATTGTAATTGTTGTGTTCTCCTGTGTGCCAGCTAGTGTAATCCAATCTTCACCCTTCACTCCAAAGCCACACCCGGTTCTGAAGGAAACATTTAATTTATTCAACCAGAGCAGATGGGAATCTCTTTAAAGCCACAAAATTAGGCTCCGTACACACTCAAGTTGTACAGCTGATGTACAACGCATTTGGCAACGGTTGTGATACAATTAAGAGTTTTTTGGAAACTACACAAGCTTTGTGAAAACACCAGATAATGGTTGTGTAATAATTTCTGTACATACAAACTCTATGTTCTATCACAAAAATGTCAGATGTATCACAACCAATGTGTCAAATGGGTTGTACATCATTTGTACAACCTGCGTGTGTGGCTCTGTGCTAAGTATTCCCAAACCTACTGTATAGCTAGGTGTGGCGTAATTCATGGGCACAGTACCTGAACATGGTCAAATCCTACGATACAAGCATAGGTTAAATCATTCATATGTCGTCCAACACTTGCACAAAGTGATGCTCTGCTGAACTGTGTACGGACGCAAGGTTTGCCCCAGAGTGCACGCAGTATCGCTATAGGAAGGCTGAGAGAGAGAGTCAGTACTGACAAGTGAGTTTGTTACAAAACTGTATATTTTTTTAGACTCAATACAGAGTAGACAATGGAATCTTTCCGAGTGGAAGACGTGTTTTAAAATATCGGTGTACCTCTGCCTCAAGCCATGTCCTCTGCGTACTGACAAACATAAAGCAGCGGGACCTATATCTGGTCCAGCTGGAAGGACATAACCTGCTCTGTCTTCACCTCCTCAGTCTCTGTAGGGAGGAAAGACACAGGCAGTGCGACATCACTCAATATAAACACCACACCTCATCATAGGTTACATAGCCTGGCTGGGACAGACTTCTTTAAGGCCCACTACAGAGAAGAACACTGACTGCGATATTCATTGTAAATGCTGCGAATGTCAGTTCAAGCGTAAATTACCTTGAAAAGGCGTGTTGACGGTTGTCCAGTGCGAACCTCTATGACACGCCTGGGATTGAATCCCAGCCTTACTGTTAGATGAAACACCCATAGGAGGAATCTGTTTAAGGTTCGTCTGCAGTAAGGGCTCTGTAACAGGGATATATCATATGTGATCAATTATGATGATGATGAAGTGTTAGCGAATTCAGTGAAGAGGTCAATTCAGACCTGTTACAGCAGGGGGCGATATACCACTTATCAAAGGGAGGAGTTGTTCCCCATCATTGGCCTCCAGTAAGGGATCTGAAATAGCAACAGGTCTTATCAGAATAATGATAGCATTTCCCAAATTCAAATGTTGACACACACACAATGAATCAATCATGTAAAGTGAAGCAGAAGGATGATCAACAACATCGCCATGATGATAGTCACCTGAGAGAGGGAGAGAGGGAGAGAGAGAGCGAGAGAGAGAGAGAGAGGGAGAGAGAGAGAGAGAGAGAGAGAGTGAGAGAGGAAGAGAGAGTGGAAGCAAGTGAGACAGAGAGACAGGGGGCAAAGACAAATTCAGTGAGTAGTTCAGAGAGTAGCTGTAGTTGAATAGCATACCTTTCAGAGTGAATCACAGGTAGTTTCTAGGTTATCTTCAGGTAATCAGCTATATGTTCTGTTAAGCTGGAGAAAGAGGATAGCTTTAATACACCTGGCCACAAGGAAGCAACAATAATCTTCTGACAATAGTTAACTAATGCTGATTTGTTTATTGGGTAGCTATTCCCGTAACACACGCATGAACAGACGCATGCACGTGCACACACACACACGCATGCATGAGCGAGCACACACACGCACGAACACACACACATTTCTTCTTTTTGCACTTAATCAGTTAGTTACCTGGCTGATAAACCGAGTCATTACAAGGTTGTTGTTGGGTCTGTCAGAAGCGGTGAGTCGAGGAACTATTTCGGATGATTAGTTGATTTATTACATTACAGGAAGAAAAACACATTTGAAAACGTTACACGTGCTATGATCAGCAGGGAGCCACCTCTGATGAACTTATGTGTTTCTTCACGTGATGTTCATAATGATGATGATCATGGTGGTAAAGAAGAAGAAGAAAAAGAAGAAGAAGAGTCTCCTAACTCCCACTTTCTCAGTCCCCAGTGTATATGCTTCAATAGTCTATGTACCAGGGGCTAGGGTCAGTCTGTTATATCTGGTATAATTATCCTGTCTTATGTGGTGTCCTGTGTCATCTTCTGTCTCTCTACCGCACCTGCCGTCTCGACCTCTGAATGCTCAGCTATTTACTCCTGAGTTTATGACCTGTTGCATCCTCTATAACCACTGTGATTATGATTTGACCCTGCTGGTCATCTTTGATCTGACCTTAATAGACATGTACACAATCTCCACGCGGCACAGCCAGAAGAGGACTGTTTACCCCTCAGAGCCTACTTCATCTCTAGGTTTTTTCCTAGGTTCCTGCCTTTCTAGGGAGTTTTTCCTAGCCACCGTGCTTCTAGATTTGCATTGCTTGCTCTTTGGGGTCTAAGTTGGGTTTCTGTATAAGCACTTTGTGACAACTGCTTTATGAATACATTTGATTGTCATTTGAAGAACAAGAAGTAACAAGAAGAAGAAGAAGAAGAAGACAATAATGATCAGAAATTCAAAATACCATTGATTGTTGTGCACAAGCACATTATAATCAATAACATTATGCCATAATGCCAATAAATAATAAAGTAAGGCATTGGCAAAAAATGATGCAATGTCTTAAACAGAAAAGAAATTGAAGCCCGTTTTTTAAACTACAATTTCAATGGTGAGATGACAGTCAGAGACACCTCTGTTTGACAGATGTGTATATCAAGGTTTTTGTCGTCATCAGCCAGACCAACAAGGAAGTATGGATACAGTCTCTCAGTAAAGGTGTCTTTGTGAGCTTAGATGTGTGTCATATCTTTGGGGTCGTAAAAGGACACCTCCCCACTGGATCTCACACTGGTCAGATAATCAGACACAGAGAGACAGGGGTTTGCAGTGTTATGGTTCAGAATCACAGGAGTGTATTGGCCCAACTCTTTCTTCTTCTCCCAGACTCTGAACTGCAGGTTTCCCAGGGGTTTGGCCACATTGAGAAGCGCTCCTGAGACCAACTGTGGACCGGGGTGTGTGTTGTTCTGGGTGTGTTTGTAGCTCATGAGGAATGTAAGGTCGTCTTTCTACAGGTCTTGTTTCAGAGAGATCTGCTCATGAATTCTCTCCATCTCGCTGGCAATATTCTTCTCCTCTGCTGTTCTTCCTGCCTCAGCCCAGCCAGTCTGGTCTCCTCTTCCTCTCTAAGGAAATGGTGAAACTTCTCAAACTACTCTCTCTATCTGCCTCGCTATGTCTGCACATTGCTTCTTAATGTGGACCTCCATGCTTTAGTCGTTTTCTTGATTCTTTCAAAGACTCCCTGTTGGATTTCAGTTCTTCCTTTTGATTAAATGCAGTCTTTTTTATTGCCAGAACCTTTCCTAGAGTGTCTCTCTCTAACTTTATAGCGAGATCATTCTGGTTGATCTTCCTCAGAATTTCCAGTGAGATCTTCACAGCTCCATCATCTTCTCTACAGTATCTTGCCTGTCAGCATTCTCCAGACAGCCCTTAGGAATGGGAGACAAGCCATCTAACACATTCATAGTCAGGTGCCACTGAAATCTCTTCAAGTAATCTGAGACCAAGCCTTCCAGAGAGGCCAGCAACAGCTCAGGGACAGGAGCAGGTGTCACCATCGTAGACCACTCAGAAACTAGACTACAGGCAGTAAACTTTGAACTTTCCCTTTTAACAGCTGCACTTGGAATCTACTGTTTGGATGGATCAGTATGTCTTGGCAATTGTTTGGTCTATTGATATTTGTCAGGAGACAAATTCCAGTTGTGTATCATGTTAAGAGTGAAAGTTACAAACAGTCCCTCTGTAATGATGACAGATGGAACAAATTCACTCTCAATTTCGACAACCCTGTCTTTATTTTCTTTGCTCTTTATTACACATTGTGTAGATATTGTTATTGCTATCATCTAATGTTGACATTCCACCTGAGCTCCACCTCGATTTTAGTGACACATTAACCTTCAATCTCAATGGTGCCTGACGAAGACTTTTGGTCAAAAGGCATTCACGCCATGCATAGCTGTATTTCTAGGCCATAGAGTTGGATAGAGGCCACACCTTTGCATCTTTGCCATAATGGCATCCGTGACATCATGAGCGGTGCCACTGAGGGCAATCTCCATTTTAAAGTAGTATATTTCTTCTTCTTCTGCTTCTACAAGTTTATCGACAGTCAGTAATCAAGGGTGCATACCACCACCTGGAGTGTGTTGTCTGAACAGGCATGAAGCCAAGCTATGGTGATTTACTGCCACCTGCAGTTATCACATGTTTGCTCGGGAGTGTTGGAATTATGGTATCCTTCCTTAGCCCATAGGAAGTCCCACCCATTTGACTAATTCAAAATTGTAAATGTCCTCAATGGCTCAGGCCATGCTAAAACAGGCTTCATAACAAGTGGGCACACTATCTAAATCTATGAACCAAGACAATCATGCTTTTTAAAATTATTTTAGTGTGGTCCCTTACGCTCAGGGAATGGGTTGTTGTCTGTATGCAGCCAGTGTCGCTGAGCTTTGCAATAGCTGACGTTGTTTCCCATGAAAGTGCATAATAATATAAATCCTTAGTTATTTTAAATAGACAGATGCAATAAAGATGTTGACACATTCAAAGCATTGCACCATCATGCTTTAGCTTGCAATTATTTCCAGCATCACTCCCTAGATGGGTTTTAAAATTAGAATGATAATACAATAAAATGTGTGAAATATGTGAAAGAAAAATGAGTTCATTAATTTCGCAACAGACACAGACATTTTGAACAAAAATAGTTTAATGGTTATTGTACATACCCGCCATGGTCACTGACAATTAAGTCACAATAACTGACAGAGGTACAATTGTTTCTTCCGATTCAAATAATAAAAAGTATTATACCATAATATTCAATACATTCAAAGGCTTTATTGTACATAATACGCAAGACTTTGTACACACCTGAACTATGTTGTGTGGTGCATTTTGGGCCACAAAAATATGAAGGTACCCCGACAGTTTCTCCTTCATGCTGGCAGTCATGAATATACTCTTACAAGACAAAGAGATCATTAATCTATTTAAACATCCCTATTCCCTAAACTTCCTTGTTTACTCTATCTGTAAACTCTGTGCCAGTCAAGTTACTTCACAGTTTGTGCTTTCTGTAAGTGCAGTGACCTATTGTGCTATTGTCCCTACTTTCCCAGCGATTCAAGAATTCAATGAGGATTTTAAAAAAGAAGAAGAATAGGAGCAGTTAACATTCTATACTGCATTATTGTGTCCCTAATTCAGTAACATGTACATGTTTGTGCTAATATTTTGTGCCTCCAGAATTTCATTAAGGCTCTATTCCACCCATATCGCGAAAATGTAGTGCTAAAGCCCAACAAAAATGTAAATGCAATGTTCCCGTGTTGACAGAGATGGCATTCATGGTAAACTCTGGATATGTCGGCTCAATCAGAAATTACCTTCACATTTCTAATGCTAAATCTGTTATGCTTCAGCGATATGGATTGTAATAGTGCCATTAGGTGTTTTGTTTTTGTTTGTTTTTTGGCTTGAACTGGTCTGGCTTGGGGTCAGAAAAGGCTTGGACTGGGGTAGGGAAAGCTTAGATCTGTACTTGCAGTAATCGCTCATTCGAAAGAGAAAAGACCCTTCAATATCCACGTATGATGCTCACAACATGACAAAAGTATACATCAGTAGCAAAATTGTCATGTTGGCTGAATGTTGATAATCACATTTCTGGCATGGTACCTGTACAAACAATAAAAAAAACATCAAATGTAATCACCGAAAATAATGGTTTTAAATGTATGGAAACCGGTAGATTTCATAAAGGCATGGTTTGACATGCCTTTATGTAAACAGGACATTGGGTATCAATACAAGCAACTAACTTGTGTGACATCAATCTTAAAGCAACACATCAGATATCATATCAGAAATCCACTTTGCACAAACGTGCTTCAAAGAGTAATCTGTCGAATAAATAAGTTAATTATTTGAAAATGTTTCAAAGTGAATTTGAGAATGGGATATAACTGTGTTCCAAACAATGGATTTAAAATTGATTGTAGCAATAGAGTGCACAACTAGATGTTAAAATCTTAATTGTTATCATGAGTGCAATCATGTCAAAGGGAAATTAAGGTAGTTTACAGAATGTGTGGTATGAGTTACCTGAATAAAATAATGGGTTTATCACAGATTGATGGCCATTGTTCAATCAACTTAGGTAACCAGTAGCTAGTTCCTTCAACTACACTGAGTTAAAGACATACCGTCAGTTAAAGTGGGGGTTAATAGTTATATAATTCATAAGTCAAATATGAAATAATCTTTAGTTCGATGAAGACCGTTTTAAGACAAAGCAGGGTATTGTACGTATTATCAAAGATGATTGGATGATTGTCTAGAGAACATACCAACAAATATATGACTTTTGTTAATAGAAATAGATTTTCCTTTTTAGCTTAATTCAGGCCTATTGAATACTGTGCAAAATAGGTTAAAACATATGAAATGTAAAAAAGGTTAGTTTAGGAAAAATGTGAAAAAGTTTGAAAGTAAACTATATCACTGAAAAGTGGAATTGAATTGCTGGAGAGAATACAAAGAGACAATACAGTAAGAAAATGCATTTAAAATACAAAATATGTACACCGAAGCAATTCGCATAAACCCCTACTTTACCAAGAGTCATGGAACTCTGTAACAAAAGCAACAATGAGTGTAAACATGTAATGTTCCAACTAAAACATTGACTCAGTCATCCTTTGTTGTTTCGACTTCTTCAGCTACTTCAGCTGACTCCTTCTCTTCACGTTCTTCTGGAACAGACATAAAAATCTTCTGGCAGAACAGAGTAAAGATCTCTGAAAATAGAAAAACATACATTTCACATGAGTTATTTTCTGGTAGTCTAAAACTGAAGGCCACATTTAATTTGCAGGAATGGAAAGAACACCAGTGCATAGTTTGCGCATGGCAGCCATCAGAGAAGTGTGTGCAGAACCTGGTGGACTAAATAGACCGCCATATTAACGTGGAGTGATGAATCTAATTGGTGCAATACCAGCTGATGCTATCAGCTTATGCCAATACTCTGGTTTCCTGTATGAACTAGCGCATCATGCACACATGTCCCTCCCAAGATCGCATAGCAGTTCAGACGTCTTTTGTCCTCGTCTTGTCGTGTCCTGTATATATATATATTTACAACTTTTTTTCACATACATTTTATTTTTATTTTCCATCAACTCATCTTCAAAACACTCTCCTGCAACCCGCCTCACCAATTTATATTTATAAAAAAGTATTATTTACCTCAGATCTGTAATCCTCCAAGAAGCTAGCCAGAAACTCCAAGAAGCTAGCCAGAAACTATCCAGAAGCTAGCCAGGAGCTAGCCCAGAAGCTAATCAGAAGCTAGTTAGCTTCTTTACTGGCAAATCGTTAGTATTCAGCTAACCACGGTTTGTGGTCATCAGCTATCCTTTAGCTCGAAAATCTATCGCCAGTTTTGTACGGCGCAGCGCGGCTCGGAACGGAACATACCGGACCAATTTTTCTCTCCATGTCCCTGGATTTCAACTGCTCTCTGGACATTCATACCCGGATCTCACAGCTAGCTAGCTGCTATCCATGTGACAATCGGCTTTCGTCGATTCCGGAGCAAACATAAATTATTCCGGTGCTAGCCAGCTCCGTCAATCACTCCTTAGTTCCATCATTCACTCCTGGGCTGCAGTCACCTATCCGGACCCGTTTTACTGCCTACGCGGAGCCCCACCGGGCCTTCACAACTGGACTGCCGACGTTATCTACCCGAAGGAGATCCGGCTGGCTCCTCCGTCGCGACATTACCTGAACGCCCATCTGTGGCCCGCTAACCGTTAGCTGTCTTACCGGCTGCTATCTGAATAGACAATCTGACTATTTATTTATTTTTATTATTATTATGTTTTCTTCTTGGGCCTCTATAACTATATCTATTGTTCTTATTTTTGTTGTTGTTGTGTGATTTGGATTAATCCCCTCTACCACACGGAACCCCACTAATCTACTGCTCGAACGCAAGAGGTGGCTAACAACAGACCTCCATCCTATGCTAGCTTGCTACCGATGGCCTGGCTAGCTGTCTAAATCGCCGTGACCCCCAACCAACCTCTCCACTCAATGGACCCTTTTGATCACTCGACTAAGCATGCCTCTCCTTAATGTCAATATGTCTTGTCCATTGCTGTTCTGGTTAGTGTTTATTGGCTTATTTCACTGTAGAGCCTCTAGTCCTGCTCACTATACCTTATCCAACCTATTAGTTCCACCACCCACACATGCAATGACATCTCCTGGTTTCAATGATGTTTCTAGAGACAATATCTCTCTCTTCATCACTCAATACCTCCACTGTATTCACATCCTACCATACCTTTGTCTGTACATTATACCTTGATGCTATTTTATCGCCCCCAGAAACCTCCTTTTACTCTCTGTTCCAGACGTTCTAGACGACCAATTCTTATTGTTTTTAGCCGCACCCTTATTCTACTCCTCCTATGTTCCTCTGGCGATGTAGAGGTGAATCCAGGCCCTGCAGTGCCTAGCTCCACTCCTATTCCCCAGGCGCTCTCTTTTGATGACTTCTGTAACCGTAATAGCCTTGGTTTCATGCATGTTAACATTAGAAGCCTCCTCCATAAGTTTGTTCTATTCACTGCTTTAGCACACTCTGCCAACCCGGATGTTCTAGCTGTGTCTGAATCCTGGCTTAGGAAGACCACCAAAAATTCAGACATTTTAATTCCAAACTACATCAAGATAGAACTGCCAAAGGGGGCAATGTTGCAATCTACTGCAAAGATAGCCTGCAGAGTTCTGTCCTACTATCCAGGTCTGTACCCAAACAATTTGAACTTCTACTTTTAAAAATCCACCTCTCTAAAAACAAGTCTCTCACCGTTGCCACCTGCTATAGACCACCCTCTGCCCCCAGCTGTGCTCTGGACACCATATGTGAACTGATTGCCCCACATCTATCTTCAGAGCTTGTGCTGCTAGGCGACCTAAACTGGAACATGCTTAACACCCCAGCCAACCTACAATCTAAACTTGATGCCCTCAATCTCACACAAATTATCAATGAACCTACCAGGTACCTCCCCAAAGCCTTAAACACGGGCACCCTCATAGATATCATCCTAACCAACTTCCCCTCTAAATACACCTCTGCTGTCTTCAACCAAGATCTCAGCGATCACTGCCTCATTGCCTGCATCCGTAATGGGTCAGCGGTCAAACGACCTCCACTCATCACTGTAAAACGCTCCCTGAAACACTTCAGCGAGCAGGTCGAGCAGACCTCGACCTGGCCGGGGTATCCTGGAAGGATATTGATCTCATCCCGTCAGTAGAGGATGACTGGATATTTTTTAAAAATGCCTTCCTAACCATCTTAAATAAACATGCCCCATTCAAGAAATTTAGAACCAGGAACAGATATAGCCCTTGGTTCTCCCCAGACCTGACTGCCCTTAACCAACACAAAAACATCCTATGGCGTTCTGCATTAGCATCGAACAGCCCCCGTGATATGCAGCTGTTCAGGGAAGCTAGAAACCATTATACACAGGCAGTTAGAAAAGCCAAGGCTAGCTTTTTCAAGCAGAAATTTGCTTCCTGCAACACTAACTCAAAAAAGTTCTGGGACACTGTAAAGTCCATGGAGAATAAGAACACCTCCTCCCAGCTGCCCACTGCACTGAAGATAGGAAACACTGTCACCACTGATAAATCCACCATAATTGAGAATTTCAATAAGCATTTTTCTACGGCTGGCCATGCTTTCCACCTGGCTACTCCTACCCCTGTCAACAGCACTGCACCCCCAACAGCAACTCGCCCAAGCCTTCCCCATTTCTCCTTCTCCCAAATCCATTCAGCTGATGTTCTGAAAGAGCTGCAAAATCTGGACCCCTACAAATCAGCAGGGCTAGACAATCTGGACCCTTTCTTTCTAAAATTATCTGCCGAAATTGTTGCCACCCCTATTACTAGCCTGTTCAACCTCTCTTTCGTGTCGTCTGAGATTCCCAAAGATTGGAAAGCAGCAGCGGTCATCCCCCTCTTCAAAGGGGGGGACAATCTTGACCCAAACTGCTACAGACCTATATCTATCCTACCATGCCTTTCTAAGGTCTTCGAAAGCCAAGTCAACAAACAGATTACCGACCATTTCGAATCTCACCATACCTTCTCTGCTATGCAATCTGGTTTCAGAGCTGGTCATGGGTGCACCTCAGCCACGCTCAAGGTCCTAAACGATATCTTAACCGCCATCGATAAGAAACATTACTGTGCAGCCGTATTCATTGATCTGGCCAAGGCTTTCGACTCTGTCAATCACCACATCCTCATCGGCAGACTCGACAGCCTTGGTTTCTCAAATGATTGCCTTGCCTGGTTCACCAACTACTTCTCTGATAGAGTTCAGTGTGTCAAATCGGAGGGTCTGTTGTCCGGACCTCTGGCAGTCTCTATGGGGGTGCCACAGGGTTCAATTCTTGGACCGACTCTCTTCTCTGTATACATCAATGAGGTCGCTCTTGCTGCTGGTGAGTCTCTGATCCACCTCTACGCAGACGACACCATTCTGTATACTTCCGGCCCTTCTTTGGACACTGTGTTAACAACCCTCCAGGCAAGCTTCAATGCCACACAACTCTCCTTCCGTGGCCTCCAATTGCTCTTAAATACAAATAAAACTAAATGCATGCTCTTCAACCGATCGCTACCTGCACCTACCCGCCTGTCCAACATCACTACTCTGGACGGCTCTGACTTAGAATACGTGGACAACTACAAATACTTAGGTGTCTGGTTAGACTGTAAACTCTCCTTCCAGACCCATATCAAACATCTCCAATCCAAAGTTAAATCTAGAATTGGCTTCCTATTTCGCAACAAAGCATCCTTCACTCATGCTGCCAAACATACCCTTGTAAAACTGACCATCCTACCAATCCTCGACTTTGGCGATGTAATTTACAAAATAGCCTCCAAAACCCTACTCAACAAATTGGATGCAGTCTATCACAGTGCAATCCGTTTTGTCACCAAAGCCCCATATACTACCCACCATTGCGACCTGTACGCTCTCGTTGGCTGGCCCTCGCTTCATACTCATCGCCAAACCCACTGGCTCCATGTCATCTACAAGACCCTGCTAGGTAAAGTCCCCCCTTATCTCAGCTCGCTGGTCACCATAGCATCTCCCACCTGTAGCACACGCTCCAGCAGGTATATCTCTCTAGTCACCCCCAAAACCAATTATTTCTTTGGCCGCCTCTCTTTCCAGTTCTCTGCTGCCAATGACTGGAACGAACTACAAAAATCTCTGAAACTGGAAACACTTATCTCCCTCACTAGCTTTAAGCACCAACTGTCAGAGCAGCTCACAGATTACTGCACCTGTACATAGCCCACCTATAATTTAGCCCAAACAACTACCTCTTTCCCAAATGTATTTTATTTATTTATTTATTTTGCTCCTTTGCACCCCATTATTTTTATTTCTATTTTGCACATTCTTCCATTGCAAAACTACCATTCCAGTGTTTTACTTGCTATATTGTATTTACCTTGCCACCATGGCCTTTTTGCCTTTACCTCCCTTCTCACCTCATTTGCTCACATTGTGTATAGACTTGTTTATACTGTATTATTGACTGTATGTTTGTTTTACTCCATGTGTAACTCTGTGTCGTTGTATCTGTCGAACTGCTTTGCTTTATCTTGGCCAGGTCACAATTGTAAATGAGAACTTGTTCTCAACTTGCCTACCTGGTTAAATAAAGGTAAAATAAATAAATAAATAAATAAAAAGATTGCATGTAGAAACGTGTAAATGCGACTATTTTAAATTGCCTTAACCTGTATGATTGTTTTTCTTTCAAACCCTTATTTACTTTGTATGTTCAATTTAATTTGGGAATAAACATGCAAACTTTGCATTTGAGTAAAAACTTCATACAAATCTATTTAGACACAACGTGCAAAAACAAAAACGCCATTTTCAAAAAAACAAAAACAAAAAACAAAACAGGAACAAAATCATTGGCCTTGACTTTGTAGTACTGTACATACAGACAGAATGTAAGAGTTAAATGTATATCCAGCTCACCTAAGATCTTCTTTACAATGTGGGGCTTCTTCCACTTGTACCCCAGAAGATAGGCGGGGATACCAGTGAGGATGATCCCACTGCCTATCAGGCACTCGAAGGGAGCTGCCCAGAAGGACACCACGATCATGAAGACACAGCCCAGCACAAACACCACAGGGACCACCAACCAAATCTGCCAGGGAAAATAAGATAATGTATTAATGTACAGAAACCCAATGGTTACTGGATGAAACAAAAATGAGCTCAGCTTCATATCACTTCAAACATTCTATCGCGCTGTGGATGGAAAAAAATATATTTTCAACTTCCTGCAGGAACATAATATTTTAATTGAGTAGGGCCAGGGCCGGTCCTTGCCATTCTGCCGCTATAGATGAGGCCAAAAAATGCCACCCCCCAAAAAACTAGAATAGTCCCAGTCAGCAAAATTAAGTTGAAAATACATGTACATGTATTTTCCAGACGTTCAATTTAGTTTCTGAATGAAAGGTGAAAAGTGTATTTATTGGATTTTACCCCCTTTTTCTCCCCAATTTCATAGTATCCAATTATTAGTAGTTATTATTGCTCATTGCTACAACTCCCGTACGGGCTCGGGAGAGACGAAGGTCGAAAGTCATGCGTCCTCCGAAACACAACCCAACCAAGCCGCACTGCTTCTTAACACCCGGAAGCCAGCCGCTCCAATGTGTCAGAGGAAACACCGTACATCTGGCAACCTTGGTTAGCGTGCCCTGCGCCCGGCCTGCCACAGGAGTCGCTGGTGCCGGCCAAACCCTCCCTAACTCGGACGACGCTAGGCCAATTATGCGTCGCCCCACGGGCCTCCCAGTCGCGGCGAACCCAGAGTCTCTGGTGGCACAGCTAGCACTGCGATAAAATATATATTTTCTGGACATAAAAAAATATGTATTTTCCGGATGTTGAAATTAGGTTCATTTTCAGTTCTGAATGAAAGTTGAAAATACTTTTTTTTCCCGGATGATAAAAATAATTATTTTACAGACATTGAAAATATGTATTTCCCGGACGTTGACATCAAGCTAATTGTTGGTTCTGAATGAAAGTTGAAAATCATGAATTTGTAGACGTCTATGTTTGGGCCACATCAAGACGTTTATGATTGGTTCAGACTTGGTCCGGACCAGACCAAAAACCAATGTCCGTGGATGTGGAAATCAAGGCCAGTCCAGAACTGCACCAAAAAAAGAAGTCCAAAAGGTATTGGCATTCCTGATGCCTGTGACTAATCAATTTGGCTATTTAAGCTCTAAATATCAGCTACCCAACTTTATCAGGAGTTATCGCGAGCCTATTTGCAATGTGGTTACACAGCGTGAAATGCAGAAGTATTTTCATTTTCACTATGATCAGCTTGTCAAAAATGGACAGATTCAAACTTGAATCCACTGACAATGGGTTGAAACTCCTGGACAACAGCTGTGATTGTCCATTATATATTGTCCATTTCTCTTTGACCTATCCTGTTTTTATGATATTTTGTTTGATAACATGACAGCACATTTTTTATTTGATTGAGAGCAATTTAGGTTAGGCTATTTGATGGGAGAATCCTCCACGATGTAAAAAGTGTCCATCTCCATTACATTGTCATACATTTTATCTCCAGCTGCAGAAAAGGCCACATACTCTTTGTACCATATCCTATATTTGCTACATGATTTATGTTAGATCATTTTTTTTTATGAAACGTTGGTGGAGCGCTGCAGAGATGTGTCTCTCCAACCGCACGCTGGAGAGGCACGCTGGGAATGGACAAGCAAAATATATTGAGCCCCTTCCTTTGACAAAGTGGGTACTGCTTATCACAAGGTGGCATCGCTGAAGTTGGAGACTTTTATCTCCCTCACCAACTTTAAACATCTGCTATCTGAGCAGCTAACCGATCGCTGCAGCTGTACATAGTCCATCGGTAAATAGCCCACCCAATTTACCTACCTCATCCCCATACTGTTTTTATTTATTTACTTTTCTGCTCTTTTGCACACCAGTATCTCTAACTGCACATGACCATCTGATCATTTATCACTCCAGTGTTAATCTGCTAAATTGTAATTATTCGCCTACCTCCTCATGCCTTTTGCACACAATGTATATAGATTATTTTTTTTCTACTGTGTTATTGACTTGTTTATTGTTTACTCCATGTGTAACTCTGTGTTGTTGTCTGTTCACACTGCTATGCTTTATCTTGGACAGGTCGCAGTTGTAAATGAGAACTTGTTCTCAACTAGCCTACCTGGTAAAATAAAGGTGAAATAAAATAAAATAAATTAAATCACCGTTTACCCAAAAAGCCCATATGCCACTGGTTGAGAGAAATTGTCATTGTTTTTGGGCAGAATTATGTGAGGTTTTATGTGTTGTTGTTGGAGGTGCTTCTTCTTCAGTTTAGCTGTTGATCCGTTTTTTCAATGTATTTTCAACTTCTTGTGGTCATAGAGCTGTGTACAGAAACTGTACCTTGATGGGCCTCCTGAGCTCTGGCTTGGTCCAGCGGAGCCACAGCAAGCCGGCGATCGCCATGCCCACACACAACCAGGTAAAGAAGCTGAACAGGTTGATAACCGAGAAGATGTCCTTGGACAGGGCGTAAAGCATGGACAGGAAACACTGCAGGGAGAGGAATCATATATAGACATTGTGCTCACGTATTAACCCGAATTCCTCATTTCATTTTGTGATAGCTAATTGCCTTCTCCAGCTGCATAAGTACGTAGACTATACATTTGTCTTTACTCCACACCCAACTTTTTTTCAGCAAAAGGTTACCATTAAAATGCAGTAAATGTACCACTTTATTGATACCATTTTTTTATTGTAATGGGAATAACTACTATTCAGTTACTATGTACGATGTTGAGATGTACTGTATCTACAAATAATAATCTGTGCAAGATTGACTTGAGTAGATGACTATGATTATAACTTTGCCTAATTCTGGGTTCTGAAATGTAAAATTCTGTCTAACCAAGGATGGCATTACATTTGAGATCAATTCAGGGACCAATGGCAGTACTCACTGTGAAAATTAGGGAGGGCACTGGGGTGAAGAGGTCAGTGTGGACCAATCCCAGTGCAGCAGGGAGCTGACCCTCTCGAGCGCCAGCATAAAACAGCCTATAAGAAGAGGCAGACGAACCCTGATGACTGAGTGTTCTACAGTTGTGCAGCATTTTGATAAAATCTCTAGGCTTTAAGTATCAAAGGACTGAATTAAAAACACACAGATACACACACTCTTTGTCAAGTTATCTGTGTGTTGATTAGATACAGACCGTGCCGAGGTGAACAGGCTTCCGTTGACAGCTCCGAAGCAGGACAGGCCCACGAAGACAGGGATGAGCCAGGACATCACACCAAGATGGTATTCCCCAAAGATCTGCAATGGGAAAGCACTACCATTGAATACTCTCATTCCAATTCAACATCTCAATGTACTATCTTTACCATTATTATGCTGTCTGTTACCTTTTTGTTAGCAAAATAAATGGCAGGAATTTAGGTAATATGAGCTCACTGTTATCCTGCTCCAAAACGTGATCTTTAATAAAGCCATCCTTACCACAGCTACTGCCTCGGACTCAACCATCACACTCGGGGGGATAGTGGTGAAGTAGGCCAGGTTGGTCAGTACGTACACCACGGTCACAATGGGCATGGAGATAATGATGGACAGGGGCAGGTTTCTGGAAACAAGGTCATCAATTAAAGATCATGTCATTGGGGGCACTCATAATGTGTCAGCCAATCACATTTGAGGTTCAGAGTCAACAGTGTGATTTGATCTAATATTTGTGTTTAAATTCATGCAATTTTATGACTGTATTCAATGTGATTACATTATATGAGTGTGACATTTGATAAACACTGTACAATCCTCAACAAAACCTTAATCACACATAAGTCACCTCTCTGGATTGATCATTTCCTCTGTCACGTAATTCAGGTAATTCCTAAAGGAGAGGAAACAGAACATGATGCATTATATTCCAACAAAAACAGTTGAAGTTGGAAGTTTACATACACCTCAGCCAAATACATTTAAACTAAACTAAATTTTCACAATTCCTGACATTTAATCCTAGTAAAAATGTCCTGTCGTAAGTCAGTTAGGATCACCACTATATTTCACCACTATATTTTAAGAATATGAAATGTCAGAATAATAGTAGAAAGAATGATTTATTTCAGCTTTTATTTCTTTCATCACATTCCCAATGGGTCAGAGGTTTACATACACTCAGTTAGTATTTGGTAGCATTGCCTTTAAATTGTTTAACTTGGGTCAAACGTTTTGTGTAGCCTTCCAGAAGCTTCCCACAATAAGTTGGGTGAATTTTGTCCCGTTCCTCCTGACAGAGCTGGTGTAACCGAGTCAGGTTTGGAGGCCTCCTTGCTCGCACACGCTTTTTCAGTTCTGCCCACAAATTTTCTATAGGATTTAGGTCAGGGCTTTGTGATGGCCACTCCAATACCTTGACTTTGTTGTCCTTAAGCCATTATGCCACAACTTTGGAAGTATGGTTGGGGTCATTGTCCATTTGGAAGACCCATTTGCAAAAAAGCTTTAACTTCCTGACTGATGTCTTGAGATGTTGCTTCAATACATCCACAATTGTCCTACCATCTATTATGTAGTGCACCAGTCCCTCCTGCAGCAAAGCACCCCCACAACATGATGCTGCCACCCCCATGCTTCACTGTTGGGATGGTGTTCTTCAGCTTGCAAGCCTCCCTCTTTTTCATCGAAACATAATGATGGTCATTAAGGCCAAACAATTATATTTTTATTTCATCAGACCAGAGGACATTTCTCCAAAAAGTACTATCTTTGTCCACGTACAGTTGCAAACCGTAGTCTGGCTATTTTATGGCGGTTTTGGAGCAGTGGCTTCTTCCTTGATGAGCGGCCTTTCTGTCACAACTTCCACCGAAGTCGGCTCCTCTCCTTGTTCGGGCAGCGTTCGGCGATCGACGTCACAGGCTTTCTAGCCATCGCCTCTCCATTTCTCATATTCCATTGGTTTTGTCTTGTTCCATTACACACCTGGTTTTTATTCCACAATTACTGCATGTATGTATTCCTCTGTTTCCCCTCCATGTCTTTGTGTGTAATTGTTTGTTTGTGATGTGGATTATTGTCAGGCGCTTTACTTTTGCCATGTTCCATGTTTTTGGCACGTTATTGTTTTAATGTGCTGTATTTTGTAGAACGGAATTAAAGTGCACCTGTTCACTATACTCTGCTCTCCTGCACCTGACTTCACCTCCCGTACACACCCTTGACACTTTCAGGTTATGTCGATATAGGACTTGTTTTACTGTGGATATAGATACTTTTGTACCTGTTTTCCCCAGCATCTTCACAACGTCCTTTGCTGTTGTTCTGGGATTGCACTTTTCGCACCAAAGGACGTCCATCTCTATGGGGCAGGACGCATCTCCTTCCTGAGCGGTATGACGGCTGAGTGGTCCCATGGTGTTTATACTTGCGTACTATTGTTGTACAGAGGAAAATGGTACCTTTAGGCGTTTGGAAATTGTTCCCAAGGATGAACCAGACTTGTGGTCTGCAATTGTTTTTCTGAGGTCTTGGCTGATTTCCTTTGATTTTCCTATGATGTCAAGTTTGAAGGAAATTTTGAAATACATCCACAGGTACACGTCCAATTGACTCAAATTATATCAATAAGCCTATCAGAAGCTTCTAAAGCCATGACATCATTTTCTGGAATTTTCCAAGCTGGTACAAGGCACAATCAACTTATTGTATGTAAACTTCTGACCAACCTGACTTGTGATACAGTGAATTACAAGTGAAATAATCAGTCTGTAAGCAATTGTTGGAAAAATGTCTTGTGTCATGCACAAAGTAGATGTCCTACTTGCCAAAGCTATAGTTTGTTAACAAGAAATTTGTGTGGTTGAAAAACTATTTTTTATGACTCCAATCTAAGTGTATGTAAACTTCCGACGTCAACTGTACATTACAGCATGTAATATTAGATCCGTTTAGATTAGTTGCGTAGCATCAACCTTCTATAGGCTACACACTGGAATTATATCCATAGTACATAACAAGCATCCTGTGAACAGTTTGTGTCCACATTCTGATTGTGTAGGTAGACAGTCAAAACACATGCTGTCACTGTTGTCACAATGTAATAGACATGTTTTTAATACCATGTGTAGACGCATTGAACCCTGGATCAATTGTGATCAGATCATCTTGATTAACAAAAGTCATATGATAATTTAACACTACGCACAAAATAGAAGCAAACGGAAGCAAACTATTTGAAATTGTCCAATAAGAAGTGCTTGTTTACACTTTCCATTGCATATGGCTTTGAAACATTTTGTTATTTTGGAACCTAATACGACTCAGGTGTAAACGTGCCCTGTGTGGTGTTGCAAAGGCCTTACCATCCACCAAAAGCAAAGAGTCCACTGTATAGAGCCAACACAATGTTGTCAACTCCCCATTGGCTGCCTTCAAATGCTAATTCTGGTGTCAGGTATGGTACATCACCTGTTTAGACACAGACAAGAAAGCAGCATTAGATGTCACTACTTGGCAAAAGGGACTGACTCCAACGAACAATGAACTGAGAATATAAACAGTATATTGAATGCATGTCTGTTTGCTGCATGGATATGGTAGACACACACGTGTACACACGCACACGTGAGCGTTTTAATATGAAGCCATATAAAGTCACAATTGTTGTGATAATTTGGCCCAATATGTTTTGCCTTTGCACACTTGCACAGTGCCTTGCGAAAGTATTCGGCCCCCTTGAACTTTGCGACCTTTTGCCACATTTCAGGCTTCAAACATAAAGATATAAAACTGTATTTTTTTGTGAAGAATCAACAACAAGTGGGACACAATCATGAAGTGGAACGACATTTATTGGATAATTCAAACTTTTTTAACAAATCAAAAACTGAAAAATTGGGCGTGCAAAATTATTCAGCCCCCTTAAGTTAATACTTTGTAGCGCCACCTTTTGCTGCGATTACAGCTGTAAGTCGCTTGGGGTATGTCTCTATCAGTTTTGCACATCGAGAGACTGAAATTTTTTCCCATTCCTACTTGCAAAACAGCTCGAGCTCAGTGACGTTGGATGGAGAGCATTTGTGAACAGCAGTTTTCAGTTCTTTCCACAGATTCTCGATTGGATTCAGGTCTGGACTTTGACTTGGCCATTCTAACACCTGGATATGTTTATTTTTGAACCATTCCATTGTAGATTTTGCTTTATGTTTTGGATCATTGTCTTGTTGGAAGACAAATCTCCGTCCCAGTCTCAGGTCTTTTGCAGACTCCATCAGGTTTTCTTCCAGAATAGTCCTGTATTTGGCTCCATCCATCTTCCCATCAATTTTAACCATCTTCCCTGTCCCTGCTGAAGAAAAGCAGGCCCAAACCATGATGCTGCCACCACCATGTTTGACAGTGGGGATGATGTGTTCAGGGTGATGAGCTGTGTTGCTTTTACGCCAAACATAACGTTTTGCATTGTTGCCAAAAAGTTCAATTTTGGTTTCACCAGAGCACCTTCTTCCACATGTTTGGTGTGTCTCCCAGGTGGCTTGTGGCAAACTTTAACCGACACTTTTTATGGATATCTTTAAGAAATGTCTTTCTTCTTGCCACTCTTCCATAAAGGCCAGATTTTGCAATATACGACTGATTGTTGTCCTATGGACAGAGTCTCCCACCTCAGCTGTAGATCTCTGCAGTTCATCCAGAGTGATCATGGGCCTCTTGGCTGCATCTCTGATCAGTCTTCTCCTTGTATGAGCTGAAAGTTTAGAGGGATGGCCAGGTCTTGGTAGATTTGCAGTGGTCTGATACTCCTTCCATTTCAATATTATCGCTTGCACAGTGCTCCTTGGGATGTTTAAAGCTTGGGAAATATTTTTGTATCCAAATCCGGCTTTAAACTTCTTCACAACAGTATCTCGGACCTGCCTGGTGTGTTCCTTGTTCTTCATGATGCTCTCTGCGCTTTTAACGGACCCCTGAGACTATCACAGTGCAGGTGCATTTATACGGAGACTTGATTACACACAGGTGGATTGTATTTATCATCATTAGTCATTTAGGTCAACATTGGATCATTCAGAGATCCTCACTGAACTTCTGGAGAGAGTTTGCTGCACTGAAAGTAAAGGGGCTGAATAATTTTGCACGCCCAATTTTTCAGTTTTTGATTTGTTAAAAAAGTTTGAAATATCCAATAAATGTCGTTCCACTTCATGATTGTGTCCCACTTGTTGTTGATTCTTCACAAAAAAAGACAGTTTTATATCTTTATGTTTGAAGCCTGAAATGTGGCAAAAGGTCGCAAAGTTCAAGGGGGCCGAATACTTTCGCAAGGCACTGTATGTATGACTACATTTGACTGATAGAGATGACATTTTGAAAAATGAATGAAAGAAAATAGCTTTTTTTTTACATAGCCTGCACCCTCCAAACACCTAACCCTGGGTTAGTCCATCTGCCATTGATGCGCTGAGAATATAATAATGTTTGGGAGTTGACATTTTAAAATGAGGAGGGAGACCTTTTTGAAGATAACAAATGTCTATCCACTCAATTATTCACATAATATCCAGGCCAGCGAAAAGCCTACTATAGAGGCCTACATCAGAAAGGGAACATGCTGTCAGGATTGGAAAATGGAAAATGTTTGCTTTCTAATCCTTATTGACCATGTTGGAATAAATTAACGTAATCTCTAGAGGCAAACAATGAGACTCCTATGAGTTGTGGCTATTTGTTGTCATCCAGGCCTACATCAAAGGTGCAGTGGTGATAAGATGAAAATTGGGTTTACAACACTGCAAAATGGCAATCTCATCAAGATTTTTTTTAAATAGTTGTGTTGATTTTGAACTCAACAAGATAATCTACATGCCAAATGATCCGCCCATGCGGTAAGATCATTTATCTTTGGCAAATATTTACTTTGCTTATTTTCAAGCATATATTGGGAGAAAGTGGGGTAAAATATACTAACTTGCTTTGTAACAGAAACCACATGTCCTTGACTCCTAAAATGATAAATGTGGGTACAATGACACATTGACATATTAGAAGTGAAGAGGGGAGCTGGACCCCATCCGTATGCAGTGCTGATTGCTGATCTCTCTATCACTGCTCTCTTGTGTGCACAATATATCTGTACAATGTAAAGCTATGAGTCTTTCCTTCACCTTGTCCTGTCTCTCCTACTCTATAATCTACATGAGAGGTAGAATATGCTAGAGAGAGAAAACTGAAACAGACACCCCTTCTTTTCAGACGGCAGAGCGTTCATTTTTCCCTGTCCTCCACTCAAGTCTTAAGAATCTTAAGAGCACAGCACAAGGAACAAGCTCATTGGCTAGTTATTTTTTTAAATATAATTTTTCTCTCTACATTGTTGGGAATGGATTTGGGAACAGCATTTCACTGTTAGTCTACACCTGCTGTTTACAAAGCATGTGACAAATAAGATTTGATTTGATTGATTTGTTTTAGTTTCCATGGCAACCCAATGTGCAACACAAAGGTAGCCGGAGTGTTCTTGTGGCAGCGGGACCAGATGTAGTAGGGAGAAAAGGTGGCTGCACAATGTATGTTGGATGGGTGGGTTGTCTTTAAATACAAAGCTATTTTGCTAGGAATTCATGAGGGTGCAGATGGTTTAGCTATATCGCAGACAGTAGGCTATGAAATGTAAAAATAATTTTCAGCTTCACTTTAATATTTTATAGAGATGGTTGCAAAAACACTGGATAATACACATGACTAGCTAAGCCGTGGTGAAATATGTATAACAAGCACGAACCTATAGACAGGATGAGAGGATGTGTCAGACGTGTTTCTGACTTACCCACAGACACCGGTACATGTGTGTGCACTGGGTGTGTGAACTTACCGGTTCCGATCTGAATGAAGCCTAAGATGATGATGATGATCAGGGCCAGGAGCTTGGACACAGTGAACAAGTCCTGGACCTTGGTGGCAGCCCGCACGCTGATGCAGTTCACAAAGGTCAACGATGCTGACCGAGCGAAACACAGGGTAGAACATGATTGACCCTCGAATGTAAATTGCATATGTTTGTGTTTATTATTATTTTATTAATGCATTTTTGTTATTTAAAAATAAATATACAGCAGACGTGAGAGAACATCAGTGGGGGAAAACAGTCCCTTAAAAAAAGACATAAGGGAGGCCAGCAAAATAGTAATTGAGTGAATACAGAAGTAGTGGCGGTAAACAAATATGAAATCATGCAGCTGGCTAAGAAAAACCTGTTTGGTTGATGTGTGTTGCAGTACATGTCAGTATTTGTATAGTTCACTAATAATATTTTTTAAAGTATTATTTCTGCAATGTACAGGCATCCCGATTCCGGAGGTAGTGATGGTTATACTCACTGAGGCAGAGACAAGCGATGAGCTTTGCGGCACTATCGGGCACACTGCAGTTTGGGTAGAGGGGTTTGAGCAGGTAGGTGGCGAACACCAATGACACCACGTACTGGGAGGACGGCCTGATGATCAGCATCTCCACCCACAGCTTGAGGAAGGCGGCCAGCTCACCGTACACCTACAATACAACTTAATTTGTCCATCTGCAAACAACAGAGTTTTGGCTTCTGCTTGTTTCTCAAGCCCCACAGATAGCACACAGACACAGACACACACAAACACAACCCCCAACACAACCACCCCACCCCCACACACACACCTCCAGGATATAGGTGTAGTCTCCGCCCGACTTGGTAATGGTGGTACCCAGCTCGGCATAGCATAGGGCGCCCATGGTGGACACCACACCACACACGGCCCACACCACTAGCGAAAGACCGGCCGAGCCCGCCTCCTTAACCACCCCGGTGGGTGTGATGAAGATGCCCGAGCCGATGATGGTGCCAATGATCATGCCCACACCGTTAAAGAGCGTGATGCTGCGCTTCAGTTCAATCTTGCCGCCTGCCGCCTTGGCTGGGGAGGAGGCCTCTGCGGTAGGGGTGGTGGCTTCCATGGCATCAGCAGCCGTAGGGGTAGGGGTGGATGGGTAGGGAGGCTTGAATGGAAGCTTGTCCAGCGACGGAGGCTGGTCAGTGTTGTCCGGAGCCGCCTCAGCTGCAGGATGAGGGGGAAAGGTTGAGGGAGGAGGGGATGACAGGGTGGGAAAGAGGGGGACAAGGTAGAGTTCATTAAAAGGGATTGCTGGCACTCTCCTCTCGATGATAGTTCAGGAGTTGAGCAGCACATTGACTTTACATGGCCCTGTATTGTAAATAGACTGAACAGACAGGGAATGAATTGATAAGCTATGCCATGAAGGGAAAGTAGGATTATGCAAGCACCATGATTTCTATTGGATGCTTACGAAAATCTGTGGTTTATAACACAGATGCCATCAGATGAATGCCAAGTTGACTAATACCACTCCAGTGCATCTTCGAACCTGTTAACTTTTTATGGCTGGGGGCAGTATTGAGTAGCTTGGATGAATAAGGTGCCTAAAGTAAACGGCCTGCTCCTTAGTCTCAGTTTATAATATATCCATTTTATTATTGGGATTGGATAGAAAACACTCTAACGTTTCTAAAACTGTTTGAATGATGTCTGTGAGTATAACAGGAAAAATCCTGAGTTGAAATCAAAACAGGAAGTCAGAAATCTGAGCTTTGTATGTATTCACCAGAGTCCCCAATGAAATCCCCTTGTGGTATGAATGATGTTGCACTGCCTAGGGGTTCAACTAGATGTCAACCATTAATAGAAATTATAATGAGACTTCT